>NC_137466.1:62115191-62715191 GCF_964235325.1 Thermobia domestica
TATCTATTTGTCTATGAGTTTTGTACATGGTTTGGCGCTTGTTCTGCTCTTTCTTCACAGATTATATAAGATACACAGGGTGATTCACGAAATCCGTGACAGCGCCTTAATGCGGTTCCTAGTGCACAGTTATCTTCGAAACAAGTGTCGCATTGTGATGCTTCTGAAATCAAAGGCGTTTGGGAAATATATCTACAGGGATCAACGTCAAAATTTTAAATGAAAACGGGTCGATTTTGCCCCCATTGAAATAATCGCTAAATTTTGCACAACTTTGAGACGAAACACTTTGCATCATCCCTTACTATTTGGCAGCTGCATGAGTTCATTAATAGGTCAAGTGGGGTTTTTCGCATGCTGCAAGTCAAAAGAAATTCTAAATAATTGTTTTAAACTAAAGCGAAGTACAAACGTGCATATGCTAAAATACATGGTGAAGTGTTCGAAAACTATGGTGTGTCGGGAATATCTCTGCTGGAGTGCACCCAACTTCAAAATGTCAAATAGAAACTGGGTCGGTTTTGCTTGCGTTTAAAGAAGTGCTAAATATTGAACCACTACAATAGGCAATAATGGCACTGTATGGCTGCTACAGAAGCTTAATGAGCAAAAGCAAAATGGTGAGATATGATTACGAAGGTAGAACAAAACGAAATTGAACAAAACATGGGGATGAACCTGATTATTTGTAATAGAGCAGTTTCAGAAAGTTGAGTAAATAGCTAAAGAATAGTCTTACCTTCAACGGAATGTAGTCGTTGCACCCAGGGTTGGCAAGGTAATTTACTTGTTACGTATTTTACATAAATTACGCGTAATTTACTAGTAATATACGTCATGTAGAAAACCAGTTTTTTACGTAGACGTAGAAAACTATATTTCTTTCATTAAAACTAAGATCATTTTGAATAGTCTGTTATATTGTAAGCTTAGTTTTCTTATTTAAGCATTAAAACATTATTATCTTCTAAACATTATATTTAAAAGTAATGATTTCATGCCAAATCACAGTAATAAAAGATAATTTTGGATAGCCCCTCGCCGGCCCACTACTACTTTCCACCTATTAGCGCACACACAAGCCAACATACCCAACATATAAGCACACCACCCAACATATAAGCACACACATTAAAAATTGTGTTTGGTTCGGATGTGTTTGAAAGTATAAAGTAACCTTTTGATTATAACAATTTATTGTTATACCTTTTCAGCTTTTAATATAAAACTCGAAACATTTCAGTATACTTTGAAACTTCTATTAGAAAAGAAAAAGAGATTGACTGTTAGGCTCATTTCACCTTCATATTACACACTAACACACACACATACACATAACTGATACGAAAAATACTGAACAGAATATTGAAATAATGACATTTTAGAATAAACTGATTTGTTTTTCTTCCACGTCCCAACGATACTATATATACCACTTCACTTAGCATTGGGATATATATTGAATTTTCGATGTAAAAGTTATTAGATTCTCATTTTAAACACACACAACTGAAAAATTATAAAAGCACCGAACAGAACATTATACTACATTTTTCGGAATGAACTAATTTGTTTTGCTCTTTTCTTCCAAGTCCAACAACAGCATTAAATATATTACTTCTCTTAGCACTTGACTATCCTTTGAACTTTTAATGTAGAAATTTTTCATGCTCATAATAAATAGACAAAACTGAAGAAAATACTCAACAGAATATTGAACTACTTGTTTCTTCGTTGTTTTTGGAAAGAAATAATTTGTCTTTCTTCCTAGTTCGAATACTGAATATATTTCACTTGGTTCCAATAACACTAAGTATATCATTTCATTTAAAACTTAGCCATTATTTTAATTCTAAACAAAAAAAAAAAAAAAAAAAAAATGTTATATGCCAGTTCCATTATAGTTTAGTACAATTCGAACACAATACTCTTAATCACACTAATATTTATCACTTGAGTGGTCTTGTAATTTGAGGGTGTAGTATATTTGAAGTAGTTTCTTCGAACATTCGAAACTGAGCCGGTTCCTTGTGACGTTATGGACAAAGGACCATTTTGAGAAAAGTCTTTCAATTTGCGCTGAAGATGCTAGGATGTTCAGTAACTTCATAGCAAATTCCGACAACTCTTTATGTCGCCGGGTAGCGAAATACCAGAATGTGCGTGGTGTTGTAATTCCCTTCTTCATAAGTTCTTCAAATTTTCCACATTTTCCCCGATATTGCTGGTAGCTAGTTATTCCTGAAGGGCCGAGGTTTTCCAATAGAAACTCCTCTACTTGTTCGTGATGCTTTTCTCAGACATTGCAGAAAGTCGTCACAAATGGAGACCACGAAGGCTTACCATTGTTATTGTATTGCACAATAGTTTCTCCCACGGCTTCTCTGGCATAAAACTTTTCTCGATTACAGAGGGTTTAAAACATGAAACATGATGAAATGGGTTTTGAACAGTCACGCGTGCAAACCGTATTACAATGCTACTTTACAAAGCCAATACCAAATTTCCAGTTTATCCTTACGAATTAAGTTTTGCAAAATCCAGCTAGATTCCATACAATTTTAGGAAGATTTTTTTAAAGCTCAGCACGTAGAACGTTTTCTTTTAATTTGTAGACTTGTTTCTAATTTTTTACGTATTTTACGTAAATTACGCGTTTTTACGCGTATTTTACGCGTCACGTAGAAAACCTTTTTTTATGCGTAATTACCCAACCCTGGTTGCACCTTTAGCTTCACAAATACTCAAAGCGTCTACGAAGAGTAACACAGCGATTTATTCATTGTACAGTATTGTGAGCAGCTGTACAGTATTGTGTACAGTATTGTACAGTATTGCGAACAGCTTTTATTAACGGCCACTTGATGATTCGAATGCGTTGTTTCGGTTGAGAATCGTGATTAGTCTATTGATATAAACAAAGTTCTTAATTCGAATCCAGAGAAAGTAGTCCATACATTAAGGTCGATAGGTTTCGGGAAGAACTGTGGATTGGAACCTCTCTCGATTAAACGTTGTGAAAATAGAACATTTCACTCTTCTCTATATACACAACAAGATTGTATTTGTAGTGTTAAGCCTTTCTGAGTGCTAGTACCATTTTATTCCCCTTCGTTGTTCATGATGGGGTGGCATACTTAAAATTGTGGCTTTTAAGATTTGCTCTTTCTGGAGAAAGGGGGCAGAGCGGCAAATAACAGTTCATAATACATTGTGATCTAAAAAGAAAAGAATCAAAAGTCTAAGCAAAAATTCTAATTACGTTGCTTTCCGGATCCTCGTAGAATCACACACTTTTGATCCTGAAACAAAATCTTGAATAGTCACCAGAGAAGAGTCACATTTCTGAATATAGTTTTAAAGTGAAATACCCTATGTTCTGTATGAAATAGAATAAAACATAACACTTTATAGGCAGATGGTTAGGAATGAGTTTAAAATAGGATATATAGTCGTTACAAAGTTTCCAGGTGGAAAATGGAACTAATTCGTACGGCTAGCTACAGCAGCATTGAAGAAATGAGACCGGAGGGAATTTCACGTTTTCCTCAGTCAAGATTCCAACGGAAAGCGAGAAAGCACTAAGTACCGTTACCAAGTCGAGACTTATTGTTTCCGTTGGGCCATAAAGCTTTACCTATTTATTATGTATATATATATATGTGAAGTGTTACACTTTACCTCGCTTTCTTGCGCTATGTATTTATAAAACACACAGAAACCAACTCCTGATATTAGCATAAGCTACAATGTTATATATATATATATATATATATATATATATATATATATATATATATATATATATATATATATATATATATCAAAACTTTCACACCTTTGATCTTCAAATGATTCAATTTTCCAAGAATGAAACTATCGATCATGGACCCGTTTGTTCGCTTACTTTTCCGAGGGAAAACTATACCACATTGAACAATTATAATAAAGTATTTATTTATAAAGTATAAACAAAATTGTTGATATTTTCAACATAAAAACTGATAGACCAAAAACTCATCCCACCTGTAAACTATCTTTTCTAAACTTTTCTTTAGAAAATTTTACTATAAAATTGCTAATGAGAAATTTGAAATGAAATGAAATCTTTTAGTTTAATGAATCGGGCTTAAAACTTCTAGGCTAAAGGAGATGATTAAGCCAAACGAATGATGGAAGAATTGGTGGAATGAGAAAGTGGGATGAAAGGGGAGTATCTTGAGTAAACCCACGTAAGAAATGAAATCTTTGAGTATTACGCCCCACGATTATGCCGGCTAGGCTAAAGGAGACGATGATGATGAGGAATGAATGAAATGGTGGAATGAAGAAAGTGGGAGGAAATAGGAGAACCCCGAGGAAACGCACGCACACGGTGTTTGTCCACCACAAAGTTCACTTGGCGGAGCTGAGATTGAACCCGGCACCCCATTCACCAAAGGTGAACGCTCTACCACTGAGCCTCCGCGGCCCCAAAACCCATGGACACGATGTTGTCCAGCACAAACTTGCTTGGTTAGGAATCGAACCAGAAACCCTACACACCTGAGATGAGCGCTCTACCATTAAGCCACCATGGACCCCCATGAAAAATTTCAAAACGTCATGCCATTCTCTAAGAACTAGTCCAAAAGGAACTCACCATAAACTACCCTTTCTAATTTTTAAAAAAGATAAATTACTTATTCCATTTTGTGTTTTTTAATAAAATATGAAGGAAACCATAGTTCTATTTTCGATAAAATCATCGGAAGAACCTCCAAACCAGCAAACTACGTTTTGTAAAATATTGTAAGCCGTTTCCGAAAATATCGTCTGAACAACTTCCCTATTAAACTAACATTTCTGAATTATTAATATTATTAAAAATTGATTATAATTTATATGAACAAAAACACCAGAGGTGCAAAAAGTGCAGCCAAGTTCGTCAGCCTCAAAAAGTGTTGAGATGAGGATGGATGAGCCAAGTTCCTTGGCCACTGCATCTGAAAGGAACACTGGAATTTGGCGCGAAGTGTCTAACATATTCGAATACATTAAGATGTCTGTTCCTAGTTTCACGGCCGGGACATTTCAGCCCTAAGGCTAGTGGTGACCCCCAAATCCACCACGCTCACAAACATCATCCCTAAGGCTCGTTAGCATCATTTACTTTGACACTTCGTAGAGGAATATAAGTTTTCCTTGTCTGGGTTTCGAACCACCAATCTTACTGCATTATACTGTATATGTGCCTTAGCGCATTAGCAAAGTTGATATTCCTAAGGTTGATGGTGGTCCCAAACCCACCACGCCCACCACCACTATCCCTAAGGTTCCTTAACATAATTTTCCTTGACACCTCGCGCCAAGTTCCAGTGTTCCTTTCAGATGCAGTGGCCAAGGAACTTGGCTCATCCATCCTCATCTCAACACTTTTTGAGGCTGACGAACTTGGCTGCACTTTTTGCACCTCTGGTGTTTTTGTTCATATTTCACTTCTTTTTGTAGTTCACCATGTCAATATCGTATATTGGAATTCTCAATTGTGGCATATTGCTGCATTTAAATTTAAAATTGTACATTTTTAAAGGAGTCATAGTGTGTCACATACAACATTAGTTCCCAAGGGCTCTCCCACCGGGAATCGAACCCAAGACCTATACAAGAAAAGCGCACATGCTAGCCACTAGAACAGCGGGGAGGATTTACTCTATTAAATATCTGTTAGAGCGTTATGTCCAAACGAGATTCCAATTCATTTACACGAACTACAAAATCACGATCGCTAACATCTCATTTTTCATTACCTAAATACGAAGAGTATCAACAGGGCCCAAAACCCTTGATGCTGAATCCTCGCTGTTACATCACTAGACATAGCTGGTGTTTCAATATACCTAGTTGTTCTCTACCTTTTCACATTGCGAAATTACGGAGTTCATTACATGACGCGCATGTTGCGCAATTTCATACTGCCAAATGTTTAGGCACTTCCGGCAGGGTTAGAATGATGAAATTTGGCATGATTGTAGCCTCCCGGGACCAACCAACAGGAAAATTGCTAAAATTGAATATTTTTAATTTTTAAGGAGTCTAAAGGGAGATGAACAAATCACCATGTTATTTAAATAGGCGTTTTCCTGGAATACAAAATCTTATCTTTTAGATAATTGAAATAGGAAAAGAAACTTGAAATTCGGGAATTGTAAGCTTAAGAGGTGTGAGGAAGTAGGACGAGCAAAGGCGAGGGTGTGGGGGCGGACCCCCGAAGGGCAAATTCAGGAAATATGAAGAGCAAAGGCACGAAATTCACTGTTGATGAAAAGGCTGATACGTAAGAGATTCTCACACTGTTCACAGATGGAGACACGAAGTATCAAGAACATTTTTACATAACGACTGTGGTAACTATAATATAACTCTGGTACCAATTTATTTACGAAATCGGTTACATTTTGTTGCTAGTCTCACATAAATTCAAACAATTGGATTTCTCATTTCTTCGAAAACTACATTAATTTTAAACATTCTCACCTCAACATTATCTTACTTATCAAATTAATTTTAATATCTATTTAATACCAATGACTGCAACAAAGGAAAAATATTCACCGAAAAAAAGACAAAATATTGGCTTTCCTTGTCTGGGTTTCCAACCACGAAATTTACGGCAGTATGTACGTGTCTTAGTCCACGGTTTTAAAAATTAACTGATTCACAGAACGTGCCTCATTAACTTGCTTAACTAGTTAATACTAGCTCTCACTTATTTTACTCGCACACTCAGAAAAACTGTATGTGGCGTACGTAAAAACGTTTGTTACATGTGTAAATCCTGTAGCTGTTGGACTTAATGTACACTAAACGTATAACTGAAAAAGTATATTTGAACGTACTTTCCGTATAAGTGTTCCGAATAAACGTACTTTCTACACGAACGAAAAGACTTTATGTAGGCGGTCAGGATCTCACAAACAGATGGCCGTATGTAACTTATAGCTGACGTACGTAATGTACGGAAGACTGTTAGATGTCAGACATCCTGCAACGACATTGTGTAACATCTAAGCGGGGAAAAGGGCAGTACGTATGTAGCATATGGATAACGTATGTTAAGTATTGATTTCTGTAGTAAACATAAGGATCCTGTATATTTGTACACTATAGCGCTATCCAGATAACGGATTTTTCTCAGTGACCTTAGCTCATTTTTCTATTAACCTAGAACGACAAGGACACGGACACAGAAACATCGAGGAGAGTTAAGATTCCAAAGGCTCTTCCACCGGGAATCGAACCCAGGACCCCATACCCCAAAGGCGCACGTGGTAGCCAATTGACCAGCGAGAAGGGCACCAACTCGACCACTCAGACGATTGACAACATTATCACTATGCACATGATGTGTTCAATAACGGAATCGTTCCCGATTTCTGATTGTAACGACAGTTTTTTGGTAATGAAAAAAATTCCGTAGCAAATTCCTCAAATTTCATTTTCAAGCCGTTATAGTGTACCTTTATGGAGAGTTTCGCATCTTTACCTCATTAAGAAGTATCTAATGGCTATGGACAGTTTTTCGCCCATAAAAAGTCCCCATAGTACATTCCTTAAATTTGGAACCTTTACTTACACAGGCCTCCCCGATAAACACCACCTTTACGAAGACACTTATGTGTCGGGTGGGGAGGATTGCGTGCTACAGTGAAATTTAGAGCTGTATCGGTGGTAGTTCACTACCAGAAGGGCCACCCCTACCGAATTGGTCTAAATGGAGTAGCCAGACGAAGAGTGTTCTGGGAGAAGGCAGCAGTTCTCCAGTAGCCAAGTTGGCGGAAATCATAGTGATTGGTACGGCAACTTGGACATTAGTCCTAGGCGTGGTCAGAATGACTTTAACGGCTGGGATACTGCGGGGTGGAAGGCAACGGGAAACCACCACTCTATTGTCCCTAGTTTGCTGGCAGCAAAAATAGAACATATGAACAATGGTCTTTCGCAGGTCAAAATGTAGTTCCGGAGGTAAAATATCCCCCCATTCGGATCTCCGGGAGGGGGATGGCTTGGGAAGGACTATTGGACGAGAAAGTAATAATGGGGGGAAGACAGACAGAGAAAGAAAGACAGGGAAGAGCAGAAGGTTTAGGATAGGGACATGGAACGTACGTACTATGTTACAGGGAGGAAAATTAGAAAATCTTAAAGAAGAAATGAAACAAAATCATTTAGATTTGGTAGGCGTTTGTGAAGTTAGATGGGAAGGTAATGGGGTATTGAACAGCGAAGGATGTAGAATGTTTTACTCAGGTAATGAAAAGGGCGGTCATAATGGCGTAGGAATAATTCTTGGAAAGCGCTTAAAGGAGAAGGTAGTGAAAAAAGAATGTATTGATGATAGAGTTATGATGTTAAGACTTAAAGGGAAAACGAAGAATCTAGTGGTGATACAGACATATGCACCGACGACTTCGCATGCAAATGAAGAAGTAGACGAAAATTATGAGAAAATAGAAGAAATTATAGATAGGGAGAAGAAGGGTGCATGTATAATTCTAATGGGAGATTTCAATGCAGTTGTGGGAGAAAAACAGGAAGGTAGTATCGTAGGCAAATATGGTTTAGGCGAAAGAAATGAAAGGGGAGAGGAACTAGTGAATTTCTGTAGTCAGAATTCACTAGTAATTGCGAACACTTGGTTCAATCAGCACAAGAGAAGAAGATATACATGGAAATCACCAATAGACGGCGGAAGATATCAGATAGACTATGTTATGATTCAGGACAGGTATCGGAATAGCTTAAAGAACGCGAAGACCCTTCCCGGGGCTGATATTTTCTCTGATCATAATCTTGTGCTGGCCGAAGTAGATATTCAACTGAAAAATGTAGGCAGAAGAAAAGTAGGTAACAAAGTGTTGAATACTGAAAAGTTGAAAAACGAGGAAATAAGAAATCTTTTCGTTGAAAAATTTCGAAGAAAAATGTTCAAACGAGGAAAGGATAGGCGCAGGTAGTAACGCACGGTGGGAACATATTAAACATTGCTTACAGCAGGCTGCAGAAGAAGCAGTAGGTTACCGCGAACACAAAACTGCTAAAAAAAACCATGGGTTACAGAGCAGATGTTGCAAAAAATGAGGGAGAGGAAGATGTGGAAACAGGTTGATACAGAAGAGGGCAGAAAGATGTACAGAAAGTTAAATAATGAATTACGAAGAGAAACAGACAGAGCGAGGGAAGAGTTTTAGAAAAGAAAATGCGAGGACATAGAAGAATTAGAAAGAGTTGGGAAATATGAGGAAATGTACAAGGAGGTGAAATCGATGGAATTTCGGAGGAAACAAGGGGGTATTATGATGGCAGTAGAAAATAAGAATGGGAAGGTAGTCAGCGAGAGAAATGAGGTCATAGGAAGGTGGAAAGAATACGTTGAAGACCTATATGAGAGTAGGGACAGACCGTGTAGCCTAAATGTTGAAGTAGAAAATGAAGTAGGCGAGGATGATAAAGGATTTAGTATTCTTTGGGATGAGGTTGAAAAGGCTATATCCGAGATTAGGAATGGAAAGGCAACCGGAATAGATAACATACCCAACGAATTCATTAAAAATATAGGAGACAAGGGAAAGAAAGAATTGTTGCGACTATGCAATGAAATATATGAAACTGGAGAATGGCCAAAAGACTTTCTAAAAACGATCATGATACCGATGGCTAAGAAATCGAACCCAAAGAGATGTGAGGATTATAGAACTATTAGTCTCATATCTCATGCAGCTAAAATTCTGCTCCGAATACTGAACAGAAGTTTATATGGAAGAACAAATAAAGATGTTGAGGAAGAGCAGTTCGGGTTCAGAAGAGGCAAGGGCACAAGAGATGCTATTGGATTATTAAGGGCGATCGGTGAAAGATTTATAGAAAAAGGGAAAGAGGTGTATGTTGTATTTATTGATCTAGAAAAGGCTTTTGACCGCGTGAATTGGGAATTGTTGTTGGGAGTTCTAACAAAGATAGGGTTGGAATGGAAAGATAGAAGACTCATAAGAAACTTATACATGAACCAACAAGTAAGTGTTAGGATAGGGGAAAAACTGACGGAAGAGAGTGCAATTGGAAGGGGAGTTCGACAAGGATGCTGCCTCTCACCAACACTATTTAATGTCTATCTAGAAGAGATAGTGAAAAAGAGCCTACATGATGATGATGGCATTTCGGTAGGAGGTAGAATGATTAGATGCATAAGATTGGCAGACGATATGGCGCTTCTTGCAGAATCTGAAAAGAAAATCAATAAAATGTAAGAAAAAATGAGAAAGGGCTTTGAAGAATATGGGATGAAAATAAATGTTAGAAAGACAAAAGCCATGGTGATTGGAACGAAGGGATCTGTGTCAAATATAAAAGTAGGAGGGGAGAAAATAGAACAAGTGAATAGTTTTCGATACCTGGGTAGTATACTTAGTAATGACATGAAATGCGAACGTGAAATAAAAGCAAGGATAGGAATGGCGAAAGAAACCTTTAGGAGGAAGAAAAGTCTGTTTTGTGGGACCTTGAATAAAGAGTTGAGAAAAAGACTCATAAAATGCTTCGTGTGGAGTGTTGTACTGTATGGGGCGGAAACGTGGACATTACGTACAGGTGACGAAAATCGACTGGAAGCCTTCGAAATGTGGGTGTGGAGAAGAATGGAAAGAATTAATTGGGTAGAGCGGAAAACGAATGAGAGAGTGTTAGAAATGGTGGGTGAGAAAAGAACACTTTTAGATATTATTAGGAAGAGGAAGAGAAACTGGTTGGGACATTGCCTAAGAAGAGATTGTATCATGAGGGACGTCCTAGAGGGTATGGTGGGGGCGAAGGAGACTACAATTAATGGATGATATTAAAACAGAAAGATCATACATGAAGACGAAAAGGTTAGCGGAGGACCGTGGAGCATGGAAGCTTCTCAGCTGCAGCAAGTGACCTGCCAATAAAGGCAGAATACCTATGATGATGATGACTTACACAGGTCATTACAAAAGGTAGGTACCATTATGCAGAGTTTCAATTCTCTATCTCATTTGGAAGCACCTAATCAATGATGAGTGAGTGAATGAACCGATCTCTGTTTGAGTAAGGACAATTTTTTGCCCATAGAAAATTCCATAGCACATTCCTTAAATTTCGGATATTTTTCATATTCAAGCCATTATAAGCTACCTTCGTGTAGACATTCACATCTTCATCTCATGGGGAAGTACCTAATGGCTACGGACAATTTTTCGTCTATAAAAAAATTCCCATAGCACATTCGTCACATTTCGGACTTTTTCCATACCCAGGTCATTATAAGATACCTTTATGCAATTTAACGTTTCTATCTCATTGGGAAGTACCTAATCATTTTGATGAGTGAGTGAGTGAATCGATTCCTTGCTTGGCTAAGGACAGTTTTTTGCCTATAAAAACTTTTCCGTAGAAGATTCCTCAAATTTCGGACTTTTTCCATACTCAAGTCATTATAAGGTATCTTTATGAAGAATTTCACGTTTATATCTCATTGGGATGTACCTAATCAATTTGATGAGGGAGAGAATGAACCGATTTTTTTCCTGGCTAACGACAGTTTTTTGCCCATAAAAAATTTTCCATAGTACATTCCTCACATTTCGGACTTTTCCATACTCAAGTTATTGTAGGGTACCCTTATGCAAAGTTTCACGTTTCTATCTCGTTGGGAAGTACCTAATCAATTTGATGAGTGAGTGAGTGAAACAATTTTTTTCTTGGCTAAGGACAGTTTTTTGCCCATAAAAAATATCCCATAGCACATTCCTCAGATTTCGGACCTTTTCCATACTCATGTTATTGTAGGGTACCTTTATACAAAGTTTTAGTTTTCTATCTCATTGGGAAGTACCTAATCAATTTGTTGACTGAGTGAGTGAATCGATTTCTTGCTTGTCTAAGGACAGTTTTTTGCCTATAAAAAATTTCCCATAGCACATTCCTCAGGTTTCGGACTTTTTTCATACTCATGTTATTGTAGGGTACCTTTATGCAAAGTTTCACGTTTCCATATCATTGGGAAGTACCTAATCAATTTGATGAGTGAGTGAGTGAAACGTTTTTTTTCCTGGCTAAGGACAGTTTTTTGCCCATAAAAATTTTTCCATAGCACATTCCTCAAATTTCGGACTTTTTCCATACTGATGTTATTGTAGGGTACCTTTATGCAAAGTTTCAGGTTTCCATATCATTGGGAAGTACCTAATCAATTTGATGAGTGAGTGAGTGAAACGATTTTTTTCCTGGCTAAGGACAGTTTTTTGCCCATAAAAATTTTTCCATAGCACATTCCTCAAATTTCGGACTTTTTCCATACTCATGTTATTGTAGGGTACCTTTATGCAAAGTTTCGGGTTTCCATCTCATTGGGAAGTACCTAATCAATTTGATGAGTGAGTGAGTGAAACGATTTTTTTTCCTGGCTAAGGACAGTTTTTTGCCCATAAAAAATTTCCCATAGCACATTCCTCAGATTTCGGACTTTTTCCATACACATGTTGTTGTAGGGTACCTTTATGCAAAGTTTCAGGTTTCCATATCATTGGGAAGTACCTAATGAATTTGATAAGTGAGTGAGTGAAACGATTTTTTTCCTGGCTAAGGACAGTTTTTTGCCCATAAAAAATTCCCATAGCACATTTCTCAGATTTTGGACTTTTTCCGTACTCGAATTGTTATAGGGTACTTTTATGCAAAGTTTCACGTTTCTATCTCATTGGGAAATACCTAATCAATTTGATGAGTGAGTCAGTGAGTCAGTGAGCCTGAAAACTGCATATTTTGGGGGTCCAGTACTCAAACATGGTTGAAGGTAGGAATGTGAGAGAAAGACAAAAGCCATGGTGATTGGAACGAAGGGATCTGTGTCAAATATAAAAGTAGGAGGGGAGAAAATAGAACAAGTGAATAGTTTTCGATACCTGGGTAGTATACTTAGTAATGACATGAAATGCGAACGTGAAATAAAAGCAAGGATAGGAATGGCGAAAGAAACCTTTAGGAGGAAGAAAAGTCTGTTTTGTGGGACCTTGAATAAAGAGTTGAGAAAAAGACTCATAAAATGCTTCGTGTGGAGTGTTGTACTGTATGGGGCGGAAACGTGGACATTACGTACAGGTGACGAAAATCGACTGGAAGCCTTCGAAATGTGGGTGTGGAGAAGAATGGAAAGAATTAATTGGGTAGAGCGGAAAACGAATGAGAGAGTGTTAGAAATGGTGGGTGAGAAAAGAACACTTTTAGATATTATTAGGAAGAGGAAGAGAAACTGGTTGGGACATTGCCTAAGAAGAGATTGTATCATGAGGGACGTCCTAGAGGGTATGGTGGGGGCGAAGGAGACTACAATTAATGGATGATATTAAAACAGAAAGATCATACATGAAGACGAAAAGGTTAGCGGAGGACCGTGGAGCATGGAAGCTTCTCAGCTGCAGCAAGTGACCTGCCAATAAAGGCAGAATACCTATGATGATGATGACTTACACAGGTCATTACAAAAGGTAGGTACCATTATGCAGAGTTTCAATTCTCTATCTCATTTGGAAGCACCTAATCAATGATGAGTGAGTGAATGAACCGATCTCTGTTTGAGTAAGGACAATTTTTTGCCCATAGAAAATTCCATAGCACATTCCTTAAATTTCGGATATTTTTCATATTCAAGCCATTATAAGCTACCTTCGTGTAGACATTCACATCTTCATCTCATGGGGAAGTACCTAATGGCTACGGACAATTTTTCGTCTATAAAAAAATTCCCATAGCACATTCGTCACATTTCGGACTTTTTCCATACCCAGGTCATTATAAGATACCTTTATGCAATTTAACGTTTCTATCTCATTGGGAAGTACCTAATCATTTTGATGAGTGAGTGAGTGAATCGATTCCTTGCTTGGCTAAGGACAGTTTTTTGCCTATAAAAACTTTTCCGTAGAAGATTCCTCAAATTTCGGACTTTTTCCATACTCAAGTCATTATAAGGTATCTTTATGAAGAATTTCACGTTTATATCTCATTGGGATGTACCTAATCAATTTGATGAGGGAGAGAATGAACCGATTTTTTTCCTGGCTAACGACAGTTTTTTGCCCATAAAAAATTTTCCATAGTACATTCCTCACATTTCGGACTTTTCCATACTCAAGTTATTGTAGGGTACCCTTATGCAAAGTTTCACGTTTCTATCTCGTTGGGAAGTACCTAATCAATTTGATGAGTGAGTGAGTGAAACAATTTTTTTCTTGGCTAAGGACAGTTTTTTGCCCATAAAAAATATCCCATAGCACATTCCTCAGATTTCGGACCTTTTCCATACTCATGTTATTGTAGGGTACCTTTATACAAAGTTTTAGTTTTCTATCTCATTGGGAAGTACCTAATCAATTTGTTGACTGAGTGAGTGAATCGATTTCTTGCTTGTCTAAGGACAGTTTTTTGCCTATAAAAAATTTCCCATAGCACATTCCTCAGGTTTCGGACTTTTTTCATACTCATGTTATTGTAGGGTACCTTTATGCAAAGTTTCACGTTTCCATATCATTGGGAAGTACCTAATCAATTTGATGAGTGAGTGAGTGAAACGTTTTTTTTCCTGGCTAAGGACAGTTTTTTGCCCATAAAAATTTTTCCATAGCACATTCCTCAGATTTCGGACTTTTTCCATACTCATGTTATTGTAGGGTACCTTTATGCAAAGTTTCAGGTTTCCATCTCATTGGGAAGTACCTAATCAATTTGATGAGTTAGTGAGTGAAAAGATTTTTTTCCTGGCTAAGGACAGTTTTTTGCCCATAAAAATTTTTCCATAGCACATTCCTCAAATTTCGGACTTTTTCCATACTCATGTTATTGTAGGGTACCTTTATGCAAAGTTTCGGGTTTCCATCTCATTGGGAAGTACCTAATCAATTTGATGAGTGAGTGAGTGAAACGATTTTTTTCCTGTCTAAGGACAGTTTTTTGCCCATAAAAATTTCCCATAACACATTCCTCAGATTTCGGACTTTTTCCATACACATGTTATTGTAGGTTACCTTTATGCAAAGTTTCAGGTTTCTATCTCATTGGGAAGTACCTAATCAATTTGATGAGTGAGTGAGTGAAACGATTTTTTTTCCTGGCTAAGGACAGTTTTTTGCCCATAAAAAATTTCCCATAGCACATTCCTCAGATTTCGGACTTTTTCCATACACATGTTGTTGTAGGGTACCTTTATGCAAAGTTTCAGGTTTCCATATCATTGGGAAGTACCTAATGAATTTGATAAGTGAGTGAGTGAAACGATTTTTTTCCTGGCTAAGGACAGTTTTTTGCCCATAAAAAATTCCCATAGCACATTTCTCAGATTTTGGACTTTTTCCGTACTCGAATTGTTATAGGGTACTTTTATGCAAAGTTTCACGTTTCTATCTCATTGGGAAATACCTAATCAATTTGATGAGTGAGTCAGTGAGTCAGTGAGCCTGAAAACTGCATATTTTGGGGGTCCAGTACTCAAACATGGTTGAAGGTAGGAATGTGAGATTTGGTACATGAGTACATCTGTGGGATATCTCCTTACATTCTAAATTTCATGTTTCTACCCTTAATAGAATCGTTTTAACAAAGCTTCGAAATCGGCGATTTTACCCAAAACTCTTGTTCGTGTATAATATGCTTACGGCAGTGCAGGCCAGTTTTCATTTTCTTCGCAGAACTTGGCTGCCATGCACTGCCGTGCATGTTGATTATACGTGGACTTTTTTCAATCTCCGTTAAACCAACAGAGGAGGACCACACGCGATGATAAGATGAGATAAAACAAAGCTGTTCATTGGACGTAAATACCCTCCTCACCCGATTGATAGACTTTTCCGTTCAACGATTGTCGAGTAGTGAGTTGTAAAACCTATCGAGTGTAATCGAAGTATATGAACTTTTGATGCAATGCGATTTCTCCAGGTGGAAAGGCCTAATATAGCCACAATTCATCGTCGAATGGGTAAGGATTACGGGAGGAACTTTTTTAATAAGTGATGGCTGTGTGCATGACTGCTGCAGAGAGTTTAAAGTAGAGAATTTTATTATAAGTGATGGCTGGGTGCACAACTGCTGCAGAGAGTGTAAAGAAGGGAAGTTTATTATAAGTGATGGCTGTGTGCATGACTGCTGTAGAGAGTTTAAAGTAGAGAATTTTATTATAAGTGATGGCTGGGTGCACAACTGCTACAGCGAGTTTAAAGAAGGGAAGTTTATTATAAGTGATGGCTGGGTGCACGGCTGCTACAGAGAGTTTAAAGAAGGGAAGTTTATTATAAGTGATGGCTGGGTGCACAACTGCTGCAGAGAGTGTAAAGAAGGGAAGTTTATTATAAGTGATGGCTGGGTGCACTATTGCTGCAGGGAGTTTAAAGAAGGGAACTTTATTATAAGTGATGGCTGTGTGCATGACTGCTACAGAGAGTTTAAAGAAGGGAAGTTTATTATAAGTGATGGCTGGGTGCACAACTGCTACAGAGAGTTTAAAGAAGGGAAGTTTATTATAAGTGATGGCTGGGTGCACAACTGCTGCAGAGAGTGTAAAGAAGGGAAGTTTATTATAAGTGATGGCTGGGTGCACTATTGCTGCAGGGAGTTTAAAGAAGGGAACTTTATTATAAGTGATGGCTGTGTGCATGACTGCTACGGAGAGTTTAAAGTAGAGAATTTTATTATAAGTGATGGCTGGGTGCACAACTGCTACAGAGAGTTTAAAGAAGGGAAGTTTATTATAAGTGATGGCTGGGTGCACAACTGCTGCAGAGAGTGTAAAGAAGGGAAGTTTATTATAAGTGATGGCTGTGTGCATGACTGCTGCAGAGAGTTTAAAGTAGAGAATTTTATTATAAGTGATGGCTGGGTGCACAACTGCTGCAAAGAGTTTAAAGAAGGGAAGTTTATTATAAGTGATGGCTGGATGCACTATTACTGCAGAGAGTTTAAAGAAGAAAAGTTTATTATAAGTGATGACTGGGTGCAGGACTGCTGAAGAGTGTTTAAAAAGGACAACTGATTTACATGAAGAGGGCAGCGATAGGTGAAAAACTATGGTGACAGACGGCCTTGCTGATCACGTGAACCAAGTGGTTCATAAAAGGCATATTTACGATTTCTGAACTGTTTACTGGGTTCCCTGAAATTTCAAGAGTAACATCTGGAGAAATCGGATTAGACTTGGCGGAACCTCCGATTGCACTCTGATGAGTTTTAAAGCTCACTACTCCACAACTATTGAACGTCACAGTCTGTCTATAGGTGTGAGGAGTAGGCAACTCCAATAAACAGTGTTATTATTATTATTATTATTATTATTATTATTATTATTATTATTATTATTATTATTATTATTATTATTATTATTATTATTATTATTATTATTATTATTATTGTCTTGTCCCCGTTTCGTCATCTCTTGCTCTGAGGCTTAGCGGAGGTTGAGAAAAGAAATAGCCCTCATATTATTTTCAGTGAAATGTTAATGACATTCAAACAAATCGTTCTAACAATTTTGAAAAAAATATGATCGAAAAGTAATTCATCCACACAAATAACTGTTTGAATATCTTTCCAAAGAGAAATGAATTACACCATTCTGTAAGATTATTAATGAACTTTTTACATAGGAACTAGAACAAAATCCCTAGAGCTGTTTTCGAGAAAATCATGGAACAAAATTAATCTCCATGAATAAATTTCTCTTTCTGGAATTTTATTAGAAAATTTATTATCTGGAGCAAATCATCGAAACAAAACTCCTATGGATGCGCACGAGACAAGATTTGTGGCTGTCTCGTCTCGAAAATGTGCTGTAAAGGTGATGTCTCGACTCGGAAACTGTATATTTCTTTATTGGAAGAGCCGTGTCTCGACTCGAATTTTGTCAGGAAAATCTTGTCTTCACTCGTCTCGTGCGCATCCCTAAAAACTCTGACTATCAGTGTACCAATCATTAATTAATCTAGTTGTGAAACAGTATGTAAACTATGCTATATTGCTGGATCGTTAATGACATTTATTTAGAAACATTAAATTATTAAATACAGACAAGATCGCCTGAATTGTACTCAAGGGAATAGTCCGAAAACAACTCAATCTACCAGTAAACCATCTCTTTAAGATCTTTTGGGTGAGAAATGAATAGCAATAGAGTTACTAATGGAGTCACGCCATGGAGTTATTAATAAAATATTTATTTATGCGATGAACAAAATCATCAGAGCCCGTTTTAAGAAAATAGCAATCTCAGATTATACTTAATTCCACTTCCCCTCAATAACCTAACGTTACTTTTGGGTGTACGTAGAAATTTCGAAAACTCCCTCTGAAATCTCATGAAAAAGTTTAAATTTAAAATTTGGTTTCGGTATGTTACGATGAGGTGTCTAAACCTCTAAACCTCTAAACATATGGACGGACCTGCAGACGTACTCAAAATCAACTCAACTCAAGGAAATCCTCCCCCCCAAAAAAAACTTTTTCGATGTACAGAACATGAAATATGAATATGTTGAAATGTCGTGTTCTATTGTTTTTACCATATTTTCATTAGGTTAGTTTTCTCTTTGTCCATTAGAGTCAAATCTTGAAACTTGAATTTTACGGAGATCAAGCAAACTAGAGCTCTGAAGATGCGTAAACCCCACGACAATACAATGTTTTCAAATAATTTTCGCTTTAGATTACCATTTTACTGTAAAAAATAATTATATAGAATTAATTATCGAGCAACTGATGGTTATACAACCAACCCCTCACAGAAACGTTGTTGGTTGCAGATGACTAGACATTCTGTTGACTTCATATCAACTAGTTTAGAGCCCTTTCACTTTTGTAAATGTTTTTAATGAACTGTTGTAAGTTATGTAAACCCTTCGTAGAGAATAATGTATCTTACTTCAGTGAAATAATATTGTACCTAGGTATTTTCAAGTTAAGGAAGTTGAGCAAACTGATTGCAGGATACAGAATAAAGACTAAAAAGAAAAAAAGTAATAACCATAAAAACTACGAAACATAACAGAGAAAATAACAAGTGAAACACTATTCGTGTATAGTCGTAAAATGATAGTTCTTCATGTAATGTTTATTTTTCTTTATTTTTTTTGTTCAAGACTAACCTTTAATTGCTAACATTGCTTGGACTAACATTTTTATTACGTCCGATTAATATTTAGGTAGATTTTGAACTGATTATCCATAAGTTAGGAAACCAGAAGCCTGAACATTACATTTCAGACTTGTATAGGAGGTCAAGTTCAACAGCCATACCAAGTTTGATCTCTATCAGATAAGCTCGCTGTACGATTTTTGTTTACAAAATTATGGCTCAAAATTGGTTCACTCATAACTTGGAAACCATAAAACCTGCACAACATAATATTATACATATTTATATGGCAGGTCAACATATGCCACAATGCCAGTTTGATCCTGATGAGTTCGGTGTTTGATATCTTTTTGTTTGTTTTCGAAAATATAATGCAAAATTTAAGCACTCATAACAGTTGTTTCTTTCAGAAAACATTTGCCGGGGACACACTAAAACTGCGCATTAACAAAGCCTACTGCCATTTGTGTTACAGTTTTCTGAAGTATGTGCAACAAGACGTTCAACTGTCACTTATCTGCTCAAGTTTAGCAGTTACAGATACAAGATACCACCTAATTCCATATATATATATATATATATATATATATATATATATATATATATATATATATATATATATATATATATATATATATATATAAAGTAGCTTCTGCACGAACTTTAGAACACATAGCAACATTAAAATGTTTATTTATTTATTGTATTCTGAAACTATTTATCTCTCACCACTGCTGGTACTATTCTAGTACGTGTTAGTCTTATCTCCTCCAGGGGACAGTCTGAGAGCTCCGGGAAGGCACTGCCCCCCAAAAAACATCTGTGAAAGAAACACTGACCATAACTCGGGAGCCAAAAACTTATATAACATAGTATTTTACATTCTTATGTAGCAGGTCAAAGTCTATTACCACCTCGCCAAGTTTGATTGGATGAGTTCAATGTGTGTGTGTGTGTGTGTGTGTGTGTGTGAATGATTTTTTTTGTTTTAAGAAAAGTGACTCAAAAGTTGACCACCCATAACTTGGGAACCGAAACCTCCATAGTGTATCATCTCACACGCTTATATAGCAGATGAAGGTCTAGCACCACGTCAAATTTGATCTCGATTGAATAAGTTCTGTTAAATTTGTGTTTATTCCCCAAAATGTGACTCAAAATTTGACCGCTCTGGAACCGAAAACCGTCTACCAATGTGTCATGTTTGATTCCAACTAAATGGGTTCGGTTAACTCCTACGACAGTCTGATTTTTTTAAAAGAGAAAACTAAAATAAAGGACAATAAACTGGTGGAATATCTCCTTTTGGTGTTGTAAAATTAATAAACTAAAACGAAAAACATTAGATGATGTTTCTAGAGTTGAGCTGTGTAATATCAATTACTCACCCTTCAATCCACTGAAGGATCCACATAAAATTTAAAGATACAAATAGATTATCTCTATAAGGAATGGAGATTACGATAACATGGAATTTGGTTTATTGTTTCTAGATCGTTAAATCCTCAAATTGTTAAATATTTGAAAACTAATTCGGGATAGTAATAATATATTAGTAAGAGATGTGAAAGTATAACCAATTCGAGGTCCAGTCTCTGTTCGGGCGTCATTTATTTATAACCAATTCGTCGTCTCTGTTCGGGAGGCATTTATTTGTAACCAACCTGGTATCGGATCGCTGTTCGGGCGTCATTTATTTATAATCGACCAGGTCGTTTGTCCTCCGTGGTCCTGCAATAGGTAATTGCTGCAGACCTGGACTTACCTGAGTAGGACGTTGAAGGACCTCTCCAAGAAGGGATTACAAATCGTTTCCAAATCGCTCAACGGTCTCAATGAATAGATGAGCATTAGGCGCCGAGAGGTTGGGATGTCTCATCTCGAAAACCTCACGGACGACCAAACGGTAATCAAGACCATAACGCACACAAACATCATTCATACATACAACGAAAACACTGGGTTAATGACAATATACTTATTTATTAGAATACCATTAAAAGAAGAACGAAGAGAAATGATCACAACACTTAACACTACATATATTTTTTTCCAATATCACAATCACACTTTTCCTTTTCAATGCACTGTAGCCCTTTATCACTTTGATATTATATATATATATATATATATATATATATATATATATATATATATATATATAAATTATAATTGAGATTTCACTATAGATGCTTTTCTCACACCATTGACACACTTGGAGGATTAGCACTGGGGAAAAAGTTGCCGTGATAATCCCACGTAGCAATTTAATTGCTGCTCCAAACAATCCTGAAGAATTGAGATGAGTCTTCAGCAAATTAAAAAGTCTCCAAAGTGGAATGCTAATGTTGGGGGTGCGTTTATAATTTACACGCACAAGGTGTGTGAACCTGGGACTTCACTAGTTGGGGCTAGCCGTAAGAAAACTCCTTCACCGGCTAATAGCTTGTGCCCCTTAATACAAAGTCATACTTATTTCCCGACGCAACGTGCGTGGTGGCTGCAACAATTTCGGAGTCAAACTCCTCGAGCACAAAGGTTCGAGATACGAGCTGCAATGGTTCACTGAAGATTGTTGGCAGTTCATCCTAAAAACCACTCAGTTAAATCACCTGTATACACATGCAAACAGAATAAGGAAAATCATTGACGTTAATTTTAGTCCACTGGTCACGATGCACGAGACATTGCCATAACTCGGGCGTGAGAAAGTACAGATAAGGAACTGCAAAAGCAATGTGACTGGCGTCACTCTGGTCACTTGAACATCTGGTTAGCTAGTATTTCCATAAATGATTAAAAAAGCACTTAATTCAGTTCCAAATAACTGCAGAATATATACTGTGCACATTAATAAGTCAGGGAGAGACACTGAGAAGGTTCGTCGCTCACTGAAATGTTCTCACCAAAAAGCAATGTTTAAATGTATATATGAAAAAAATGATGAAAGTCTTCTTTGTCCAGTTGCGTGGGAAAGAAGCAATTCTCACCGAAGAAAAAACTTATTTGCGTCGCAGAATAAAGTATAAATCGAAAAAATAATCACTGTCTTTATGAAATATACAGAGCGCCCGCAAAAAATACTTCTATAACCTGGTGGCGGTTATAAAAGTATTTGTCATATACGTAATTGATTGAAATTTCTCTTTCAGTTTGAATAATAATTAAAAACAGAAACTTTGTTATTATTGAGTTATTTTAAAATGAAAAATGAAATGAAATCTTTAAGTTTTACGTCCCACAGATATGCCAGTTAGGCTAAATTAGACGATGATGAGGAGAGATGAGTGAAATAGTGGAATGAACAATGTGGGAGGGAACGGGAGAACCCTGAGAAAACCCACGAGCACGTTGTTTGTCCTCCACAAATTCCACACGGCGCGAGCTGGGATCAAAGGAGGGACCCCAAGCACCGAAGGTGAACGCTCTACCACTGAGCCACCGCGCCCCTCGCAGTTTATTTTGAATTTGACATCCGGTTCAGCAGCGAGGCTATATGAGACGTGGACCTACTTATTAATGTGGAATCTGAACCACATGATCTCCCGTCGGGAATCGAACCCGAGTCTCAAACGCCAAAGGCGCGCACGCTAACCGCTTAGCCACGAATGAGCTCAGTTTATTATTATTATTATTATTATTATTATTATTATTATTATTATTATTATTATTATTATTATTATCATCATCAATAGTAGTAGTAATTTTATTACTATTTTCATGTGGTTCGGATTCCACGTTAATCAGAAAGTCCACGTCTCATATAGCCTCGCTGCTGAACGGGGCGTTAAACTCAAAATCAACTCAATTCATATGGCATACTAGAAATTAACAATCAAACTGTAAACCTAGTTTGGAATTATTTTAAATATAACATGTTTTAAAACCAGTTCAAGTTTATCGTGAACAAGTTTAAAATAGATCATCTCTAAATAGAAGTGATCAGAAAAGCCTGTTACTGTGAACCAATAAATCTTCACTTACTCTTAAAGCTTTTATTTTTGCAGAATGTTTGCCTAAATGTTGCTTTGTCATGGATAGAACAGAAGAACACAGAAAATACGTATTTTTACTTTGTTTTTTTAAGTATGTATTTCTTTTTATTAAAAAAGTATACGTTGAAGAGTTGAAGACAATTAACTCAAAGAGATTATCTAGCGAAAAATTAATAAAACGGAAATAAAGAGTGGTCTAAAATAAAAGTATATATAAAGAGTAATGGAAACTAAACAAAAGGAAATTGCTTTCAAATAACGAAAAAAAAGAGGCTTAATCATAAAGTATTTTCAACTTCAAATAACTTCTGGATAATTGCGAGGTCCCTTCTTTTTCTTTGCCTTTAAACCTTTACCTTTTCGACATTCAACCACATGAATATGACTAACTTCTTTCGCTCTTCTTTTACAACTCAGATAGTTTGTGTTGACTTATGCTTGCATCTTCTGAATATTAAGCAAAGAAAACTGTTAGCAGTTAGATAGATTTTGTTAAGATTAAAATATATAAACATATATTTAATAAACTTATACTTTAACGTAGAATTTTACAAATACGAATATGAACAAATCGATCCGTTTTTGATAAAATAATCGAAAAGAAACTCAACTTCCCAAGAAGAAACTATCCTTTATGGGGGATATACTGTCATAAGGGGAGTGACGTAGATGTAGGGTCCAAGAAGAACTTTATGCGGAACATGCAAAGAAGGATAGAAACAATTGATAGTGTCGACGGAAGAAGGAAAGAGAACATTAAAATACTTCACCAATTACTAATAGGAGGGTACAGGAGAGAAGATTTGGGGAAAGGGAGAATATACAGAAAGGAAGAAAAGGCTGAAGAAGATGATTTGGGATTGAGAGCTTAAGTGATAAGATAGAGAGTCTTATGAAGTTGCTAAGGAAAAAAGGAATCAAAACATACAAAAAAGAAAGGAAGAGGACTTTAGACTTAGTAAGAGAGAAAGAAAAGAGGAAAGAAAAAGAGATAAAAGAAGAATAGGAAGCAGTAATATACAGAATCAGTTGTAAAGAATGTAATAGGAAGTACACAAGAGAAACAAGAAAGAGATTGAAAGAAAGAATAAGAGAATATAAAAATGACGTCAGATTAAGAAGAAAGGACAATTAATATATAAAAACGACAAAGAAATAGAACATGACATTTATTAGAAAAGAATACAAGGGATGGAGAGGAAAAAGAGAAGTGTGATAAGGAAATCAAAAATTAAATTGATTAAGAAGCAAGATAAGAATGTATTGATGAATTGCACTAGCGGACTGATTAATATGTTAAGGAATGAAATACTGAACAAAAGAGAAAGGAAAGAGTTAAAAGGAAAGAACTAAAAAAAATGAAATTTCAAGTTTTACGTCCCACGATTATGCCGGCTAGGCTAAAGGAGACGGTGATGATGACAAATGAGTGAAATGAAGAAAGTGGGAGGAAACGAGAGAACCCCGGCAAAACCCACGCACACGGGGTTTGCACACCACAAAACTCATTTGGAGCCAGCTGGGATCGAACCAAAGACTCCATGCACCAGAGTTGAACGCTCTACCACTAAGAGCTAAAAGAGTAAACAAAGTTGACAGATGGAATGTCTCCAACTCAGAGCATGTATATATATATGTAACAAGCACAATTAAAAACTTAAATTAAGCAGTTAGCGTACCCGCCGTTGGCGTGGGAGGCCCGGCTTCGATTCCCGGCGGGAGCTCTTGTGGTTCGGATTCCACGTTAATCAGTAGCGTCCCATCTCATACAGCCTTGCTGCTGAAAGGGACGTTAAACTCAGAATCAACTCAACTCAACTCATCTCAAAAACTTAAATATTGCAAATAATTGTAAAATTAAGTAACAATAATTTAATTAAAAATTTACGTTTTAAAAAGATAGATATAAAAAGTGAAGGGAAACTTTTGTTGGATCTGGGAAGAGCAGGTGTGTCCTTCTTTCACTTCTTGTTCATATTTGTTCCTTTGTGTTGACCTATCGTAACGTGTTTGAGAAGACGATGTTAAAGTGCCGAAACTGTTACGCAAGTACATATTATTAATATATATTTAGTGATTTAGTCAATTTTGTTTTATTACTTCTGTCGAACATTTCCAAAGCTTGTGGATTTATTTCAAGAGCATTGAGTTATGCCATATTATAGGGGTATAGATGTAACATATAATTATGAAATATCAACAAAATCGTCGGAGTCGTTTTTAAGACAATTGTCCGGAAAGAACTAGAGTTGCTCGTATAACTTATCTATATCTACATTTGTATCTGCAACTCTCTCTCTCTCTCATATTATATAATATTTCTTATCATTTTTGTTCTATGAATATCAATATCGTAACTGGAAATACTAGTAAATTTGGACTAACTCTCACTTTGGACTAACCTCACTCAAATTCATGTTCACGATATTTCTACATTAAGCTCACTCGGCCTCACTCTCACAACATCATTTAGACATAACGCTCACATCGTCAACCAAACATCACCCTCACTCGACCTCATACTCACAACATCCTTTCGACATCCCGCTCAGAACATATTCGGTCGGTGCTTACCTCACTCGACCTCATTGTCATGAAATGACATGAGATTGAGTGAGCACGAGTTCCAGATTGAGTTCGTGAATCTTTATTGCAGATTTTCTCCCAAATAAATAAACAGTCTTGATTGGTTAGTTCTGTCTACATTTTCAGTACTTTCAACATAGTCAGTAAGCGAATTAAATAAATCAATAGAGGTATAACTTACTTCAGAAGAAAATTTTCACACAAGCGTTTAGTTTTCAGTCTACATCTATATAACACATTTCTCAGGGATACTTTCGTTTCTTTAGGGAAGATTCCCTCAGATCTGTCAGCTTCGCCTTGTCTGAACCGGTTTAGATAAGAGTTTTACTTGTTATAACGACCTAGCAGAGGTTGGTGTGTGGTTTCCGCAATAATATGATAATAATAGCTTTTTAGTATATCAGTTTGTTGAAATATTACCAATCTGCAGCCAGACATGGACTGCACCAAGAAATTAACAGAATGGATTTGATTATTGCTTAAAAATAAAATTGATGTAAAAGCATGTATGAACTGGCCCCATATTCTTAATCTGTACGATCTCTGGCACATGGATGCATTCATGTATTCATTTATGGAGTTCTTCATTGTAATAACGTTGGTCTAATCTAAAATAAATCTAAAAATCTAAAATAACGTTGGTCATAAGATCGTGGGTCATCAATTTCACATTTCGGAATCGAAAGTGAATTTTTTTTATATATAAAAATTGTTTCGACTCTATACCAAAATCAATTTTCCAATTATATTTCATCCAGGCATGGAACCGAAATTGATTTTCTCAGAAAACCGGTTCCGGTTCTGTAACCTAAACTAACTTTAACTCTAAGACTTAGAGAAGGCAAAGTTAAGAAAATGATGTAGAAAAGAAACGATTTCGTTAAAGGTCATTTCATATGTATAATTTTACATTGAATATACAGAAACAAACACAAACTTCCATGCATATTTCAACTTTAGATACTAGATTTGTTGAATTTGTGTTTAATTCTAATCCTGACTAACTTTTTCTCGTATATTGCATCCTCACTGACATTTTAAAAATAAAAGTTGTTCTTGTTTCCTAGCGTTTTGTTGTAGCTGTGGAGAGATTAATGCTAAAAAGAAAGGAAAAGGATTAATCCTGATGTAAGAGGTGGGACCAGTGATTTATCTACACCCCTTAACACCCCCCAGCACCCTCCTAAAATTTTCGGACACCCTCCTAAAATTTTCGGAACTAGGGGCTGCAATATTAAAAAGATTCATTCTCGCTCTGTCCAAAAGTCCTCCAGGGCTTTGTAGAAAATATTTTAAATGATTTTACCTGTAGGCAGAATGGGAATTCCCGTTCTGCCTTATCTTTGGAGACATTGAATTCCATGCGAGGAGGAAAATTTTTAGGGAAATGCAGCACCGAAAAGCTTGACTCCTAGCGTGTTTGTATGCAGATAGGAACTCATGTATAAAATAGCTGCAGTAACGAGCGCGGGAACCAAATCCAAGTGGTCAAAACGCAAGGAAAATTCTGAGGAGGACAAAATCCAAAGGACAAAATCACAGGAATATATATTGGATGTATCAATGCACACCCTATATGATTGTTTTTTCCCTTTAATTGTCATATATTCTAAAATGTTATCTGTATTATTTTTTCAACTGAAATAACTTTTTTCTTTCTTTTAAAATGCTGAAAACTCGTAAAATGTGTAAAAATGTTAAACAAAAGGATAGACTAGCTTTAATTACTTTCACATATACCAATATGAAAAGTTATGAGTATTCCTATTTATTATACCTTTAATATACTTGAAATACGTTTAGCATATTACAGTAAGATCATTCACTTTAATTACAAAAAGTAATTGTGATGCTATTTGATTTTTAAAAAGTCGTTCTTGTGTGGTAGCATATGGCAGTCTTTTATTTTCAGTAATGTATAAATATTTATTTTAATTCTTAAATACTGATCGAGATTTTTTTAAAGCAAAGATCAAAATGTAAAATATATACTTACTATAACAATCTTACGTCTTTTATTGGGTTTTCAGCATTTAAAAAAAATGTTATTTCCGTAAAGTGAAGAATTTCAGATAACATTTTAGATGCATAATAGTTGAAGAAAAAAATAACCATTATTTTATTAATCTGCGCCTATAATTCTGTCGCTTGAATTTAGTCCGTTTTGTCTGAATTTTCCTTTGGGTTTGTCCTCTTGAATTTTGTCTTGCATTCGTAATAATCACTTTGGTAATTCAAACAGAGGCTGTAAGAAGAATAACTATCTCTTCAAGTTTTATCATAAATTTTAGATGTTATCCTTCTTGTTCTCGGAAAAGTGACGAGGATATAGTTCTTTATCAGCAGTGTTATTCACATCTACTTTGGTAAAGATGGATGTAATTTTTTAAAAATAGCTGCGGACAAATGGAAAATTGATTGACTCAGTTGCAAGAAACCCGTTTGACATTGTAAGTTGAACAAACAAAATAAATTCTGTATAAAATATCAAATTATTTAACATCAAGAGTTTATGCACTTTTCCAGTAGTTCATATCTAACATGCTAAGAGTCGCAGTACGTAAAAGGTGCCACAGTTCACATCCTCAAGACGTTTCGCCATATATTAAGCAAACAATGCAAGAGGATGCATAAGGTGACTCTTAAGAAAGAATGTTAGTGTTCTAAATCACAACTTCTTTTTCGACATCACCTTATCAGCTGATTTGTCTTATATACATAATTCTATACTGTGGTGTAATTTTCTTTTGGGGTGTAATATTAAAATTTTGTTAGCCATAACGTCATTTGCAAATGTAAACAAATTATCTTGGCAAGAGCATTGGCTAACCAAAATGCCTGTCACTACTAAATAAAATACACCTTTAGTTAAATTATGGAAACGTGAATATTTAAATGATGTAAAAAAAAGGGTTGCTAGAATATTTACAATGATTTATTAAAATATAATAAAACTAATTAAATAAAGTTACAAAATTAATAACTAATTAATAGCGGTAACAAAAGTAAAAGCCAATTAATTGAGTATTACAAAAGTAAGATTTAAATGGAAAACATTTCCTATTACACGGTAAAAGTTTTAAACATTCCCTATTGAAAAATCACAATTCAACATTTATTCATATTATAGGATAAGTAGAAGAATAGTCAGTTACAATACTATTCGGCAGAAAAGACCAGAAGATCCAACTTTTGATGGGCAGGAGAGATGTATCTCTATGTTCCAAACGATGGAGACTTCTTTAAAACAACTGCCTTGCCTCTCCACTGTACCAACTGGCCCCCAAAGCAAATTTACGGCAGTCTTTTATATCAATCGTGTAACTGTGGTTAAATTCCTCTTAACCTATTTCTGTTGTGACCCAGTCACCTACAAAAGTCACGTAGCATAAAATAATATTTAAAATTTTACTGTTAGGTAAAAACTTCTGGTCTCTTTTAACTCAATGAACATAAAAAATAAAATCAATCTCTGGTTTTTCAACTTGTATGAAAAATATTTAAATATATATAACTTTTTTTCAACTGTAATTTCTGCCACAATACTATGTGCAATAGTATCATATATACTTCTATTTTCATATTTATATTGTCAATGTAAATAGCAGCAAAACAAAATATCAATATCAAAATACTTGTATGTTTTTTGTAGTTTCAATCAAATCAAAAGGTCAGATAATCGGGGATAAGGACCATCTTACGCATCCTTTTGCATTGTTTGCTTAACATATGGCCAAACATGTCTTGAGGCTGTGAACTGTGGCACCTTTTACGTACTGCGAGCAGTGGCTGTTTTAGCGGGTAGGCCGGGTAGGCGCGGGCATACCCAAAAATATTGAAAAGTATATAAACACTAAAATATACAATAAAGAGTAAATATATTTTCCACTTTTTATATTAATGGTAAATAATTATTTAAAACAGCATCAACCACTACTGTAAAAGTAATTTCCTATTGTCATTAATCAATCAAATATGCATATGTATCCAAACGCGAGGGAGCGGGCTTACCCAAAATTAAAATCCTAAAACCGCTCCTGACTGCGAGACAGCACGTTGGAAGTGAACTACTGGAAGAGTGAATAAAATTTTGTTATGAAATGACTTGATACTAGACCGAAGTAAGTTTGTTTTATCTTCGCTTCAGCTACAATGTCAAACAGCTTTCTTGCAAATGTTCCATTTCTATGCAGGTAGCTTGTTTTTAAATCACATTCATTTTTACTGATATAGATGTGAATAACATTGTTAATAATAGAACAGTATCTAGTCATTTTTCCGAGAAGAATAACATTTAAAATTTATGATAATATGTAAAGAAATAGTTATTCTTCTTACACAATCTGTTACAATTACTAAAGAAAAATTCTCTTGAAGAAATCCCTCCCTGGACAGAATTCCTCGTCTCGAAATATTAGGCAGAACGGGAATTCCAGTTCTGCCTAAAGATAAGATAATTTAAAATATTTTCTACAAAGTGCTGGAGGGCCTTTATGCAGAACAGGAACGCACCATTAAAAATCTTGCTATTTTGGTCTTTCAAAGATTTTCAATTCTTGTTTTTAAGTGCCAATAGAACAAAACAACTTACTTTCGTCAAGATAAATTTTCAAGTAAAGCACGCAACGCAAGATTGAATGGAAATCAATCTTTAGACGGCTGTGATAATCACAACGTCTGATAAATGGATTGCCAACGAGTTAATCTCGACGTCACACCAAGCATGAGAAAGTCGACGCTAATTGTCTCTGGCTGAGGAAGGAAATCCAATGCAATCGTTCATTGAATCAATGAATTTAAAAAAAAATGCAAGATTGCACCCCCCAGATTTTTTCAACACTCCCCTAAGTTCAAAATTCTGGATAAACTACTGGGTGGAACAGTAGATGTTGAAGACTATAGGGATGAGACTTACGATACGATAATGATGAATTTCTAACCAGATGAGAAACAACACTGGAACTCAAAACAGAGCAAGTATTTGCTCCTCTATTGTCTGGTAGAAAATTTTTGAATAAGTATCAGTGGCGTAGGAAGGGGATATACTGGCTCAAGCTTCCCATCCCCATCTATTGGTACGGTAATATAAAAAATGGGTGGATTCTGCTTACAAGCATCACTTTCCATTTGTGATTCTGTGCATTACATTTAACACACACACAGACACACACACAAACAAATGTTGCACAGTCATGTTAAAAAACTTAGTTCCGAGAAAAATTATCTTTCTACAAGAATTCAGCAAATTACTTATATACTCTATTACTCAGTTCATTTTTATCTTCTTGAGTTCTCTCCATAGCAAATACGCCAAAAATTTACTTTCTGCGGATGCGAACATAAAGCATTGAAAGCTGAAGTAAATGCTTAAATGAGCTCCTACTTAGACGAATGTTAACTCGCATCAGTTCTTTGTATAAATGGTCTGTCGCTGGTTATCTTCCCAGTGGAGCATGAAAATTTTGTTGACATAGCATTATGAAGCAATTAGAGAGCTACCTGAATTAAGAGATAGGAAACGATTGTTCTATATGGCGATAGGATTCCAGCAATATTTTCGCGATGTAGCTGTATGCCTTGTCTTGGTGCAGTTGAACTTGGTTTACGTCTTATCTGTACAATGATGGGATTTTATGCTGGTACATTTCAGTCAGGACATGAGTCTGGTAGTACTCACTATTGACCTTGACGTTTCACTCCAGCTTCTGGAGAGGTAGGTACTATTTTTATGAATCCGTTTGGGAAAATCTCTGTATGCAATGGCACGAACTTTACTATAGTATAAGGTAAATCCACGCCTTATCAAGAGTAACAAAGTTTCACAGGTCATGCACAAGATGATGACATCCTGCAGTTCCTTTTTCGCTTAGCCGCATTGTACGGTTTCAGGGCATGCACACTGTCCTTGCAAACGATTGTAAGGCATAAATCCTGTGAATAGCTGGCTGATTGTCGCCTGTGATAGATGGCACTTGCTGGTCATCGCACGCTGTGTGAGGGGATTTTCAAAGGTCACCATATGCGGAAGCACACATAACAGCAACGGGGTCATCTTAATGAAGGGGCGGTTTCTAACTGCTCGTGTCGGTATTCTGGGCACAGGAATCTGTGCCGCATATTTTCGTATAATACGATTCACAGTGGCACGACCTACACGAAAATTACGCACTTGACATATTTCTAAGATGCATGACACGGTGTACTTAGCGTTCGAAAGGGCCATAATGAACTCCTCCCAGAATCAGTTGAGTTTCGGCGGCATCAGACCACACTGCTCTACTGCGTGACTCAGGGCTGCCCATTCCCCCCAAGATCCAGTGCGCAAATCTTCTCAAATTCACACAACCCTCCACAAACTTCCCCTCACATTATGCAATAGCCTATTCAGAATTCATTGCTGTAAAGTTTACTTTAGCGTGACTTACTTGTTTGGAGGTATTGAATACCTCCAGGAGCCTAGTGGTCATTTCCGGAAAACAAACAAAATGAAATAATCAAATCACATTTTATAGACAGGGGTTCGGAGGTCATTTTATACGTTAAAATTATGAACTATGGTTGAAATTATGAACTTTTATGGATTCTCCTTTTATTTCTTTAAGATTATCTCCTCCGGAAACGTTTTAAATTTCGAGAGTAAATGACGCACTTTTAAGCCTTTACAGCTTGTATACGGTGCTTATAAAATTTTATTTTTTTTAAAAATTTATAAACAACTCTTTTAATTTATATCTTTTAATTTACTTTATTTTCAACTCTAATCCTTTGGAGCTATAATTCATAGATATCACTGGCAATTTTTTTTTTGTTTTCCTAGTAGTAATATCATTTTTGAGAAAAAATAAAACCTTTTACTAATTACTAAAACAACGAAAACAGAAACTTTTCAAACTTTTACTGAATATGTGATGACGCCGATGTCCTGACATGAGAGTATACTTTAAAAGTGAAATCACGTTTTATTATTATTATTATTATTATTATTATTATTATTATTATTATTATTATTATTATTATTATTATTATTATTATTATTATTTGTGGACCAATTTCGTTGATTGAAACATACTTATTTTACAGAATATTGGTATCCGATCGATTAAAATCCAAGTTTTTGTTGTACAAGAAAAATTGTATTTAAATATTTGTACAATAAACTTCCATCTTAACAAGAAAAGTATTAATGTAACAACCTAAATTAGCTTATGAAACTGCACAAGTGTCAAGACATTAAAAAAAAAAAAAAATACAACAATGCAAAACAATTTTCTAAAATAATCCTATGAAAACACAAATGTTAATGTAGTATACAGAAACTTTTGACCTGCTTTTGACCAGCTCTTTTTTAAATCACACCAGGCCGGTAGCCAGCCCCAAAATGTAGGGGGAGCAGTAGAAGTTAGGGGGGATCCCATCCAAACATATTATAGTTCATTTGGAAGCTTACCGTGAAAATTTTAGGAGGGCAGTAAAAACTTAGGGGACGGCCCTCTAAATCCCCTCTAGATACGGGTCTGAATCACGCTATAAAAGGGAAAACATTTCACTAAATAGCATTGTCACTAATTAAATAAGAAACCATCAATCACTCTCAGTGTTCTGTGTTCAAGTGTAACTGACTCACTGAATGACAATTAGATAAATAATATTTAAATTATTACTTCCGCTAGCACAATTTTAACCACCTAGCTTTGCTTAACGTTCTCAACAATGCAAACAAAATACATACTCTCACTATAATTGGCATAATGTAGCAAGTCACAGAAGAATATTTGATTAGAGGGAAGCAAACTGGGTCCCATCTTTTTTCGCTTGATTCTTGTAGTATGTGACGAGTCAAACACGATGGTACCAAAATTATCGAAATTGCCCCGGGGGTACATGTATAATTTGGGTAATTTTGTAGTTCTACATGCAAAATAAAGGGGAGCAAACTGGGCCCCAAGCGAAAAAAAGACTGGGGCTAAGTCTACTCCCTCTCCTTCATTTTGCATACAGAACTATAAATCTACCCTCATTGCGTTGCAAATCATCTGTCACTTTTGCAGTTGAGAATGCGCAGTTTTATTTTTGCATCTCCCTAACTACTCCGTTGCTTACTGTGTCATAATGTTTCTTGTTATATTGTTGTGTATTCTACGTATATCCTCTTCCTTTTTCTGTGAAAACTCTGCAAGACGCCATTGTACAAATCTAAGAAGCAACTTTGAGTCGCAAAATGCAGTTATTTATTCAGACGTCTCAGAGGGAAAATCCCCCCCCCCCAATTTTGAATTCCCTTGGAAACATTATGATATAGCTAAGTAACGAATATTGTCTCCCCCTATAGGCCATCTGACACTTTTTTAGTAGTGCCATAACTAGCAACGCACAATGCAAATTTGCTTGAAACTCTTGCATTGAATAAAGGGGGTGTTTGACCACTTTATTCCCCACGTTAATCGATATAAAGAAACACACATATCCTACTTTTATTACTGTATTCAATGTACAAGTTTCAAGCAAAAACTGCATTTTCCGTTTCTAGTAATGGCCTTGCTAAAAGGTGTCATATTGCCTTTTATTCGCAGTTTGGAAGGGTGTTTGCCCCTTCACCCCCACGTTGACCATTATAAAAAAACACGCATATCTTACTTTCGATTTCTTTATTCAGTGTAGAAATTTCAAGCAAATCTTCGTTGTCCATTGCTAGTTATGGCCTTGCTAAAAGGTGTTATATTGCCTATGTTCGCAGTTTAGGAGGTGTTTATCCCCTTCATCTCCCACGTTGGCCGGTATAGAAAAATACGCATATCTTACTTTCGATTCCTTAATTCACTGCAGAAGTTTAAGCAGATCGATGTGTGACACTTGTATGTGAAAACCTTGCTTGTATGTGAAAGAAAAACTTCAGTCACTTTTGAATATTGATATTTGTATTTGTAATAATAGCAATATTACTTATACCACTACTTGGCTTTCGAGACAAACAGCCTGTCAGTTTTTAGAGGAGCTAACCTACTCGAAAAAATGTATTTTTGAATCACTGTAATATATAAATTATTATATAAAAAATGAATGTAATTATGTGCCTGATCATCACGGCTAAATTGCAAAGTCAAATGAAATGATTTTTGGTATATAGTTAGGCCTTAATCCAAACAGAACGTGTCCTAGCATTTTTTTAAATTTTCCTTCATGGGGGAGGGACGCTTTCTATATATGGAAAAGTGGTAGTGGATTGATTCGTAAAAATAATCGAAAATGATTGATATTAGTTGAGAAACAAATTCACAAATAATTATTAATTGAAAAACAAAAAATACAGTGCTTCGCTTCATATATTCACTGCTTCTATTATAATAATTGCTGAAGTTTATGTTCATTATATGGAGCGCTTAGGGCACAGGGCAATCAACTAATAAAGTTGTGAGAAAATAGACAAAATTTGTACTGTAAGCTTAATTACACAGAAATTTTAAGTTTGTACTATACGCATAATTATATGGAAAATTTTACACTATTTTCCTTTACGTTGGTTTAATTACTTTGATTTGTTACTTTCAAATTTAATTCTTTTTTCCACTGAAATGTATCGATAATTCAACAAGGAAATAATTATACCATGATAATTTAATTGAAATTCATCGTAATTTGGCCCATGACAAACACTTTACCATTTTATATCATAAAGGTCAGATCCGCCGTTATTGTAACAGAGCTGTGATTGAGCCATTGACCCTAGAAATTCAAACTCCGAATAGTTAGAATTTCACAACCTGGTTTTATTACAAGTGTAAACTCTTTAGTCAGTGGAGAAGAGGCCATGGATCATGTGTCAGAGTTGATGACGATGTGTTTTGGTGGGTCAGAGTGGGTCATGGTGGGTGGTGGATCAGAGTGGGTCACGTTGGGTGGTGGGTCAGTGGGTCGTGGATCAAGTTTTCATTGACCCACGCCAACTCTGGTTCCAAACAAGAAACCATTCCTTGATTATTTGGTGGAAACGTAGATAGACGAGGTAGACGCTTTGTTTCCTTCGTAAGTATTATAAACCTTTCTACTTTTCTACATATTTATTATATAGAGTAAGTGTAATTTATTTGAACATATTTAAGTTATAATTGTTGCTGACATGTAAATGTGACTTTCATGATACCAGTAGCGAGAATTACTTATTTGTAACTTAGTTTCTGATGTTTGATTCTCTTTTTTGATATATTATTAATTTGATTGGAACCTACCGATAAAGTAAATTAATTAACAAATGAAAATCAAAGCGCTGGAACTTACTGGCGAACAAACTCTCTTCTAGGACGGAAAATATAAGTCTATTAAAAATTTCTCCATTACATTTAAATTGCTATCTATGCCGTAGGGATTTCTCATCGGAATTGAATAAATGAACTTGAGTACTAAGGGAAATGTTATGGAGTAGTTGCATAAAGTATGGCAGCTCAAATAAGTTTCATAAATGTATACATTGTATGTCTATAAAATTTTCAATATAATTTTGTTTTCTCAATCCATATGCAATCATTTCGAGAATGGAAGTGAGGGAACAAATAATAATTTTGAAGGATGGCATTCGAAGATGAGGAGAAAAGTTAATTTACTGATCATGCAGATATATTCAGGTTTATTACCTTGACGCAACAAGAATAAGCAGAAAACGAAAACGATGCATTAACATCCATATTGCAAGTTAGAAATTGTTTGCACAAGAGATGAAATGGAAGCTTATAAACGAATGCCTTAAATTATTCAAGACTGGACTTCGTTGTGGTCACATTGACTCGAACCGCTGTGACACACTGCATACATTTATAGGGTTAAATGATTAGTAACTGATCACAAATAATTATACTTTTTTCAATTTACTCTGCATATATAGGCATTCACTTTAATGTCTTGACTTTGATTGTATTCGTTAATTTAAAGATACTTTTATTTACATACAATCTGTTCATAGTTGTAGAACTTTTTTTCTTTCTTTTTGTATGACACGGTTTCTTAACCACTGTAACGGATAAAGTTCCATTTTGATAGCCACACCTTTTATTTTAAAGTTTAATTTAGTTAATTTAAAAAATCAGCTTTATTTAAATATACGTGTAGGTGTGTTCATGGCTGTAGAACTTTTTTCTTTCAATTTATATGACACGATGTATTGACTACTGCAGCGGACAAGGCTTCATTTCTAAGTTGCATTTGATTATTTGACTGACGTGATTCTTTATATATCTAGAGCACGTTTTTCAAATCATTTGGTGCGTAAAGACCACATATCGAACTTGGCAAAGACTAGAACAGTAAAAGGGATAACGTAACAGCATCATCTTTCGGGAGAATTGGTCTAAAGCCGCATGATCGGCAGTTCTGACAGTATTTTGTACCGTCAGCAGCCTATCTCGACATACCGCTCAACAGTCTGCATTACATTCCATGAAAATCGATTTCTTAGCTGTCAACTCAATTTGACACTTTCTGTTAATCTGTTTCATACTGCAAAATTTAGAGAATTACATATAGCCTAGTTTTGTTATCACATACAGTCTATTTTCATTGAATAGTTTTCATATGACATGAAGCTTCCCCATCGCATTTTTTGCCCCGACATTATGTTGTACTTGTGGTCATTTCCCGAAAATCATGAGGCCGAGTCTAAAACAAGAATATTAGAATTTATCAATAATGATTATATTTTTCTGGCTACGCCACTACACTGAGGATTAGTATCAGGCATTAGAAAAAGGTACCCATTTCATTCTCCTGTGATTTTGTGCCCTTGAGCTAATCCAGTTATTTTAGGGAAAAAAGAGCACGACAATATTCTTCTTTCAGGGAAAGTCCACGAAATTCACGTTCGATAATTTTGGAGAATAAACACTGAGCCTCTATTTTATTTTTCTTAGCTTAGTTTGCAAATATGAATATTTTTAAGCTTTAAATTTGATTTTATTTGACAATAATTTTTATTTACAATTATATAAGCTACTTAGGTAGTATGGTCCTAGATGAACATTTTTTGTTTTTAGTTTAGAAGACACTGGTAACAGTCTTATGACGTATTCCTATACTTGGAGTTTGATTTTGTTTAGTGATTTCAATATCACAAGTTACATACAATAAACTCAAAATTACACATTTATTTTTTCGATTGAGATATTAGTCTTTAGACTATTGAAATGATGAAGGCTTTTTTCTTTCTTTTTTTTAAATAACACACAACTGATTTTCACTTCCCTGATCTGACTCTTTAAGATTATCCACAGAACGTTTTTAAAGTTATTTTGTATGAATAATCATTAGATTGAATTGTCAAATTATTTGTATGGATATTTGCAACGTGTAGAATGATCTAGTAGATTATGCTGGACCTTGAAAACTCAATTCTTGTGGCTGTCAATCGTAAGAATTTTTTAAGCCAAACAATCCTTTTGAACTTATATCAAGCAAGTACCGAATTATATAGACTAATAAAGGTATTATTGGTTTCCCCTCTTCTCTGGTCAATTTAAATACCGTTAATGAAGGATAATATTTAATAATTAATCAAAAGTTGTTACCTGAAGATATTTAGAAATTTTGTGGAAAAGACTTGTTTTTTGCGCTTAACAGTAAGTGGAGTATTTTGTTCCATAATCAGCCTAACTCTCCATGAAAATTGGTAACACCGCATAAATCAAGCTACAAATAAGTTTATACTTTGCTGGGAACATTTTCTGAGTATAAATTCCCTTTAATTAGTTTTAAGCCAAACAGGAACAATACAAGCCCACACAAACTTAAGATGATAATCATGTCTATGAGCTTTCTGGGAATTATCCAGCGCTTTTATGGAACTACTTTACACATTAACAATATTATTTCAGTCGATTTTCTTAAAGCCAATGGAATATACTCGTAACTGATTACATTAGTCCATGAAATAAATAGACCCCCCTATAACTGGTATAAATGATAGAATTTCGTTAGAGTGATCAATGTTGAAATTTCGAGATCGATTGAAGTGTTTTGAACACACGAGTTAACAATTAAATCAACAAATAAACAGGTGACAGCACAATAATAATAAAATATTTCCGATTGGCTGATTACTGTATGAAACAAAATTAAATTTCTAGTTACATGTCCCCCATTTATATCATGTACGGTAAGAGAGAGGGGTGATTAAATGAAAGTGAATGATTATAAAATAATTGGTAGAATGGTCATGTGGGAGGAAATGCGAGAACCGCGAGAAAACTCACGAACCGATATTTACCCGCAATAAACTCACATAGCCTGGGATCAAACTAGGGGACCATTGCATCAGAGATGAGTACTCCACCACTTACCCACCATTTCCTCTGATTACTGAATGAGTACGAACGCTTGTGATATGTCGTGACGAGTAATATACACAATGTTCTATTTCAGTGAGTAAAGAAATACAAGAGAAACCAATCCACACTAACGAAATTTAAACAAAGGATTTAAACTTTTCAAGTATTTGCTTTGCTGATTGTTTTTTCCTTGTGGAATTCAGAAAACGTTCAAAACATAATGCTATCACGATCTACTCTTTACCACGTTACCACTATATTCCGAACATTATTCACGATCAGAGCTGACGACAGAAAACTTAAAACATATTCAAATGTTCAGAACACTATTTCAGTGAGGTTGATGAAAAAAAGTTGAAGTTTCAAAGTAAAAACACACGCAATACATAATGAATTTCTGCTAATATCCCTCCCGTTTAGGCTCAAAAAGTCCCGAGTACAAACTAGCAATGGCGACTGGAAATAAAAGTTTGCTGCCTACATAATTTTAATCCAAAATATGAAGGCCCATAAATCAAATTGTACTTGCATTGTCATGGCGCCTGATATTGAGAACTAACGTATAAGTCAGAGGAAATATTTTCGAGCGCTTTTTTTTTTTTTCATGGTCTTCATAAAGTTTAAGGAATAAAATCCCAGAAATTTCAGTGTTATACAAAATAACTTCTTTCCTTCTTTAAAAATGGGAAAGCTGGAATACGTGTTTGCTCATTCTTATTGAGGAGCTTATAATCAATAATTCGCGTGTCTTACGTTAATTCTCACATTCAACATTATGTGCTTATAAGATCTGAAGTTAAAGCAGTATAGGAATTACTGTTTCTTACTTCATGAGCGAAGTGTTTGCATGCTGGATTTCACACCTCCAACTCCACCTCCAAATACCTATCTATAGAAGTGAAAGGTACCTGTACTAGTTCTTAGCATACAAGCAGTCCATTTATTGTTATATACTATGTAAAATAGTCTCGTATCATAATATGTGATGCACAACAAATGTTACTTTATATACGAGGCGCATCCAGAAAGTAAGTTTCCCAAGCGTCCCATAGCTAGGAAACGGTATGTTGCGCGAAGCGACTACGTGTACGTGAGAGAGTAAGGTCCTAGCATGGCACATGCACTAGCGGAACTACCCTAGTGCTCTCAGTAGCGTCGTGCCAGTGGTTGAAGATAGAAGTTCCTATTTCAGCTCCCGCCGCGTATGAAGTGCGAGCAGTGGTAAAGTTTTTGAATGCACAGGGCATAGCACCAATCGAAATCCATTGTTAGCTGTGTCAAGTCCATGGGCCTAACGGCATGAGCAAGCAGTTCCTGCAGATTTTCCGCTCCTTATTGCACACCACTGTCACGGAGTGCCTGTTGATAAATAAGTTTTGTCTTGAAGCAACTGGCCCTAAAGCACAAAGCAAGGCGCACAGGGTCAGCATTGACATTTTTGCAACGATACAGCTGACGATGGATTTCAATCAGTGGTAAGCCCTGTGCATTCAAAAACTTTATCACTGCTCGCACTTCACACGCGGCGGGAGCTGTAATAGGAACGTCCATATTCAACCAAGTCACGACGCTACTGAGAACACTAGGGAAGTTCCGCTAGTGCATGTGCCATGCTAGGACCTTACTCTCTCACGTACACGTAGTCGCTTCGCGCAACATTCCGTTTCCTAGCTATGGGACGCGTGGGAAACTTACTTTCTGGATGCGCCTCGTATTATCCGTAACACTTGATATGCCGCAATACATTGAAGCCTCAAGATAGTTGGGGAAGCGAATAATCCAGACGTTATGTAACCCTATTGCGTTCATGGAAATGAAAACACAACTATAACTGCTAAATTACTATAGACTGCCAATTGCTCATTCAGAGAATTTATGATATTCACTTTATCGCAATGGTTTTATACAAACTAGATATAGGTTACGGATAATAGTTTTATACAAACTGGATATAGATTACGGATAATAGTTTTATACAAACTAGATAATCAAATATTATTATTATTATTATTATATTTGAAGTACAATCAATTATCACGACATTAATTATTACTTTTAATTAACTTAATTGAGCTGAAAATTAAATGAATTCGAGTCGAGTTCGAGACATGTCTCGATTCGTGCGCATCCCCAGGGCCTTACTGGCCAGGCGAGAAACCGAGAAATTTCCCGGTGGGCCCTGGACGGTGAATTTATTAGTGGGCCCTCCGTCTTGTGTCGCAAATACTAGGATATGTACTAAAAGGCACACGTCACGCACTTCTTGCATATGGGAGTAACGAAACGGAGGACATTTACCGGCAATGTAAATAAGTTAATCCCAGAATAGCGTTGCCAGCCCATGATGTTGCGAAAACAATCTTTCACATTTTTTGTAATTCAATCCATGAAAGGTTCCTGATTTCCCACTCTGCTTTATAATTTTGCCAATACAGAGTATTCAAATATTCAGCTAAATTGAAATCTCAAATGATGCCCTAACTTGAAATTAAATAATAATTTACATTTTACAGCACCTTGTTTTCCGTATAAGAAATATACAGGGCCGAAGTATGATCATTGGGGGCCTTGGATTGGGAAAATACAAGGGGCCCATCAAGAACGTGTATGATGGGCCTTCTCTCAACATGTTCAAAAGGGTCCATGAATTATATACGAGTGACTCATGTCGTATTTTTTAAACTTTATGGTGAAAATGTTTTCAGTAATTTTTAAAATTTTGAGGGTCCCATTGATTATGGAATCCTGGATCAAAAAATGAAAATTCGATCGGAGTGACACTTCCGGACTCTCTTTTCCCCTGTCGGTGAGGGGGCAGTACATACATGTGAGTGGGCCCCCTAGAAAGTATCTTCCCGGTGGGCCCCTGAATTGCAGTACGGCCCTGCGCATCCCTACTTTCAACAAAACTAATGAAACTTGTTCTTAAAGCTACAGGGAAAGAATGGTAGACGAATAATGACCTCGCACTGAATTTAAATAGTAAATACTTTTATGTCACTTTTAAAACATTGCTGGTAATGTATCTAGTTGAACCTGAAGTCAAAGAACCAATGTTAGAAAATGCCACTGGGTCTTATGTAAGCTCTTGACAAACACAAAGAGGCAGGAAGGAACTTGAAAGATGCAATTCACATTCCGAATCGCAGATCTCTTGACTTTCTTGCGCGTGTACCAAAATAACGTGGAAAAGCAGAAGGCAGCAGAACTGGAAGTTGGGTCGCTCAACCGAAGTTAAACTTTGAAGGAACTTCCAGGATTCTGGTGTTAGCTTAATTTCTCTTGTGTGTTACAAATTTCCTTTCTGTAACAGTTCAAGGTTTATTCTCTGCATAACACGCACCAACGAGCCACCTCACACAAGAAGAAACAGGTTGTGGCCCACACTGGCTCAGAAGTGGTGATAAGGATTTTCTCCAGTCTGCTTCCAGCTGAACCGGAAATTGACTTCTGATTTGCAAAATGTATATTTACAAACGAGTTTTTAAAAATTAATGTAACGACACTTCCTGAAGGGAAATAAGATGAATTCCATGCACTGAATTAATTTATTCAAATGCGTTTTGCAAAATGTTTGATGGTTATAGATTCCGGTTCTAAATTAATGCTCTCATGTTATATTTTTCAATTTTCAAAGAAGAAATCATACTATTTCCTTATTTAAACTATGAAAAGTAATTGAAAAATTTAGCACTGAAATATTTATTTTTCTTTAAAAATCTTGAAGTTGTGAACTTACCAAAAAAAAAAAAAAAAAAAAAAAAAAATTGAGAGCTTGCATAATCGCAGTTTTTGTTTTCGCCTGTCTTTCTTATGAAATTAAGATTTGCTTACATGTTAGTCATACTATTATACAGTGTATTGTTTCTATTTTTCTATCTTTTTTCGGCATCGTATCCGTGGGTTTCCTCCCACATTCTCATTACACCAAACCTCTATTATCATTCACTTGCCTCAATCATCCGTTTCGTAGACGCTAAGCAAAGATTTCATTTCATTTTTTTTTTTTTTACATCTTCCTTCGGTACTCTTCTTCATATCGCCCCATAGTTTATGTAGTTTCCATCCGCTAAATTTGACTTTGTGTAGACCATTTTGGCTCGACATAACCGTCCATCTAAATTTTGAAAGATTATCAGGGTATGTTGCCTAAAACATTGCATTTCCATTTACAAAACCATGAAATAGTTTCTCCGTAGTTACGGGAGGCATGGGGAGGCTTTGGATAAATATCTCCTTATGTTGTATTATAGAGAATTATACATGAAAATGATCGAAACCGAGTTTTTATATTAACACTTTTTAAACAATTTCCCGCGTGAGGACTCGCGGACCCCCCACTCGACTGAGGGATATTCCAGACCCCTGGGAGGTCCGTCCCCACAGCAGACAATCCTAAATCCAATTATGCTCAAAATACGGTAATTATATGTATTAATACAAGAAGATACACACATGCATAAGAAAGAAACAATTGAATGTGATACATAAAATATAAAATACTTAATATAAAATAAACAAAACAGATTGAACAGAAACGCTTAAGCAAAACAAAAGATTTTTTGATTGCATAAACTATATATTTTTTTCGTAAATACCGGACTCAGTTATATATTTCCCTATCATTGTAAACATTTCGCTGAACTCATAACAATACTTTCCGATTTCAGTTTAACTCTTTTGAGATTTTTGGTACGAAATTGTACCATCCAGTAGTGTTGTGTTTAAACGCTTATTAAGCTCATATAACACGCATCGAAACCTTTATTATTATTATTATTATTATTATTATTATTATTATTATTATTATTATTATTATTATTATTATTATTATTATTATTATTATTATTATTATTGGTCAAGTTAAGCAAGGACCAAAGACCAATTCAGATGCGCTGTAGAGGGGCACGGCTCTTTTCTTAAGGCAAATTTAAAAAACAAAAATTCCGCCCTTAGTTTTCAAAATATCAGATTGAAATTTTGAATGCGAATTGTGTGCATAACTACATAATTTTCAAAAGATTTTGAGATCCATACGTGAACCCAGACTCGGGCCAGAGGGGCCCAGATTTTTTTTTTTACGAAAAACTCCCGGTTTTCCCCATTTTCCTGTTTCTGGTGTATAATACGGAAAATCGAGTGGTACCGTTGGAAAATATGCTATATTCTGAAAAAGAAAAGGAGGTATGAACCATGATCCTACGATAAATAATAAGGAAGCAGTAGCTGTTTGAGTGAAGGTCTAAAATTTATCTCAAAAAGTGGAAATCCCAAAAGGGTTAAACGAGTCACATCTTCAATATGCTGCCTTTCTAGATTGTTCCCATGACACATTTTTTCTGTTAATGTGGCCCATATCTGCAACCAAGACAACCAACACGAGTTCTTGCATAGGAGCAAGGAGTGTTTTTTTTTTTTTTTTTGTAGACACCTTATTTTAAAAACAAGAGATAGGAAAATATAACAAATATGCCGGCGTTGCAAACTTAAAATCTTTTAGGTGCAAAGCTATTCGTTAATTACTGTGTATAAAAATGGACTTATTAAAGGTATATTAACACCCACTTTCCAGTGATGGTATGTCTTGATCACAGAAAAACCAGACGCGGTATATTTACATTACTTTCAAACTCAAGAAACACGATGCATAAAGAAATGAAGTTTTCTTTCTTTGTATTTTAAAATTATATATATATATATATATATATATATATATATATAGGGGTAAAAGTGGATCTGAAAAGGTAGGGAGACGATGGTAGCGGCATGACCTAACACCGTCCCTCTGCCTATCTTTACCCATTCTAATTTTTTTAGGAACTGGATGGACATCGTACATATTTTTTTCGAGATGGGGATACGGCGTCCTCCCGCGTTCTCCCCAACTTTTATCTATCTATCTATCTATATACATTACTATTATATATATATATATATATATATATATATATATATATATATATATATATATATATATATATATACGTATATGTGTGTGTAAAATTTAGTTGGCTTCGTCTTGTGTCAATTTATAACAGGACAAAATTTTTCTTACATATTGAAATCCAAGTGGTTAGAATAAAGTAAAACACAAATAGCTATCATTTAAATCTATATTTTTCCATATAACATTAAACACAAGTACAAAATAATCATTCCATTAAAAAAACAAGAGTAGCAAGATTAAAGAAAGAAAGAAAGAGGAACGAGAGATGAACTTACGTCCTCTCGAATTTCATATATCGTTTTCTAAAGATGACAAGTATTTTAGTAAGCGATGAATTAAGCAAATTCATGTGGATACTTGACAATGTTGCACGACAGAGAGAAAGAGAGCGTTAGGCGCGAAATCATTGGATTAAGAGAAACGGAAACTAATCCATAAGACGTCTTGTGCTATGAACTGCGTAAACGATCTCTTATTTCGCTCACTAAATAAATGATCCTGAGGCACGTAGCCAGGATTTCGTAATAGGGGGGGGGTCAGTGACAAAATATTGCGGTTACCACGCCAGGGGCTCGATCATTCTGAACTATTTTACTGTAAACATATATTGGTTCGTTTAGCCAGTATTTCGTAATGCTAGGGGGGGCGACATGAAATACTCTGGTTACAAAACAGGGGCTCTATCAATCTAAACTATTTTAGTGGCAACACGTATATTGGTTTGTTAGGACAATAAAATGAGGATATGCTGGTAAATATTTAAATAACGAACTATCTCTAGAGTAAAAGAATAAAGAATCTCGAGTAAAAGAATATAAAAAAAAAGTATTGAAAAAGATATAATATTTCGAGTTTCTTAAGTTCTTCTTAGAGTCTATCTGATCGAATCGGTTTCCCGATCATCATTTGTTGTCCATAGGATTAGCATGGAGCTAGATGGAATTTAAAATGCTCCGTTACAAAAATATTCAACTTGAACTCCCTCCCACACACACACAGAGTTGCCTCTACAGAAAGCTCCTCATAAGAAAGAGTAACCATACGCTTGCTGTAGCTTTATATTTTTAACATTGATTCTTCTTTTTCTCGTTTGTTATTGCTTCATCCTTCCTTAATTTTTTACATTTCTGGTTCCGAAGGGAAGGGGGAGTCTGGACCACCCGGACCCACCCCTTGGCTACGTGCCTGTGATCCTTTTCGGTATTAACGATTCCCAGTGGAAGTTAATATGGTCCGGATCGGGTGTTAAGCTGTAGATCCACCTCTTATATAGTCTCGGTGCTGAACGGGACGATAAACACAAATCTAATGAGTCAAAGAACGAAAGAATTGAAATTTTAAGGTCAAATGTATAGGGCAGTTCTTTAACCATCGTTTTTCAAGCACAAAATCTATCATTATTTAATTATCTTTTCAAGAACAAACAAACCAGAACAAATATCGTATCATCATATGATGTTTTCTAAATGTAGCTCAAACAGTCTTCGATTAGTATCATCACGAAGGATCAGTATGAGGCACTTTTCCGGCTACAATTCGTCTAGAATAGCTATCTAGTTTCAAAAACGTCTACTCGATAACCACTGTTCCCGTGGAAAATTTACTGAGCATTTAATCTTAAACAGTTTTGGAGACTTGGCAAATTGGACCTTTGAAGAAAGAGTTGAGAAAAAGATTCATAAAGTGCTTCGTGTGGAGTATTGTACTGTATGGGACAGAAACATTTACATTACGCAAAAATAATGAAAAACGAATGGAAGCTTTTGAAATGTGAGTGTGGTGAAGAATGAAGATAATTAGCTGGTTCGAGCGGAAAACGAGTGAGAGGGTGTCAGAAGTGGTGAGGGAGAAAAGAACAATTTTAGATATTGAAAAGAAAAAGAGAAACTGGTTGAGACATTGGATAAGAAGGAATTGTATCATGAGAGACGTGCTAGAGGGTATGATGGCAGGAAAGAGAGAAAGTGGGAAAAGGAGACGAATAATGGACGATATCAAAATAGAGAAATTGTACGTGAAGACGACGAGGTTAGTGAAGGACCGTGGAACATGGAAGCTTCTCAGTTGCAGCAAGGGATCTGCCAATAATGGTAGAATACTGTAACTATGATGATGATGATGATGATGATAATGATGAGTCTTGGAGAAAATGATTAGAAAAAAAATAAATTCATAATAGCTTTGTTGGAATCAGTTACAAGTAGTAAATAAATAAATAAAGTCTGGTTTATTTGTTTAATTTATATAATCGTGTTATATTTTATTGCAGATACGTTAATGAAGTGCAGTAGTTACATTAACTTTAAAACCAGTTAATAGCATATTAATTTAACATATATTTTAACATAATAAACACATTTACCAGAAAGCCAAGGACATCATTAGAGTCATATGATTTGTGGTAATCACCTACAACCCTCATCATACATAAATTATATGAAATCTGTTTCAACTATGGATGACCTTTTCCATCGTTTGTTAAAAGCAGCTTTTACTGTGGAGAAGGGGAGACCGTACTTTTTTTTTTTTGAATATCCAGAAATCTACGGAAGTGATGGAGGGCTAACAAAATCAACGAGGAATGTGATGCATGCGGGATTTTCTCGTTAATACACATAAGAGTATTATCTGCTAAGCCATGCCGATCGATGCTACAGTAGAAGTGAGTTATAAATTATTGACAGCTTTAGCAACCCTTTCACCTTCTTCTAGAGAGAATAATTTTCAAGGGCACCAAACTCTATAGAACACTTAGATTCGGATTTCCATTTAAATTGAATAGTAAATTCTAGGAATGTCTTTGTACATGTTACTATGTGATTGCTTAAGAGTATGCAATATTCGGGAGCAGTATGTAAAGCAGTATACAGAATGTAAAGCATAACATATATTATAATAATACACCAATAAAAAAAGTGAAACTCTTATGTCTGCGGAGAATCTCTTCCTCTATCCCGGGCAAAATCTAAAATGACGTTGCTTTTAACAACAGACAGAGTTACGATAGCACATTGCTAGAGCGGTTACATTTAGTTTCAAGAATCGAAGGTTTGATCCTAAGCCATAACAGTTCATGGACGACATTGAGAGATAGATATTCAAATATGGGATGAATTACATATGCAGGTTTAGAATTGGAGAAAAACACTTATCGGACAGCATCCTATTATGAACAAAGATGTGATTTTGTGAAACAGAAGAAGGAAAGGTTCCGAACTGCGAGGATCACATTAGACAGTTGTCAAATTAAGATAGAGAACTCTTTTCAGACCATCAGATGATATCAAAGTTAGAGAAAGATCTTAAGATCTTGATTATAAAGAATTTTAAAAAAGAATCAGCTTCCGAGACGGGTTTCGAACCACGAACCTCTTAGTTATCAAACCATGACTTTATCCATTCAGCTTCGGAGACTTCTATGCAGTAATTCATATAGCTAAATAGTGAGTGCCGAGCTGATTACATGACCACTCCGATTGGTAGTATTGCAGAGAAAGAACACACTCCAGGCTAGATGTTGGCAGACAGCACACCCTTATAATGGGAGGTGGGCAGGATTATTTGCATTCCAATAGGACATGATTGTGGGTACCCGAGCAATAGATGCGTCAATAACGCAGGCAGCACTACTTTTCGCATGTGCCCCTTCCTGTGTAGTGAAAGTGTACAAGGAGTGGGAAGAAAATGGAGTAACAATCTCCAAGAGACGGAATTGCAGGGACGTACAGAAGTTCAAAACGTGGGGCGAGCGTTGTGTCAAAAAGTTTGTGAAAGCCAAACGAACCATCCGTGTCCGGGAATTACGTGACCAGTACAATGATGGATGCACAACACCTATATCCCACGCAACTATGCGACGTACACTGGCACGTATGAAGTTACACAGCAAACGCCCCACTCGTCACCCACTTTTTGTGACTCGTCACCGCAGACTTCATTGCTCTTGGGCATAGGAATACGCTAATTGAACCGTGGACGATTGAAAAGGGTGTGTTGGTACGATAAATTGCGGTTTGTGCTACTCCTTTCGGATTGGTGTATGCATGTGTAGCGCTAATAGCACGAAGCTATGAATCCCTCGTGCATGATGCGTACTGTACAAACAGCGGCTGTATGGTTTGGAGATGCTTCTGTTGACATAGACTGGGACCATTGATATGCATGGACCACAATGTGACATTCGTTGTAAATCTGCAGATCTTAATCTTATAGAACATTTATGGGATGTTGTGGAACGAGTTCGCACCATGACTCCTGTACCGACACCTGTGGACTCATTGTGGGACGCCATCAGGAATATATGATGTCAGATCTTCGTGGAAACATATTAGGAACTGCAAGAATTCATGCCACGCCCTGTCCGGGCCATCATCTGAGCAAAAGATGGACAAACAAAGTATTAGGTATGTGGCCCCATTCAGTGAACACTCAGTGTATTTAGCCAATGTATGTTTTATAAATACAACAGAAATGCATTTCTTTACAAACACGCGCATACTAATTGTCATAAATGCAGAAGGACCACCATTTACAAGCTATGGCAATTTAGTTTAACTTGAAAAGAGAAAATGTTTCGTTGGTACGAAATTTGTCTCAGAAAAACTAGGAGCACTGCAAGAAAAAAAAATCACAAACCTCGATAAGAATGTGTATTTTTATGTGAGAACATATGAGAAGAACCAACAAATTTATATTTCTCTAAATGTTGAATAAATTAACAACAATGGTGATGAAACAATAATTACACAAAACATTTCGATTTAAGAGAGAGAAAAAATAAAAATACAACAATGTTCCTTTATAACCACTGCAACACGTTATTTATTTATCTTCATTTTCCTTATTGCTTACACTAACACTTTCTTTCAAATTTCCTTACTTTCTCATTTTCAACAATCCTCTAAACACACACATTAGCATTCTTCCTTCATCATTCTCTTTGCCCCTTTTTTTCTAATAACAAATTCTTTGGTAGAGTATCGCAGGAAAACCTTTGGGATTGAAAGAATACCATGGGTTTGCGTCGTGAAATATCAAAGAATTTGTTAGAATTCCCACATCCTTCATCTTATCATTGTCCACTAGAAAGCGCAGCAAAATCTTTGGCATTAAAGGAATTACAAAGGGTTTGCTAAGTGAAATATCAAGGAATTTGATAGAATCTGGTTCTCCGGCGTAAGATTGTATGGCGCATGTCCCTCTCCAGTCAAAAGTAGATCCTTACAGACGGTGGAGACCTTGACGAAGTTGTGAGGTTTTCAACCAACATCTGCCTGCACCAACCTTCTAAATTTGTTTCGAACAATAAGTAATACGTTGTCGTTTTCTTTTTAGATTGACAAGGTGTCTAGAGATCATTAGTTATGGACGTTACAAGAATTAAAGGCGATAAACTTGTATTGAAAATTGGAAGTACATACTTATTCAAAAGTTATGAGATGAAAACTGTTATTAACTTATCATACATCTCTTCGACGCACATGTATTGGCAAACTCCGTTATGTTTTGGTACCTTCGTTACTCTCCCGTCCGTATGCAGCATACACGCCTTTTCACTATTTTAGAAAGTTTATCCCAAGAATAGTACAATTAAAGATTTCATATTTTCGTTACATTTTATTCCTTACACATTATTAATTTAACAACATTCTTAATTAAATTCTTCGAACATAAACATAAACTTGAATATCTCTTTTAAGATTACTGTTCAACTTATTTCACTAATTAGCATGTATTTGTTTATGTCCTTGAATAAGCTAATTTTCTAAGTTTCTAAGTGAATGATTGGGGTTTAGCAACGTTGATTAGATTACTATTGGCCACAACACATTCACTCGATTTTCCTGTTTACTCTTTCATTTTTTCCATTTTTCACTCCTAGAACATTCTCATAAAACAACTCTCTGATGCAATACTGAATCTTTCTCTTTCGCATATACAGAGTTCATTTTAGTGGTTTGTAAAGATTTTTACTTGAAAATGACCTGCGCCTCTTAGGAGAATTCAATGAGATCACAGCAACGTATTTAAATTATCTTTCATTGTTACTTTCCAAAACGTGGAGATGAAAACAATTCGATAGCAAATAGCTGCAAAACAACTGACAGAACTATTTTACTGATCCTTCTTTTTAAGGCTATTTTTTAAAAATGTCTTCTCAGCATTTGAGAAAACGTCAGTGATGAGTATGAACAACTCCCAAGGGAAGTACTTGAAGTGGTATGCGGGAATCTACATGTGTTATATGTCGTTGGAAAGGTCACCATACCAAATACACCTCACATGTGAAATATCTTGCTTGAATGGGGCGTGCAGGGGACGTGGCGACCATTTGAAGATCAGAACAAGGCACGCTCTGAAACATCAGAAAACGTGGACAACATAGGAAGTTATGACGTAATTTTTTGAGACGGAATATATACCGGTATATACATATAAGTTTAAAAGGTAGCTGAATAGGAATCTGACATCAAATGTTTACAAATCAAAATAGCGGATCCAACATGGCGGACACAAATTACAAAAATAGAGCTATGGATCTGAATTTTGTTGTAAAGAGATATTCGATATAACTATGTATGAATCGGATACCAAAAATGTACAATTCAAAATGGCGGATCCAAGATGGCAGACAAAATGCAAAACACTGCTATGGAACTGAAAGCGGGTAGGTAGAGGTTTACGTGGGCGCTGAGTACGAATCAATGTTAACAGTGCAAAATGCAATATGGCAGATTGAATGTAGGGGAAAGCAAAAAAAAAAAAAAAAAAAAAAAAAGCCACCATATTGATATTGAAAAAGTAGTTAACGAATTCCTCTCCGAAAAAGATCACACGCACAGTTGTTTCTCATATGGTAATTTAAAGGTATACTTAAGTAGATTGAAATTCCTTTATAGTTGTGGGGGCGAGACACTGAAACCATCCTCACTAAGGGGAGGTGACATGTAAAAGCAGTCAAATACGAACGACATTAGTGTCGAATTCATAATTTTTGGGATCGCAAAGATGAATAGTGGCACTGGTAATGCTGCTTAAGTCAAAGTTAAGCCTTGGTTGGCATGGAGGTCAGAGTGGGCGGGTGACATGCGAAAAGAATTGAAAACATCCTATATTTGTGTCAAATACATAGTTTTCGAAGTCACTGACACAAATAGTGATATTCCAGATGTGGTATATGTCTAACGTCGGCCCTATTGGCTTGGAGGTAGAGGAGGAACTAGTGAAGATTTCAGAACACTGCGTTTGTGGTGAGTTTCAATACATTGAGAGTGAAAAATGGTAATGCACAAATACTGATATCACATCGGGAAGTATCAGAAATATGACTTCTGGGGAAGTGTCGTTGCTCCAGGGAGGCATTACTACCTGATCACTTCCTAAAATCGTTACTGCTTTGCAGGAATTTATTTCAGGGATCGAAAGCTTTTTGAAGTCTTAAAAGTCAATATGAGGACATACTGTACTAAAATGTCTAACAACATCTCTACAATTAGGTAAAATTTACAGAAAAGTAGTGATTTCGGGGGGGCGGATCTCTGGATCGCCAAGGCCTACACCATGCGTATGTCCCTGCTGCTCTAAGATGAAATACAATATAAATAGAAAATATATGTAATTATAGTTAAGAAGTAGAAAATAATTAAAACAAAGTTGAAAGACGTTTTTTAAACACACTTGAAAGGGAAAACATAAATTTAAAACTATCTTCCATTTACGCATGGCTAAAAAGAAATGAAGAGTGTTCATCCGGAGTGCCACTTTGCATCGCTTAGAACCGGAAAACTATGAATTTGACATCAATATATTTCGCATTCTATTAGATTTACATGTCACCTCTTTCCCTCCGAAGAATGGTTTCAGTAATTTTTCAGATGGTAATTTATTCGTATACTAAATTCGTTTGAAATTCCTCCAGGGGCCCATGTTGCATTGTACGGTCCACTGTACATTTTCTTCTGAGTCAAAAAAAAAAAAAAAAACAATATTATATATATATATATATATATATATATATATATATATATATATATATATATATATATATATATATATATATATAATTACAGTAACAATAGAATATTGTATTACCGCCCGACTGTCGCCCTGCAAAAATTCATCATGAAATGAGTTGAGTAGTGTAATGAGTTAAAGTAAGTATGTAAGATTTAATATCAAAGTTCAAACATTGTAAGTTAAATAAAAACGTATAATAAGAAATCACGTATTTGAAAATAATTTTGGCTTAAATTACCTGCAACTGCATTAAGCTCAAAATTGAGCTTCTGGAATGCACAGTATGAGCGCACCTAAAAGAAAGTCCCTTATACTAACCATTCATCTAACAGACAATGAAGTAAACAAATTACTTTTTAAAATTATAGCTTCTCATCCAAGTGCCACACTCATGTGCATTTCCATTGCTTGTTTAAAAATTTTTTTACGTTTCAAAGTCTAATATGTTTACGACGATTTGTTTCATTTTCCACTAGAGCTTCGCAAAAAGTGATTTATATCTTAGTATTTGACACTATTTTATCATACGGTTCTATCACATATAACTCAATTAACACAGTAGTAACACACTTTTACTGCCTTAAAAGGTATTCCTGAACAAGGGGAAGTTCACTATGCACCTGTAACTAAAAAGTCATGGTTTGATTAACAGGTTCGTGTTCGAAACCTGTCTCGAAAGCTAAAGTTTTTTTTTTAATTCTTAATTCCCCAGATCTTAAGATCTCACTTCACAATCATCTGATGCTCTAAAAAGTGTTCATCTTAATTCGACAACTGCCTAATGTGATACTCGCAGTTCAGAACCTTTCCTTCTTCAGTTTCACAAAATCATAATTTTGGTTATAATACGGATACTGTCCGATCATGTTTTCTCCAATTCTAAACTTGCATATGTAATTCATCTTTCTCTGTCTCCATATTTGCATCTTTCTCAATGTCGTCTGCTGCGAACTCATATGGTTTGGGATCAAACCTTCGCCTCTTGAAACTAAATGTAACAGCTCTTGCAATGTGCTACCGTAACTCTCTATTGGTTTCGTACTGCTCTATATGTTTCTTTTTAAAAGCACCGTCATTTTTAAATAGTGTATTACTATCCACTTGATCAAACAATATGTATTTATCATGCTGAAAAGAGGAGGAATTACATCATCCTGTCTTGTCCAAATGACGCCTTGGAACATTTGCTTGCAACTACTGACAAGAAATGAAATTAATCATTAAATAACACCCATTTCTGTCAGTAGTTTTTAGAGCTCTGCGTCCCCCTTACAGACTTTGGGAAGCACAAAATGTACTGCTGTGATTGACAAATTTCATAGATTTTAAAGTTAACATCTTCCTAGCTTGATGTGATATATAGTTTTTGAAGAAAATTACAAATAAAGGCGTTCATGTAGCTACGGGAACATTTTGTGATTATATTTTATTCAGGATCTACAAAGGCATTTCAGAACAAACGAATGCAAGAGACTGTTTTAGAGCTATAAACCTTGTAAACTGTCTAAATGGAAAAAGTACGTTACGTCGCACACTGGTTTAGACAAGGAGAGATGGAGAAGAGAGATGAGTTGAATGCTAGAAGTAATTAGTCCATTGAGACGTGTATTTCTGAATGCATAAGCAAACAGGTCAAGAGTTTGTTATTAATTTGGACGTAAATTTTTTGTAAGGATTTCTAGGCCGTTTACTATACACGTCCAACAAACGTATGACACTTCCGTCTGTGAAATAAGTGAAAACAGTAAAATTTCCACCTAAGGCGTTGGTGCAGGTTGCAGGTTCTGAGAAATGGTTATATGAAGTATTCATGGAACAGAAGCTTAGCGCCATCCATGCTGACACGTACATTACTGAATGTTTGACCTTGCTTCCTTTCCTCAGGGAACATCATGGAGATGGGAAATATGTATTTTGGTCTGACAAGGCAAGTGCACATTACGCAGAAAATCATTACATTCATGGAGATCCATAACATATCTTTTCGACCAAAGCATCCCAATCTTAGGAATGTTCCTCAATACTATCCCATTTCTGGGCTAAGTTGGCGAGGACGGCGTATGACAATGGTTGGAAGCCCGACAGTACGCAACAGCAAAATTCGTTGCTTCAAACAAGTCGCTCAATAGATGCTGAACTCGTGCAATGCGTGTTTCTTAGTACTAAGAAACGACTGTGCCGGATTGGGCGAGATGGTCCGTATGCAGTGGTTCAGTAGTGTGTTTTGCTTCATACTCCCGTCTGTATGTAGCTGTAGTTATATGGTGTTGAAATAAGTACCTGATCAGATATGACTTTCTTTTTCAGTCACAGTTTTGGTCAAACACATGTCAAAACGTGTTCAGTTCCTGGCGAAAGAAGGAAGGCATGGTAATTCAGTGGTAAAGCGCTTACCTCTGCTGTTAGGGGTTTCTGATGTAATACCATAGACCGACTGAGTTTTTGGTGGACAATATTGTGTCTGTAGTTTTGTCGAAGTTCTCTCATTTCCTCTCACATTCGTACATTCATAATCGTTCATTAGCCTAAAAGGGCATAATCGTAGGACAAAACTGAAATTTAGTTTTTTTTTTTTAGTAGTTCAGGTCCAATTTTAAAGTGCAGATCTCGTCCTACTGGCCTTGCTGTTCACAGAAGATAAATATAAAATCAATCAATCAGTTAACCAAGAAGTGAATCATTGTTCAACGTGTAACACAATTGTAATAGAGGATAATAATAATAATTGCAATAATTAAAAAAAATACAAGATGGTTATATTTGTATATGGATCACATTTATGTTCCTTATAGCAACACATCTCAATATCATTGAAAAGGATGTTTAGCCGCTCATAGAATAAGACAGCAGAAAGTTTTTAGGTAAAACTTGACGAAATCTTACAAGGGTATCAATGACAAAAGCCGATGTTTTATAATCATAGAATCATATTAACAACACTTTTAATGGCAGGTGTTAACTGTCGTGCTGTCTAAGCTGATCTTTTTTTTAAAGTTTAAATATACCGGCCACTTAAAATGTCAAGTGTAATGTGATTAGAGGTCTGCACGGGCCGGAATTTTTAGCTCGGGCCCGGCCCATGAAGTTATAATGTGAGGCCCGACCCGAGTCCGAAGTAGTTTTAGCATTTAGGCCCGAGCACGGCCCAAGTTCGTGTGATCAATCAAATGAGCCCGAAATGAGCCCGAATTATAGAAACTTAGTAATTAACGTATAATCGTGTTTTTATTTATGGCAATTAGAGGTTTAATTTTGAAGCTGTGCTTTAAAAGTTCTCCAGAACGAACGGCCCAATAAATATCTTTGTACAGTATATTTACAAAGTTGGGCCCGAAAAGACCCGAGAAATATGGTTGTATATTTAAAAATTTACGGTCTGATCCCGGACCGGGCCCGAAGTAATATGTGCTTTTAGGCCCGAGTCGGGCCCGGAGACCTCTAACGTGAATGTCAAATTTCAGGTAACTTAAAATACTAATGGTGCAAAACTCTACTAATGGTCTATTATTAACTTAAAATACTAATGATACTCGTGACCTGAAAACCAACAAAAGACTCAATTTATTTATTTATCAGAACTATAAACACTTAACGTTTGCTTTCATTTTGTTATTTCAAGATTGTCAGGTGTATATGTGATAAAAGTTTCGAGAAGTTCGTAATTTTTATTTAACACGTAATAAACAGGTACACATACGACGATAAAGCACATTTATCATTGACATTTGGTGACAATAGTGTTTCTAGTATTTCTATATTTGAGTTCAAAGAAGTTAAGTAAAGTACTTAAACATATTCTTGTGGGAGGCGGATCCAAGTGGCTCTTTCATTATGTCAATGAGAAGTATTCATATAATTTAAGCTTACTTTGTTATGAAATAAATATGATATTTAGAGAAGAATTAACCTTTTTTTCTTGAAATGCACGTGTTTTCTGTTCCAATGTTATTATTATCTAAGCCATGAGCCATATTGTTTCTTGATTTGCGGCATAGATGTGCTAAGAAACGTGAATCACATGAAACTCCATAGCTCTTTTATGAAGTGGAATCTTACTTTAATATAGAGATTTATAGAAGTATGCAATTATATTTGCTATTATCAGAACGGTGAGAGTCCGAGGTTGCACATATTACTTGTTATTTTCATGCGAGACAGAGTAAACTCACGAGCAATGTGGAAGTAAAGTTGGAGACCTCGACCTCGGTGGTGGTTATTTCGAATACGCGACAAAACGTACTAGCGACAAAACGTACCACCGACAAAACGTACCACTTACCCTGAGGGATGCTTGTGAAAGGTTTTCTAAAAACACTTCAAATAATGACAAGCGACAAAACGTACCACTTGCCTGGAGGGCTACTTGTGAAGAGTCTTCTAATCAGTCATCAAATAATGACAGGCGACAAAACGTACCACTTGATAGGACGGTATATAAGTATATACATACCAGCCAAAATAAAGTTAAAAGTTGAACAGATTGCTAGTGAGAAAAGCAGCTATGCAAGACCAAGACTAAGACTAAGACCATGCCTGCAAGATTCTCGCAACACCAAGACAATACCTGCAAGATTCTCGCCAGACCAAGACCAGCAAGAATCTTGCATATGCAATATTTGAATATTTGCTGATTTTCATCCCACTTTACCCAGGCTTTGGACCAGAGAGGGATAGCCATTATTAGAGGGACGCGGGCGCTTTCTCCCACAAGGGCCACCAGCATCTCAATGTCACAAATCAATTGCAGTTTTCTTTCAACAGTAAGTCAATAGTATTAAGAATTGACAATTAAAACCTGATGTTCTTTCATCAGTATATTATTCTGAATTGTTCAAAATATTATATGAAGTTCAAGGAGAACGTATACTATATTACAAAATTAGCAGATGTTTTAGTGTATTAGTTTTTGAAGCTACTGTATCTATCACTTTTGTATTCGAAATATTTATTAATAAATCTTTTTCAATAGACATCAACATAAATGTTTTCAAATGTTCCTGAGACATGGTACTCGTTATCCTATTTTTAATGTATTTCAGTTTATTTAAGTTTTGAAAAATTTCTTTTACATCTTACCTGAGTTACGGGCAAAGTCAATAAAAATTTGTATGCTGGAAACCTGGATAAGTATTACTGCTAAATTTACAATTCTGCAAAATTAAAAAGCAGCTCATTGGACAATTTTGCAACACGTTTTGCATTCGCTTTCCTTGTAAACAAATGTATTTTATCCTGCACCATCAGAACATAATTTTTTCTCCGTTGTGCTCGTCATCAAGATCGACTTTCAAGGATATCCACGTCCTTCAAAAGTCCAAGAGAATACATTTATAGTATCCTTGGGAACTTCTTTACTGAAGTTTTTCAGAAAATATGTAAGTTTATCGAAAGGCACGTCTGGAAGTTCTGTTACTTGGTTGAAGTGGCTAGGGTCCAAATAATCCATAAAGTACATTGCTTCTTGAATCTTGAAGAAATACTCGAAACTACCATGTCCAATATTGTATTGAATGCTTCGATGCAATTCCTGGTCATTGGATAGAAGCAGCTTCATCTTCATATTTACAAGAAAATTTTTGTCCATCTCTGAAGGCGAATTGTCGACAGGTCAATAGAAAAAAAAAAAAGAAATCACGTTCTAAGTCTTCAAATTTGTTATTGGTCCATTCTGCAAAGCTTAATGCTGCATTCTTAACGGATTCAAAATCATCTCTCTACTCTTTCACTTGGAACAGAGTAGTCTGCACCATCCGATAGGACTACACTAGCAGCACCCTCTATTTGCAGATAGGTTGACAGAGAGGTCGTCACTTGAAATATCTTAAGGAACATTTGTGCTGTCCGAGTTGTTTTGAACTTGAGAAGATCTTTTATATATCCTTCCGCTTTACACCTAGCCTTTGGTTTGATATTTTCTGTAGAAGCAATTTTCTTAATTATTATGGTCAACTCTATATACAAAGCACTTTCTGAGTTCGAAAAATGACCAAACTTTTTTTCTGAAAAACAGTGTGTTTTCTACCATGTTGTTTCCGCAATAACTGTAAGACGCCTTTGTTAACATTTGATCTTCTAATGTCCATTCGCTGATAAGACTCACGCATAAATATTGCACAGTCATTCAGCAGAACAATAACACAGAATCAATGCAAGTTTTTGTCAGATCACATATGACATGATTGAGTATATGAGCATAACACCACACGTGTAACTGAGTTTCTTAGTGGTTAAGCAGTTAGCGTATGCGCCTTTGTCGTGGGAGACCTGGGTTCGATTCCTGGCAGGAATTCATGTGCTTCGGATTTCCCGTAAATCAGTATGTCCCGTCTCATATAGCCTCACTGCTAAAAGGGCCGTTAAACTCAAAATCAACTGAATCACAGTGTAGCTGGATCATAGGTGAATTGAAAAAATCCGAATATTGTCCTTCCATGTTACTTGAGCCATCGGTTGAATTTCCAATACACTTCTTAATATCAAGGTTCAACTTCTGCAGAATTTCCTGCAGTAAACCGCAAGGACACTGGCCTGTGGTAGATATGCATTTTACAATGACAACAATACTTTGTTTAACAACCATTTTAAGAACATACCGTAAAACAACAGAGCACTGTCCTGAAACTACTATATCTTGAGTAGTGTCTAATAGAACAGAAAATATTGAAGCTTGAGAGACTTCTTTCGAAATATCTTCTCTGATAACTGTGTTGATAGCATTCAAAACAAAATTCACCGTGTTTAGTAAAAGTTATGCGACAACTATCCTGCTTATTTCCTCGTATATGACTCTTCTCGGTGACCTTATCTAAATTACTCTTAAGCGGAAGATCAAATTTGCTTAAGAAAGGAATAATACCCAAAAAGTTTCTATGATCTATAGCTGTGTCTTTCAGTTTATAGGCTGCTACATTTCCTCTGTAAATGAGCCCTCTTTTACCAATGAGTTTCTACACTTTGACAACTCGATACATTACCTGTCTGTTCTTGTCAACCTTATACTGCCGTTGTTTTACCTGTTCATGAGGAAGTAGTTTCTTAACATTATGTTCTCTTTTGTTAGGTATGTAAGCACCCACATTGGTCTAATGTATTTTGGAAGACTCGTGTTCTCTTACTCGCTGATAAACGTGTTTAATGTTACGTTTATCACGTACAGAACCTTTAAGAGAAGTTTGTTCGATCTGGAGAATAATCTGTGAACACGCTGAAAAAAAAAGCTTGAAGTGGTACGTTTTGTCGCGGATTAAATATTCGAAATATTTTAATTAGTCCAAGACAGGTTGTAATTTATATAAGTGGTACGTTTTGTCGTGGAATAAATATCAGAAATGCTTTAATTAATCCATGACAGGTTGTCATTTATGACAGGTCGTCAAAAGTGGTACGTTTTGTCGCGAAAATTCAAGTGGTACGTTTTGTCGCTGGTACGTTTTGTCGGGACACCGGTTATTTCAATACAAAAGTCAAAGAGAATTTACATTTGTGACAGAAACACCCGCAAGATTTTTTCAGAGGGAGAGGGTGATGGGACGAAACACTGATACAGAAACGAAGCCACAAATATAGACACCATGATGCACATAAAACAATACTATTGACACATATTGCATATACTTTATTAACTACAGTAAAAGTATTAAATTCAATAGTGTGTGCGTAAGCAAATCATTTTTTTACATGTATTTCAAACAGCCGAGCATCGTTTCAAAAATCCAGGAAGGCAGTTATCTCTTTCTTTCATCTACTGCTACGATTTGTGGTCATTCTTGAAATGTTAACAGTTGAAACGAGAAATAGAATCAGTTATCTTAAAGTAAGCTCAATCTATCCAAGAAAAATAGAGGTACCATAAGACTGAAAATAATTAAAATAGTTCGGATAGTTAAAACAGTCCGAAAGACAGATTCAACTAAGTTGCTACTTAAATTTTATTGTTGCTACAATTGCGCGAGTTCTTCGCTAAGCTGGAAAAGTTCGCTGGTCCTTTCTGGGCATACTGAGAATAATGAATGAATACATATATTGAAATATCCATGTTAAACGTTCCAATAAATACTAGTGAGCAAGCGCTCGAAAAAATCCCTAAGATTTTTTTTACTTATGAAAATTTTGAGCTCTTAAACATTTTAATTTTAATGAAGAAATAACAGTTTGTTCTACCATTCTTTTACTATCATAACACGAGGAAAGGATGTTTAGTTGTTGTATTCTGAAGAAAGAAAAAAGAAAAGAAACATTCTCAGTAGTTAAAGAAGGTGAATCATTAAATAGGAAAGAACAAATGCTATATGTGAATGCAATGGGTTCTCTAGTTTTACCGAATTGTTGATAGGGCTAAAAGTAATTATCAGTTGTTGGAGTTTAACGTCTCTTTTCAGCATCAAAGCTATACGATCCTTCAATTCAAGGTGGAATCTGGATCACCGTACTGCATTCGAATTTCAATGCTTTCCTACCGGAAGCAAGTGTACCAAAGTCGCGTGCGTAAGCCACTTGCTTTAGAGGAATGTTCAGCGACAAAAATGTTTTAGTTGAAAGGTTAACAACGTTATCTATAACTGTACTGAAAATATAGTAGGAAGATATTGTTTCACGAGATTATCATTTACAATGCAACACCCCCCTCATATTAATAAATAACAACACATACTTCGGCACAAGCACCTACAAGCAGCCGACAGATGCTGTCACCGAGGAAACACGAAGAGATACGAAGAGAATCCCTTCAACCCCTGCACAGGCTCTGCATCCAAAGACTGGCTATAAAAGCGGACACCTCTAAGCAGAAGTAATCAGTTATCAACTGGTCATATCCTATCTGTTTATCCAAGCTCCGCTGGACTCCTCTAGCTTTACCTCTGAGCTGCATCGGGCAGGGTCGTTCTTAACCAACGAACCTTAGAATTTCCGAGCTGCTAATATCGGCAGGAGGTCCAACTTATAGGGGAAATAACTATTAGAGTAATTACTTATTTGTAATTAATTTACATAAACTGTAAATAATTTACAAACACATGTACTGTTACTGTGCCGAATATTACAACAATAATTTATGTACACGTATGAAGTAAATTTCAGTTAGTAACATATTTTAGAGATAAAGACGGTTTCATGTAGGAGCTTAGATCGAACTTTCTTTAAAATTCAAGGAGAGGGAAGTTATAAACGCTTTCCGCAAGTTTTCTGTTTCAAACATATCGATACGGTATAAAAGCAAATATATATATTATGTGAATAAGAACTTTTACTACCGTGTTAAATCACCGTCATAACCAAAATGGTTGTTCGTAGCTTTGATTTTGCAAACTGAATTCACTTTAGGTTCGTTAATAGAATATCTGAAGCTCGAGCAGTATTTTCTAAACTGAGAGCGAGATATATATGCGTGATTTTATACCAAAACAAAGATGTTTTTGTGCCTCTTTCTTTGTTCAGTTCACTATTTTCTTGCCACTTTGAATTTAGGCTCTTCAAAATAGAAATGGCAAGACGTGTGTTTTGGGTAAAATGAGGTAGTTAGGCAACCAAAACTACACAAGTGATATGTTGGTTGTATAATTATTGCAAATGAAACCAGTCAACATAGCCACGTCTGCACTGAACACAGGACACGTGCATGCTGTAAACATTTTTTTTTAATACCTATAATCCACTACAGGAAAGCAATAAAATAAGTCTCCCGCACCTAAGGCTTTTGAAAATATGTTTATCTTTTTAACTTCTTGTTGCCAAATCATATTCAACATTCAACTAATGTATTTTTCAGTTGCTTCAAGATATTTTACCCATCTCCTTAACATAAAATATATTGTTTGCCTTCAATTTTTAATGGGAATTTTGTTCTTTCTACTTTGTGTAACAATGGCTATGTAGTGAGAATGGCTTGTATGCCTGGGAAGCTTCTTGCAAATTTCCTTGCTTCCCTTGCGTTTGTCATGAGCCAATGTAATCCTTTCTTTGTTTCCTTTCAGGTTATTGTGTCATTGTGTAAGTGTATCATGTTTACGATCTTCTCCACAACAATGTTCTTCAACTAATACTGAAAGATCTTGAATATGGTATGAATTAAGCAGAGTAGTTCGTAAGTTGTGGACTAAAAACAGAAAATTCGTGTTATTATTGTTCTAAACCTTTTGTCGTCGCGAATTCTGTCGATGAATTTGAAACTTAAAATATATAAAAGATAATCTTGCCTGTTGTTCTGTATGGTTGCGAAATATGGTCGCTTACTCTGAGGGAAGAACAAAGTATTTGAGACCAAGATCCTGAGACGAAGATTCGGATCCAAGAGGAATGAGAATGGCGGAAACTTCATAACGAGGAACTACATAATTTATACCATTTATGAAACAGTTTTAACAAAGACCAATCGAAAAATGACCATTAGGAAGACCTAGGCGTGGATGGGAGGACAATAATAAGATGGATCTCGTAGAAATAGGAATACAAAGTAGAGTTTGGATCCAGTTGGCCAAGGACAGAAGCCAATGGAGAGCTTAAGGGAAGGCGGTATTGAATCTCCGGGTTCTATAGGTCATAGAGTTAGTGTGTAAGTTGCGTTTCAAGCAATGAAATTAAACAAAGCTAACATATGAAAGAAAGAATTGTTGCATATATATGAATTTAAAGTGGAACATGTTTCAATTTGGCTGTTTTTGACACATTCCTGTTTTAATTTGGCTAATTTTGATCTTTCCTTACTTACTTTTCATTCAATGCATCTAATTGTCTAAATCTTTCTACACATCCACATTACAATTATTTCTATTTATTCATTTTGTCTTTCTTTCCTACAGTAGCATCTAGAGGGGAGACTTTACCGACATACATAGAGTTATATGTTTTTTAAAATTGTATATTATGTAATTATTATAGCTCAAACTAGCAAAAGCCCATTCCTTAAATGAAAGGGACCACGATAGCTCAGTGATAGAGCGCACGGTAGCTCTGGTGCATGGAGTCCCTGGTTCGATCCCAGCTTGCGCCAAGTGAACTTTGTGGTGGACAAACACCGTGTGTGTCGGTTTCCACGGGGTTCTCCCCTCTCCTCCCACTTTCTTAATTCCACCATTTTATTCATTTCTCATCATCACTGTCTCTTTTAGCCTAGCCGGCATAACCGTGGAATATAAAACTCAAAGATTTCATTTCATTTCATTTTCCTTAAATGAAACTCCTGCATCCCTAATCTTCAAGTTTTAGCTTCGTACAGTTCAATACTACTCGCAATCGATTTGACGAGTTTTACCTTTTTATTCAATGACCAAAAAATACCATTTTCTTTCTTCCTAAAGACCTTAACGTTGAAACTTGACCATTGGGTAAGTACAGGATTTTCTAAGCTTGTTAATAAAATTATGCATGTACCAACGAATTGAAAAAATCAAACTACATTATCTCTAAACATGTCCTACCCTCTTATACTACGTTTACTAAACGATCTACGCTACACTTAGATCCACTTTTCCTTATTTCGAAGAATAACTAAACGACAATGAACAATATTAAAAATGTAGAAAGTGAGCAAGCCAAAATGCTGTTACATAAACTAATAGTTTATTCCCAAGACTTTTCGTGTAGTGCGAAACGTTGATTTGCCTGACAATTATGACGTCACAAAATTGCACATCAAGATTTGTGACCTCTAAAACAAGGTCTGAAAGTGGTTGTTAGTTTATTGAATAGCATTTTGTTCGCGGTGGCGTTGTTGGTATTATACAGTATGCGGCAAAATAAACAGTACTGAAATTCGCGTACAAATGGCACGCGGGCGCAATGTGGTATGAGCTGTGAGCGCCACATTGTATGTTTAGCTGTGTGTGGACTAGTGGAATATGCACTTGGAACGAAGATAATGTTACTCACAACAGAGGAGAAGGTGTTTATTTTAGAGTGCTATTTCCGCTCATACGGTGTGGGCCAGCATCTCAGTATGTGGGATATACTTAAGGAAGCAATTTTCCGAATAAGTAATACGCTACCACTGTACTGGAGTTAAGAGAGAAGATTCGATCATTTGTTTTGTTGTTCCAGCAAGCCGTGTTCACTAACATGTTACATCGATCTACAGAACGGCTATGAAGAATGTTAGATGTAATGGTCAACATTTTAAACACGTGATGTACAGGCTTGTTTCTTCTTAAATTTACAATTTGTGTTGAGTAACAATTAGTTGACATCCTTTTGACATTTCTTATGTTTCATTACGTTATTCAAAAAATAAAATAAAATAAAATAAAATAAAAAAATAAAATAAAAAATAAAAGTAAATGTCAACGATATGATTTCAGTATTGTTTGTTTTGCCGCATACTGTATCTACCTGACAACTGCGCGGTCCAGGTAATGATCTCCGGATTAGGAACGTACAATCTTCTCTTTCTCTCCTCGTTTGAATGAAACTCTGAAATCCACTCATTACTTTTTTTTTTAAATGGCTCCCGGAGCAGGCCAGAACGTGGTCCTGAATATATCACTTCCATGAATGACAGAATCAATAAAATGTGGTGGACACTTTATATCCCTCACCCCCCCATATATATCTCTTGACCCCTCATGACTTGTCTCAAAAGGAGATCGACCTTCGCCTTGCTAATAGTATTTTCTAGATAGTGTATGAGGTGTATTTGAAAATAAACCGAATTTCTGAAATAGTGTGCCAACCGACAGAGGGAGCGCGCTGTGGCTACTGAGCGCACCTAGGGGCAGGTTTAGACAACACAGTTGCCATTAACTGCGTTTGGCTATGAACCGTTAGTTGACGAGCAACAGTCGCGGAAGTGGACACATGCACAAGCTGTTCGTCGGATTAATGATACAGTGGCAATGAAAGAGCTTGAAGAACATTTCAATTGCATATCAATTCACTCAGGGTCTCCTCGTCCAAAACAAACTTGCATAAGTCAGTCAAAGATCAAGGCGGTGTTGATTGTGGTTTTTTGATTACAAAGGCATAATGAACTTAAATCACGTGGTCAGATGGTAAACAAACAGTTGTATCATGACATTTTTAGCGTTGTTGAGTGCAGGATGAAGAAGGGATCTACGTAAGCGTATCTATGGATCTACACTCCTGTGGGCCTGAGCTGGGATCAACTCATGTAGCACAATTTAGTAGCTCCTGATGGCTATCTGAAGTTCGTGAAGATGACACACTACAGTAAGTTGGTTTGACAATCATCATGGGCTAGTGGTTGGATTTTCCTCAATGGCGTGTCGTATGACCTCAGAATCTGTTACACTGAGACGGCGGAAACTTGGTTATCTTCGGGATTTTTACGAGCTGCATGAAATTTATGGAACCAACGAGTTGCTTTGCGGTGGTTCACTGCACCTTCAACTTTTGCATGACAAATATTTTGGTTTTACTACCAAATCGTTATTTCCAAGTTAGAAATCATACAGTAACAGCTCACATATGAGATGTTATTGAGTACTCATCGTTACTGCCACTAAAAACTGAAGATACTGACGGAGTGTCGACCTTCGTATTAAATAGTCCACTTGCCACACGAATTCCTGGACCAGTTTGAATATATACGTCGATCACGAGTATACAAATGCCTGCTGTTTGGGTTCTGGCAAGATTGCAAGATTTATGATTCATCGCTATTATATATATATATATATATATATATATATATATATATATATATATATAGTGTTAATGAACTATACCGACAAACTGTAAGAGGTGATTCCTTACATCAAAATAAGAGAAAAAGTTCATATGGACCTGTGGGGAAAGTGCATAGTTTTAGAGCTAGGGCTGTCCAAAATCTCGCAAAACCCAAATTTCAAGAGGCTCTATTTCGAATTCGAGAAACTGTAGGTGGTGGTCCTTATCAACGTAAAGGAAGACTGCACACGCAATCCAAAAATGCATATTTCATTAATGTTCAATGAGGATACAAAGTGAAATTATCCTGCAGGATAAAATTCACTCTATGCAGGGTGAAATTCCCAGACATGCGATCAACCGAATTTTGAGATATGTTCTGCCTTTATGTTTGTACCAAAGTAAGCAAACAATAAGTCTTGATAGCAGTGAACACGGAATAATTTCGCGAGTTGTCAGAAGTGTTAAGGATCGTCAGCAGCATGGTCTCTCGTACTCGGGAAAATGCATGAATTATAAGTGGTATTACTTTGAGGGAATAACAGAGCCATCTGACGTGATATAGGTATACTACTTAACTGAATTGTGCTTCATCCTATACTGATTAGATTATAGATGGTATCAAAAACTCAAATATGCCAAAATTGGAGATACGCAGTGTTGAATCTCAGACGACATATTATAGGAAGGTAGTGTTCTACTTTTATTTTAGGTATGGTATCTATGTAAAAATAGTGGTAACGAAAAAGTGAAAAAATAAAACAAACTTATAAAACAATAATCAACTTAGACGCTAAAAAGTAAAAGAATATGCGCTAAAAAAACAGGGAATAGTAAAAAAAGCTCTAGAAGCAGAGAACAGTAAAAAGAAGCTATTAAGAGCAGAAAATAAAAAAGTGGTGAAAAGCTACTATTATCAAGAAAAAAAGTTAGAAGTTTGTGGTAAGTGAAACAAATTAATGCCAAAAATTTCATGTAAAATTTTAGTTTAAATTTAATTTTATTATGCATTGGCAATTTTATTAGGCATTAATTTATTTGGAGTGAAATACGCTTATCATTTGTAATTGATGATAGCAACTTTTTAGTGCTTTTTAAAATTGTTTTCTGATTTTTTAAAGTTCTTTTAAAAACGTTGGTCAACATATTATTCTTTCAAAGTTTGTTTTATGAGACACGTAAACGTACAAATCGACAACATTTCGATAGTCCTAGTTAGGAGTGGTTCGTGTTAAGAAATCACTTATGTCCTATAAACGCTAAAAGTAGCTTATCCTTTCCTGGCATAGTATACGTAAAGAACACCTCAGTTGCCTTCTTTTTCCTTCTCTTTTCATAAAGTGTTCATTGTTTATCTACTTGTTTTCGTGTTAGCGTTCCCTTCTTATTAATAGAAGCCATGATATGCAGAGGGCGTGCTTAAACACGAGAAGCGTTTCAATCACATTAACCGACGATGTCTTTAAGGAGACTCGAAATTATGTTAAGAACCTCTTCGTCTTTTGAGAAGGTGGTAACGTACACAATATGCACACCTCTCACCTACATATACTGAACAGTACATAAACACAGACGACAGGGTTGACAGCTCTATAATAAAATTGGTTGCAATAGAAATCCTAGTGCTGCGAATGACCAGCATGCATAATTTTTATGTTTGATATTTCTGTTTTGCTTTCTGAAATGTTCCTAACGTTTTGATTACATAACATTTATTTCCAAAACTTTCTCCAGTTAAGATTTTTTTCTGATTAACAACTAATAAATAAATTTCAGCCACTACTGCGCAATATTAAATATACAAGTTTCTTGTTTTAACCAGTTGTTTTATCGGAAGCAGGAAAAATTACAATCGTTAATACTAAAGTTTTTTTTTATGTGTACGTGTATCTTTGTACCCTTGTTCAACAACGAGGTTATGAAGGATGAGACCTAGTATTAACAAAGTCTCTGAATCATAACTGGGACTTGAAGCCGGTCCACTTGGTGGGTGCGCAGATCGCCATCACAAGATAAATTGTCAATGTGCAGGCCATTTCCCACCACACTATTCCGCTTCAGTGGCGTAATGCTAGAATTTTGGATGGATATGCATTCAACCGTTTTCAAGAACATAGCGTATGCTCACTATGCTAACTCCGTATATGCTCTTTCTTTTGTAAATTTAAGGTGATTATACGCCGTAAACTTCAATATAGGCCCCATTACACGCCTGTTCGCCCCGAAGAAAGTTGAATTAATGGCTCCATAGTGTTATATTGTATTTTGATCTTTGAACATACTCGACTTTGTTTGTTTAACTAGCGTTCTTTTTGCGCATCGAGGCTATTGGAGATGTGAACCTACGAAGATGGAATCCGAAGTACCGTATTGTAATCAAACTTTACTGCTCCCCCACCAGGACCAAGACCACGTGCGTAAAAAGCACACACGCTAGTCACAAGACCAGCGGGGAATGGAAGACATGAACATATTCGAGCTTCTGAATCCAGTGGAAAATAAATCTGGTAATCTTATTGTCAGGTGCATATTAAGGAAGTGTATTGCGAGTAAATAGTAGTATTAATAGTTGCATTATCTGAATATCTACTTGTAGACAACATGTCAGGGATGTATGAGTGAAGAATAGCCCCAACATCGAATTCAGATTTGTCTTACAGTAAAACACCTCTGGGCTAAGTGTTACTTGGTACCCATAGATAGTGCTCTCAACGGGTCGGGTCGGGTTGAAGACCGATCCGACCCGACACTTTACCCGAATTGACTGACCCGACCCGACCCGACTGACCCGACCCGACCCGACTGACCCGAACCGTGATCCGACCTGATTCACCTGACCCGATTGACCCGACCCGACAACCTGACCCGACAACCCAATCCGATCTGACCCGACTGACCCGACCCGAGCTGACCCGATCCGAGTCGGGTCGGGTCGCGGGGCGGGTCGGGTCAACCCGACCCGTTTGAGAGCACTATGGCCACGACACTGGGTGAACGCCAAAATGCACTCCCATTGGGAATTAAACCCGGACCATGTGTACCGAAATCTTACACGTTAACCATTAGCTAGATCAAGCGGAAGATTTGTATATGCATCTTAATGAATATTTGGCACTTTTGAGGTTTGGTTATGTTTTTTATAACTGATACCAATGTCCGACGTGGGAGAAATTTTTTTTCTTGCTTTAGTTCTATGTGACAAAATTTTTCTTGAAGGTCAGTGTTCTCACCTGCTCGGACGGCAGGGAGTCTTCTCGGAAGGCACTAGCAAGAGTCTCTTGGCGGAGACAAAAGGAAATCGTTTAACTACAATGATAAGGGTTGAGGAAACAGGAGAACACCTGTGATTTTTTCTAACCCTTCAACTTTCATTCCAAAATAGGTTCTTATGATTCCGGAACCCGTGCCACTTTGATTTTTCTTTCTCGGTAATTAAAACGTATTTTACAGTATATAAAGTTGTACGTAAGAAGATACATATGAATTTTGTAATTTAAAATGTAAAAATATAGTATGATAATTAATCATAAAGTACTAATTTTATTTCATTACTTTCAGCCCAACAAATGAAATTCAAACAATTCGCACCCTGGGTCTTGGACATCAATACTGCGTCTTATTCTTTGTCTTGCAGTCAAGTCTTGGTCCTGCATTTCGTAGTCTTGGTGGTCTTTCATGCTATACAAGAGCCAAGAATGCTCGCCTCATCGGTACAAATGAAGACGAAATGTGATTTGATTATGGTCTTTCATACTATATGGAAAGCAAGAAAATACGCTCATCGCTACTTGGTGATCACCAAATCAAGGCCAAGAGCAAGATTACTATGCACTTCGTCTTGCATATCCAATCTTTATCTTGTTCTTGTATCGATGTCCTTGGCCTTGGTGAAATAAAATGAAATATTCAGTTTAAGGTTCCTCGATTCTGCACCGAGGCTAACGGATATGATGACCATGAGAAATGAATGAAATGGTGGAATGAAGAAAGTGGGAGGAAACAGGAGAACCCCGAGAAAACCCACTACACGGCGTTTCTCCACCACAAAGCCCACTTAGCACAAGTTGGTATCGAACCATGGACACCATGCACCAGAGATGAATTCTCTACCACTGAGCCACCGCGGCCCTGCTTGGGCTTGGTCGTTCATATCCAATCTTTGTTTTGGCCTTGCTTAAACAACTTCTAGTTTTGTTCTAAAATCAGCGTTTCCCAACCCTTTTCAACTTGCGGGACACTACGGGTGTAACTTGAATTCTCGCGGCACACTCATAGATATTCTTATTATTTGTAAATAGACCGTCGTGTTTTTTCTGTGATTACTGACCTTGTAACAGTAGTGTTGCCACACTTGGTACAATTGTACCAAATTCAGCCCTTTTTGTCATTCATCGGCCCGTTTGTACCATGCTGCCATTTTCAGCCCTATTTGTGAAAAAGTTGGTACAATTCTACTCAATTCAGCACAATTTAACATATACTTGTCACATTTTCAAAAGTGTCAGTAAGACTTTTTCTACTCTCACGTTACTCATACCATTGTGACTTAAAATTATTAATAATGTGTTATGATGTCTTTCAGGGAAGGTTCCAGGACCCTGGGTCGGTTTTACATTTTCTACAAATGTCAGTTTACTTACCTTATATTCTCCTTACAGTCTATTATCCTCCTTCGGTCTTGAAATATGCGAGAATAAAGTGGATAATTATACTTTGTTATTTTTTTTATTAACGTGCTGTTTACACTCGAACTCGGAGATGATTGATTTGTTCCTCGTTTTATATATATTTTTTCATATATGGCCAGAATGCCGTTTTGGTTTATTTCACTTTGAAATAAAGATGCGTTTGATTTTCTGACAATACATACCGAAGATGATAACCGTTTTCCCAGTAGTGGATCTAGCCTGATGCCGGGGGCCTAGCCCCTCACTTTTTTAGGTGACAAAATTAATTTAAGCTATTACACATATATTTTTGAAAGCTTATAGTAAACTCATGATATAACTACTTATCATAGCCTGGGTTCTGCCTGGCCCCCGTTTTTTACCTTCTACTTAGGTAGATCCGCCACTGCGTTTTCCCTTTTAATTTGCGGCCTCTGTTATATATCCTACATGTGAGAAAAGTTTCATTTATTTCCACGGTTTTTCGGGGCCCTACTTTTTGGATGTCTTTGAAAAGTAATTTTTAAAAAGAGTAGTTTCTTAATTTGTACTCTTGGGAGAGAAGGGGGAGTGTTCTAGAACTGTACCTCTTTTAGTTTTGTGTTATAGAGCCATGTATTATACTGGTATTAAATAATGAATTCAGCCCTTTTTGTTCCAATTTGGTAGAGGAACTGTACCAAACCCGGGCCCGGGTCCATAAAGCGGGCCCCCTCAATTACTCCTCCGGGTATTTGCGTAGAATGCTAGAAATACACTGAATTGTAGTTTACGGTTATTGTTGCATGCAGCGCTAGTTTCTGTGTTGATCAGTTAATCCTTTGTTCTGCAATCAGCATCCGACAAGTTTTCATGTAGTGGAAAGTTTTGTAGCTCCGACGAGCAAGTATTGTTTTCCATAGTTAGTAAAGTGGTAAGTGAGCCAACTATTTATTTATATAATCTTAATGGTAAGGGGTACGTTCTACGTAATTAGCTAGTAATTTAGACGTAGGAGTGACAAATTATTTGCAGCGAAAGTGAAAACACGTATGGTCGTAAAGTGGGCCCCATTGTCAATCCTAAAGCGAGCCCAAACTATGTTGTGCAAAAGTAAAAGATATGTGTCATACAAAAGTTTCATGACTCGTGCAATTTATTTACAATTTTCAAGAGGACCTAAATACCCAAAACAAAGACGAAACTAACAACACAATGTCATGGTCGAGGGCATGGTAGTGTTAAGTCATCATCAATATCCTATTATCTAGGAAAGGAAAAGACACCGCTGAAGCTGAAAGGAAGAGCCAAGGAAGACGATTCTGATTGTGGCTCAATCTCTGATATAAGTGAAGCATCAACAATATTCTCAACTTTAAACGTTCCACAGGGAAAAACACTGTCCACAGATGAAGATGCCACCTACATGTTCTGCACTGAAAATTGTTCGAGTGATCCGAGAGTTGAACTCTGGGTCCATTGTGTGATGTGCTCTTAGTGGGTCCATGTAGATTGTGCTGGGACTGACAAAGTCATTTATATTTGTGACTTTTGCTAGTAGCAATCTTAACTACGTGAAACATTTCATTTATCACATTTAATTTTGGAAGTTTCGGTTCTGAAGTTCGAGAATTCTTTTTTTAAGGGCCAAATAAGGAGGTTGGAGAGAGAGGGATGTTTAGATGTCTTATTTCTACCAGTAGAATATTGAATATTTTAGTTTTGAAAGTTTCAATTTTCAAGTTTAGTCTTTGAAAAGATTGTTCTGGAGCTTTTAAAATACTTTATGATTTGCTATTTCCGCCAGTAAAATGTGGAATATTTAAGTTTAGACATTTTCAGTTTACAAGTTTAATCTATTTCAAAGGTGTGCTGGAGTTTAAAAAATACTTTAAGATTGCATTTCGGCCAGTAGAATGTGGAATATTTAAGTTTTAAGTTCAATTTTAGTATGTTGTTTAGTTTTCGGAGTTTGTTTCAATTTCTTCTAATAAAGTCTTTTAAATATTCATATTTCATTTTATTTCAATCCCCACTGTTTAGGATATTTGTTTTAGCTTAAATACGTAACTCACTTAATGTAATACAGGGTTTTGCTTTGTGAAATTTATCTAAATTTAAAGGGGCCCGGTTTTGGAACAGTTTTTTTGAATGCCAAAAATGCAGTCCATATGAAAATCCATTTCTTCTCAACCTATTTTTTCCTTGATTGTTATGGGAAGAAACAAGCACAGCAATTACATATCATATTATTTTCAGCCTGAATAGCATTCTTTTCTGATCGATATTTTCTTAGATATATGGAAAAAACAAAATGGGGGCCCACTTTTGGTACAGTTCCTCTACTATTTTTCAGCCCGCTCCAGAGCTAGGATTGTGGCAACGCTGTGTCACAGAGAATAAAGCTCGATCACTGATTTTCCTCCATCGTAAAGCATTATGCTTATTTTCCATTCAAATTCAAAAATAGAAAACAATTCCAATGAAATATAGGACTCAGTCTTTTAAAAATACACTTTCCTTTTCGAAGACTGTATCCAATCTTTCACTAAGTAAGATCACTAAATAACAAACGAACAAACAAATCTCTTGTACTTTTAAAACAGATGGCGGTAATTTGTATGAATGTTTCTTTGTCGAAAGGATAGAATGAGATTTTAAAATTTCAAGTTACGAAATAACCTGTAACAATAAAGAAACAACAATGGTCATAACAATGATAATAAATACATTTTTTCAACATTAATAAAATTCTGTTTTCGAAATACAATCTAGTGGTAGTAATGTATGTACAATAATATATTACAATTACTGTATTGTTTCCATTGCAGAGGTTCTTAATAATGTGAAATTCAAATACATATATTTCCTGTCTTGCAATTTAGTTGCTATATAATTAAGAATTTTGTTTTCATTTCCTCGCGGCACACCAGTTGGGAAACGCTGTTCTAAATCCAGACTACATATTGGCGTAGATATTAATATTACAGTCGATTGGTAAAATCAATCTTCCACATTTAAAAATTAAAGTACACACAAGTACAAAAATAAGCATTTACCATAAAAACACTAGCCGCAAGTGTTCAAAATAGATTTATGGATTCTATAAAATCAATTGAAATTTGCTATTTTTAATTAGGCAGCTAGTGAAAAACAGCAGCTTTCGACTCCAGCCTAGTTTAAGCTCAACCTAAACTCAGTTGACCAAAGTGAACTGACCCGACTGACCCGACCCAACAACCCGACCCGAGTGACTCGACCCGATAACCCGACCCGAGCTGACCCGACAACCCGACCCGAGCCGACCATAGTAGCGTGACCCAACAACCCGACCCGTTTGAGAGCACTACCCATAGAATATGTGGTATGGGTTATAAATCTTATCTTGTGCTTTAAATGTGAATGCAATTTTATTTTCTAAAATGTTCCATGAAAATAACTAAAAAGTAAAGAAATTGTGCAATAGTTTTAGCATGCAATGAAAAAAAGTCCAAAGATGATTATATATACAATGGATGGATCTCAGTAAGATGAACAGAATTCTATGGATAAGTGTAAAACTTGAAAATAAGAAAAGGGGCACGATGACTTAGTGGTAGAGTGACACAAATAGTCCTTACAATGACGCCGATATTACTTATAATTCATTGTATTTAATTATTTAGTTTACCTCAATTGCATCTTCATTTTGGTCTTTTATTCATTATGTAAACTAACTTCATTTTCTTTGTTTAATACATGTTTAGAAATAATTTTCCTTCCAGTCTCTTTTATTTTACGTGATGGCTTCATGTAGGTCCAATCATGCATCCGAGAGTCAATGCATCTTTGTAGGCGCTGTGGCAGTTTTTGTATGTTCATGTTATACCTGCTTGCCGCCATGTATTTGAGGAAGTGTTCATCATCTTGCACCTCGATGTCGTTCTTGAAGTGTGTTCTGACCAAATACTCAATCAACTTAGGAAACAGGTGCTAGTTACTAGTTTGCTCAATCTCCCCAACACTCTTGTGGACAATTGACGATCTCCCGTACCTTTTATCGCTATGAATTGCAGTACGACTAACTGAAAACTCCCTACACCTCTTTCGGACTTTTTGACATCCATGCATGACTCACAATACACTTCCGTCAATTGGCGATGTATCTCAATCGATTTACGCCTTTTTCGTTCAAAAACCGAATATTTGCACAATCTCCGCACAATCAAAAACCGAACAACTGCGCGATCTTTACAGCAGTCTTTGTTATTACAATGATGTAAAGTCTGACCCCGGAACATTTTCTCAGAAACGGTTTTTAGTTAAAAATTTCTGCTAACATGTAATGCAAGTACTGTGAAAGACCTACTGTTTGAAGTGCTCGTGACAACGGGCGACCCCTGGGGGCAGGAAACAATTCAAAAGTTTCAAATGGGAAGGTATGTAAAATTGGATCGTATTCGAAAGCTCGTAAGAAACAATAGCTAGTAATCTTCATCCCATATCAGGGGGTCACAAATGGTGACAGGTCAAACTACAATTTCAATCGCTGACAATGTTTTTGAGTTAGATTCTGCCTCGTCCCCCAAAGGTCACCCGACTCAAAAACAATGACAGAGATTGAACTTGTAGTTTGACCTGTCACTATTTGATGTATTGATATGGGGTGAATGTTACCAGTCATTGTGTCTTACGAGCTTTCGAGTGCGATCCTATTTGACATACCTATTTATTTGAAAGTTATGAGTTGAACCCTGCCGAAGAAAATGTTCAGGAGTCAAACTTTGTGGTATGTATGATATTAGTAATACTCCAACTGGCATGATGAACGCTGACCATTGAGTTAGTAGTCTTATCAATTGTATTATTCATCAGTGGAAGCGAAAACTTTTATTTGCTAAGAACAATGACTTATTACAGCCGCTTTAAAATCCTGTGTATCAGATAGAACCACATATAATGTAATTTTATTTTTTCTTAGTGGCAACACTGTGAAAAAATTGTATTTGGCGTACGTAAAATCGTATGTTACATGTGTAAATCCTGTAGTTTTTGGACTTAACGCACACACATACTTTTGGTATGAAACAATATAGGCGGTCAGGATCTCACTTACAAATGGACATATATAATATATAGCTGACGAAGGTAACATACATATATGTATGTAATATAAGGAAGACTGTTAGATATCAGACATCCTGTAACGGCATAACAGGACGGATGACGTATGCTCCGTACTGATTTCTGTAGTAAGCAAGAAGATTCCGTATATTTGTACAATATACCGCTGTCCGGAGAACGGATTTTTCTCAGTGTGGCTGTTGGTGGATAGCACCATTTTAGAAGGTTACACCTTGTATTAGGGAAATTTAAGTGTGCACATTGACTTCCAATGATTATAAACATCTATTAACTGATATTTTGAATTTTCCTTAATATATTATATATATATATATATATATATATATATATATATATATATATATATATATATATATATATATATATATATATATATATATATTTGCTTTCTTTTATGAGTGTCATAAGTATAAAACAACCATTTTGTCCAGTCTAGCTGTCATAATTTGATGCCAAACCTGGACATAATTGAATTTCTGAAACTTTGCATTGGTAATCCCTAAGATAAAGGTATCAAGGTATTAAAAATCCCCGCCTCTTCCACGCTTGCTTCATCCAATATGACGGTCAATCCAACATGACGCCAGCTATACTTACGGAACGGTATAATTTGATGTTTTTCTTGATTCATGTTGAATTTACAACAAAAGCATGTCTCAGTGAGTAGAATGGTCCTGAAATATCACAGTTAATATTCCAATGTAATCCACGAATACATAATTTACATGAGAGTAAAGATATATTACTTTATTAGCTTATTCCCCCACTTGTTATCTTGGACAATATACAGTATTTAATTTCTTCCTCTTCCTGTTTTATTCCTCTTCGTCTTCGATATCGAATGCAAGTGAATAACACAAACAATTTCGTACTGCTAGGTTCAATAGTTTTAGAGATCTGGTGAATAATAACGGGAAAAAATCATTGTCATCTTTATCTGCAGCCTACACTGAGAAAAATGTATGTGGCGTACTTCAAATTGTATGTTACATTTGTAAATCCTGTACTTTTTGGACTTAACGTACAGCAAACGTATAACTGAAAACGAATAATTTATAATACTTTCTATATAAGAGTTCCATCTGTACGTACTTTCCGTATGAAACAATATAGTCGGTCTGGATCTCACATACAAATAGACATATATAACATATACCTCACGAAGGTAACATACATATAGGTATGTAATATAAGGAAGACTGTTAGATATCAGACATCCTGTAACGGCATGATGTGACATCTAAGGGCAGTGCCTATGTAGCATACGGATAACGTATGCTCCGTACTGATTTCTGTAGTAAGCAAAAGGATTCCGTATATTTGTGCAATATACCGCTGTTCGAATAACGAATTTTTCTCAGTGTACTGAGATGCAAAGAGGACAGTTATACAAATTTTGAAGGTTTTACAGCTGACAGTTTGGCAGATATGGTGAACAGGAAAAAATCTTCAAGTTCTCTTGCACGCCCTGAGAAGTCGTATTTCGCGAAATTCCGTGTTATCTGCAGCCTGGTGTGCAAGGAGAATATTTATACAAAATTTCAAAGTTCTATACCTCATAGTTTAGAGAACTCAAGAGCGGAACGAACATTCAAGCCTGCTATCATTCCCTTAGGGGTCATATTTAACAAAACACCATACTATCTGCAATTTATGGTTGAAGGAGAACATTTGTTTTAAAAAATCCAAGTGCTATACTTAATAGTTTCGGAGATCTATCGATGAGTCAAATACTGAGCTAGTCAGTGGATTTAATCACTTATACTATATACTAGAGATGCAAAAAAGCCGGCTTTTTTTGAATCGATGGTTTTTTTCACATAAAAAGCCGGCTTTTTTGAAAAAAAAAACGAGAATTTTGGAAATTTTGGCTTTTTTCATTTTCATGATTTTTCTATCCAAATAGCTTTCTTATAGTATATTCTATAGTTAGATAAGATTTCCACGACCTGAATGCCATATTTAGCTCTGTAATTCACCATCAAGATGGATGGAGCACATATTTTACGAATGAAAGCTAACATGAATGTAGTATTTGAGGGCAATTTTACAGGTTATTCAACTTTATTTTAACTTTTGAGTTATCGACATTTTTTTCCTTCTCTAGATCATTTTAGTTTGTCATCCGTGTTTCATTTCTAAGAGCTTAGTACTCCAGCTTCTAGCACGAAAGTTAAACTTACGTTTTTCTATATATCCGTCAAAGCATACGTTTTTCAATATGTCCGTCAAACCGTATTTGCACATTTCTGTTATACTGTAGTTGTGCAATGATTTAGCAATAATTTTCCAGATACAACCTTGAATACCAATTTATACAAATAATCAATAGCGGATTTAGAAAAGTACTTTGGGAGGGGTTTCTCTGATTGTTTCGTTTTCTAAAAAGTCCTAATTTTATTTGGGAGGTGCTTGAAGTTTATGAGTACAGGCATAACTAATATTTCGTTTCGTTTATATGTTTAGCAATAATCTTCCGGATACAACCTTGAAGATCATTTTATACTGAGAATCAGTGCCGAATTTAAAAAAGTGTTTTGGGAGGGATTTTCTTACTACTAATGTTTAGTTTTTCTAAACATTCGTAATTTTTATTTGACGGGAGCTTAAAGTTTATGAGTAAAGGCATAACTAATAGATATTTCGTTCGTTTTAGACATTCCACAACTTTGGAGAACAGGCTTCAGTCCGAAAGACCGATCCTCTAACCTTCGCAAAACCGTCACTGCTGGTAATTAGTAATAATAACGATTTAAAAACAATAAGAAAGGAAGTCGGCCAACTCCTACACTCCTAGTCGGCCAGTACACGCACTATTTCTACATTCTCAGATGGAATGAAGGAAGGCTTTGTCAGAATGGTCGAATGCTGGGTTGAATCCCGGACTTCCCGATAGAAGCGCAAAAGCCAACCACTCAGTCACGTTTGTTGTGCAGTTGTATTTAGCTTAACTTAAATATATTCCGTAGACTTTTTTTTTGTTCCGTAATGATATGTTGAATCCCTCTTGTTAAAAATTCAGAAAACTTGAGGACTGGGTAAACCGTGATGGTGGTCAAGGGCGCCCATGTTATGGTTTCCAAGGAGGGGAAGTATAAGCGACGTTTCAAAAATAGTATCAAATTTTGCTGTAACTAATGTAAAAATCCTATTGGATTTTCAATATTCTGAAGTACATTTTGCTCTAGGGGGGTAAGCGCCCCCTTAACCCCCCTGATGGGCGCCCTTGATGGTGGTTATAAAAAACTTGACTGTAGAATTTCAAGAATACAGAACCATGTGCAGCCTTTAATTGTATCATACAAATCTAAGTATTTCTCTTATGTTTTATTTTAATTTTATTTTGTTTCAGAAAGAGGGTATGGAATATTTTGAAGTAAAAATACGTACACTCACGTCTGATGAGGATCTTGGATAGAAGATCGAAACGTCACGTGTAAATGTGTTTTTATATTAAATAAGTGCAGTCTTGTTCAGCAGTGTGTTTATTTTTCTGATTTTATTCGCAAGACGTTGACTATGATTGTGTGTCACTCAGTTTTAGCGTACTGATTATAATACGTCGACCTTTAAATTTTACATGCAAATTAAATTTTACAGGATTTTCCCGTTATTGTTTTACATTTAAAAGAATGACGGGATTTTCTCGATGGCTAGGGCGGGAGTTTCTCAATTTAAGAAATTTACTGACCGGACTTCTTTAAGCTTATGGGACCTCTTCCAGCATAACCCCGTTGTTGAATAATAACACCAAGGCGAAACAAACTTATTTCTGTGAATATGTAATACAAATACATAAAGCAAAATATCTAAATCAAAAAACCTGGTTTAAACCTCAAAAAAGCCTGGTTTAAACTGCCCCCCCCAAAACGGGTTTTTGGCATTTTCAGAAACAACCATGGTTCTTGCCAACTCTGCTTACTTTTGTATATAGGAGGTTAAAATGTGTTTATTATATACATTGGTTAATCCTTTGGAATTCATAATGTAAAAATGTTGAAGTAAAATTGTTTAAAATATCTTTTCGAAATTCATGGTTTACTTTCGAGGTTTTATATTATTATCGGCATCAACCACTAATTAAATGACTTTCTGTGTTATAGAGAAGCGAAACAAAGTCTGCTTTATCGATTTAAAGCAGAATTTTGAAAAAAGCCCAAAATTTCCCAAGCAAAAAAGCAAAGCAGAAAAAACCGAGTTTTTTTCCAAAAAAGCCGTTTTTTTCGAGCCCTTGCATCTCTACTATATACATACATAGATTGCGAAATAAAAAGTGTTCTCTTCTCCGAGAAGTTCGAAGATGGGAGAATAGATGAAACGTACCTTATTCGAGCGAAGAGAATACATTAATGGAAAGTACTAATGGAAAGTATTCGAACTCCCTTCCCTCCTCTCAGAATATGTATTACAATGAAAGTGAAATCCGTAATGTCAGTCCCTTTCCATCCCCATCTATCATTCGTTTCCACTAACATCCTCCATCCTCATGTCGATGAAGACTAAATTTGGATCTTTATTCACTTCAGCAACCCCAAAAATATGAATTGGACACTAATATTGCTCGTTTTCGATTATCTTATCTTAACTATATATAAAACTACATGAACTGACATAAGTTATTGAGCACTTCCTGTAGGGCTACAATGATTAAATTTGGCATGATTGTAGGTTTCCGGTACTAACCGACAGGAACATTGCCAAAAGTGAATATTTTTATTTTTTAGGGGGTCTAAAGAGGGGACGAAAAATTTCCCCATGTTTTTTAAATAGGACTGTTTTTGGACCTATAATCTCATGTTTTAGGTACTTAGAATTGGAATAAAAATTTGAAATTCGGTATGCCTGTACGTTTTCGTTGACACTACCTAAGTAACTCAGTAAAAATAGAAAATTCCGACTTTAGAGTGTTTTTATGGGGAAGTGAAAAATCTTTCCCATGTTATTTATATGGAACACCTTTTATACCCACAAATTATTGAGCACTTCCTGTAGGGCTACAATGATTAAATTTGGCATGATTGTAGCTTTTCGGGACAAGCCCACAGAAAAATTGCCAAAAGTGAATACTTTTAACTTTTTGGTGGTCTAAAGAGGGGATGAAGAATTTCCCCATGTTATTTAAGTGGACCTTTTTTTTTTTTTTACCTATAATCTCATGTTTTAGGTACTTAGAATTGGAATAAAAACTTGAAATTCAGTATGCTTATACGTTTTCGTTAGCGTTACCTAAGTAAATCATCAGAAATAAAAATTTCCAACCGTAGAGTAGTTTTATGGGGAAGTGAAAAATCTTTCCCGTGTTATTTATATGGGACGTCTTCTACACCCCAAAATGTTTAGGCACTTCCGGCAGGATTAGAACGATGAAATTTGGCATGATTGTAGTCTTCCAGGACTAACCGACAGGAAAATTGCCAAAAGTGAATATTTTTAATTTGTAGGTTTGGAAAGGGGGGATGAAAAAATTCCCTTTTTATTTAAATGGGCGTTTTCTTGGGACACAAAATCTTATCTTTTAGATAATTGAAATAGGAAAAGAAACTATAGAATTGTGGGTTCAACGGGTGCGAGGCCATAGGCCGAGCAAAGACAGCGTGTAGGGGCGAAGCCCCTGGATGAGCAGATTCAGGAAATATGAAGAGCTAGTTCACGAAATTCACTGTTGATGCAAAGGCCGATAGATAAGAAATGCGAGGCCGTAGGCCAAGCAGACTTGGGGGTCTGGGGGCAGAACCCCCAGCTAGCCAAAGGCTAGTTTTTACATATTACCACTCAAATTATTGCATAAATTATTACTATTTTGTTCCCGTCTCAAAACAGTGATTTTAAAAATCGCTGGAACACGTGTCCGTTTATTTTTAATGGAGAATTTATATACTTCTCATCTTCCTAACTTGACCAGCTCATGAGGTACTTCAGTTCTGTATAAATTATGACCCCGCTTCCTTTTATATAGGTAACCAAGAAAGTTCTGTCGCTTTTCACCCATCACATTCGAACACCAATATGTTACCTAAGACGTACTGGAAGATCAAAAAAAGACCCCATCAACGTTGACGACCTTCTACCAACGTTCTCGAAGGCCATGGATTCCATCGCCGTAGCACTTGGTGGGCCGTGAAGCGAAGAAGGTATCAAGTGCAATTTGCACCTCTACTAGGGATTTGAACTGGCGTCCTCTAAGGTGATTATCCAAGGAATGGAACAGGTGATAATCGGACGGTGCAATGTCCAAGGTATATGGCGGACGCAATAGTGTTTCCCATCCAAGGCGTAGAATGGTACCCCGGCTCATCCAGTCACGTGGGGCGTAGCGTTGTTCAGTAGCAGGAGGACCCCTTTTCGATTCAGAAGTGCTTGTTCCGGAGTTTAGTTTTTTTTTTTTTTTTTTTTAACACGGCTCAAATATTGATAATACAGAGTTGCATTGATGCTCTGACCACCGGTAGCAGTTCCCGATGTACGATGCCGCGAGCAGTCCGCCAAACACACAGGAGGACCTTCTTCTGATGCAGTGCTGGCTTCAGCTGTTTTGGAACCGTTCATGGTATGCTAACCAATGATGACGGCACTGTGAAGCTTCGTAGAGGACCTACTTCTCATCACATGTCAACATTCTGACCAGAAATGGCTCCTTCCTCAGACGAGACAGCAAAGAAACATAGGTGTCTGCTCGCGTTGCCTTCTGGCCCGGAGTCAAATCATGTGGAACCCATAGACTCAACTTTTAGTGTTTCCCAAGTTGATGGAGTTGCTACCGAATGGTTTCTAAACTCACACTGAATTGTAGTCCCAGTTCCCCACATGTCTGGCCACTATTAGCCTCAATTGCTGCCTGAAGACCTTTATTTTGTACATGCGTTGATCTTCCGGCACATGGTGCGTCTTCGAGTGTTTCGTCATTGTCCGTAAACTTGTTAAACCACCACTGCATTGTCCACGTAGTCACAACTCCCTCATCAAAGGCCTGGTACATCTTCCGCCCCGCTGCAACGACGTTTGACCCTAGTTTGAACTCGTACAGCATACACGCCCCTATAACGCTCTGTGGAGGTCCCATGTTCACTCTGTTCTTACGCAAGTTCACAGTGTAACTGAACTTTTACATTCAGGTCGTATGTTGGATATACCCATACCAACAACTGACCTTCGCCTTATCTCCATTCGCATTCAACTTACGGTATGAGGGCCAATTGAACACAGACCTCCACAAAAAGCGATAGAACTTTCTTGTTTACCTTTACAGGATATACCTTCTCAGAAATTTAAAGTCATATGATTCTTAGAAGGTCTAAGATTAATAATCATGCCAAGTCTAATTTGAATTGGTTCAGTGGTTATTGCGTGTTGCAATCAGACAGAAACTCACATTGTTTTATTATATAGACCATCTGGAATGTCTTGTCTTCGTACGGGGAGAATAAGGTTCATACAAAAAAGTTGAAAATAATGAAATGAAATCTCCCCGTTTAATGTCCTACGAACTATAATATTTTGAATCAAGTACACTGAAGCACATTTTTTTTAAGATTTAAATCTCTTATTCTATTAAGAATGGAGAACAAAAAAAAAATATTTACGTGAGTTCATTTTCCGTGCATATATTCAGTTACCTAAGTTGGAAGAAATTTTTTTTCTAGAAGATTCTGGCAACATTGTTCTGAAGACGATCGGAGCAGACACTGTCCGTCAACTATATAAGCAAACTAATTTTGCAGCATTTTCATCCTCGTTTTGCGTCGCTATGACAACACAACTCCCTTTCTTGTCTTTTTCTCTTCTCTTGGAGCAGTACATGTGTATATGAGCGTATGTACGAGAGAAAAGACAAAGTAAAGAAAGGGGGAGAATCTAAGGAATAACAGCACCATAAAAAAACCCTTCAATTGGGAGAACTACTATAAGATTTACAGATGTAGCTCTTTGTAAAATAACTTCTTTTAGATCATTTTTATATCTTCTTTGTTGTATTTCCAGTTGCTTTGGTTAGTATTTGTGATAGTGTAAAAGATAAAATTTCAAAAGACAAAAGTAATTAATGAAAAAAAATAGAGTGGAAAATAAAATTAAGTGCGTTTCTTCTATAATGAGGTTACAAAATGTGATAAAGTTGAAAAAAGTTTAATTGTCAAGTAAATAGTTCGAGGAAAATAGGAAAAACCAAAAGTTTGAAAATGTAAAACCCTATTTCATTTCTTATAAACTTATTACATTTCTTATAAACTACCTCTTATATGCAAATGCAATAAATGTATAAATTAGGAATGGGCAAAACCAGTTTTATAAAACCGGAAACCGGTTTCTAGAAAAACCAACCGGTTCGGTTTGTTGCCGAAACCGGTTTTTGTTTTCTCCAAAAATCGGTTCGGTTTTTCACCGAAAACGGTTTTTGTTTACTCGAAAACCGGTTTGGTTTTCACTGAAACTGATTTCGGTGAAAACTGGGAAAACAAAACTATATCTGTCGAAACTGAATGGGTTTCCGGAGAATAATGAAACACTATTCTGGTCCGAAATAGAACCAATTTTGGGAAAAAGGAACCGGTTGTGAAGAAAATCGAAACCGAATCCGATGAAAAACCGAACCAGTTTTGGAGAAAACCGATAACTGATTTCGGTGAAAAACCAAACCGGCTTTGAAGAAAACCGAAACCGGTTTCGGTGACAATCAGGTTTTTTGAAAGTTTTCAAAAACCGGTTTCGGTTTTCCTAAAACCGAAAGACTTTTTTTGCTCATCACTGGTATAAATATTACACTAACACATTCATAATAAAAAGGCACTGGCCACAGCACTAACCTTTTCCTCGCTCCAATTTCTTCAATTCACGTTATGCTGAAGTTATAACATGTACTTAGTGAACTACGAACAAAATTATTAGGCGTTTCCAAAGGAAACTTATGCCCATAAGTAGACTATCCCTCACAGATACTTTCATAAGAAATAATTTATGCAATATTCAAGGTTATTAATGAAATATCATCGAGAGTAAACTACCCCTTGTGAAGTTTCTATGACAAACAGGATATGCCATAATCTATTGGCAGGCTAATAATGAAATATTTATTTGTGAAGTATGAACTAAATCACCCCATTCTTTTCTGAGAAAAACGCCCGAAAAAACTTACAGTAAGACTAAACTATCCTTTGCGAATTGTTTATTTATTTTTTTTGGACAAATGAGTTATAATTTCGAGTTATTAATCAAGTGTTTAATTATGAAATACGAAGAAATCCATATTAGTTATTTTGAGAAAATTGCCCCCTACCAAAAAAAAGGCACAACTAAATACTCTTGTGGAATTTTTCAAGAAAAATTAGTGGTAGTACATTATCACGCTATTAATGACATTTATTTATGATATATGAACAAAAATTACATAAGTCACTTTGGAGATAATCTTCCAGAAATACTCACCCCAAGAATACCCTCTCCTGCTTATGGAGTTTTACAGGACAATCCCATAATGTGGCATAAGATATTTATTTACGAAATATGAAAAAAAAATCACCCAAATCGCTTTTGAGGAAATAGAACGCAAAAAAGACACCCAAAAGAGTAAAATAACCTTGTATATTTTTTCACAATCATTTACTTATGCAATATTGTAAAGTTAGTAACAGAATATTTATTTGTGAAACATGGACAAACTAACCTGTGTCTTTCGAGAAAACGGCCCGAAAAAAAAAAAACACCCCCACGAGTAAGCTACCCCTTGTAAATATTTTCAAAGCAAATGAGTTAAGTCATATTGTCAGATTAATAACGAAATATGAACAAATTTGATTCCCGGTGGGTCGAAAAAGTGTAAGAAGCTTTTCAGACCAGCCACCCTGAATGAGATTTTTCCTTTTTTTCTCATTGAAACCAGATAAATGCCGGGGTTGTACTTCACTTATAAGTAGGTCCCAGGGCGCTTCCTTCCTTCCCTCTCCCCGGATAATGTGCTCGCCGAAGGACGTCATTCCTAATACATGACGGGCTAAATGGTCATAGAAGCCCATAAATCAAAAATCCTAAATGAACAATTTTGCATGAGTAGTTTTTGAGAAAAATCGTTCTAAAAGAACTCCCCTTAAGAATAAACTACCCCTTCTGGATTTTACGCCAGCACAATACAGGATTGTTAATGTATGAAGTTTAAACGAACTCGTTAGAGCCATTTTCGAAACGTGTAAATCCGTTGAAAAATCAAATTTGATTATTTTTATTACGATCACCATATTGTCTTCTCTCCTATCGTCGCTCAAAAGTAAAAATTAGTTTAAAGAAAGACAAAAGAAATAATTGGAATTCACAGCTTAACTTGGCTACAGCGAAGTGAAATTAAGTAATTGACTTCCCGCGCTTATGCACTTTAATACCAAAGGACGGATGATAAATGGAATTAATGATGATGAAAGGAATAACAAACTACTTAATGAACATAGTTAATTTGCTTTCTTATGATCTAAATTAATGTTTAATAGATTTGTTACATGCATTTTTGTTTTAAACAGTTAGATTTCTTATACAAAAAAAAATTGACTAAGTCCTGACTCTCACGTTGATCGTCAATAACTAGGAAAGCAAAGGTCAGCACAGGAAAATACTTCAGATGGATAAGAGAAGGTCTACTTTATTATGGTAAGCTTGAGGAAGATTGGGTGGAGAACGTACGGTATTGTCCTTATATATATATATATATATATATATATATATATATATATATATATATATATATATATATATATATATATATATATATATATATATATATATATATATGTATATATATATATATATATATATATATATATATATATATATATATATATATATGTATATATATATATATATATAAAGAGAGTACGGTTTGTATAATTAGCGAGGAACTACGCAAATAAGAACGGACATTGGCTACTGCTGAGGAATATAAGATGAAAAAGAGAGAAAAAAATAAGTGGTTACGTCTTTGAGTAACACGCCAAGAAGGCACTATGTCAGGAGAGTGTGGGAGGTTCAAATTGAATGAAAAGAAAGGAAGAATATACGTAACCTCAGTGCCTGGACCTTCCAAACAAAGAAACAACCACTCTTACTAGTCAGAAAGAAATAAAATTATGAAAAATCATTCATTCATCCACGAAGCTAATGCTAAGTGACATGCTTATATGAGTAAAGAGTGCTTTAGAAGAAAGATGGGTAAAATAATTACAATCTTGGAGCATTTGCTTTGATTTAAATCGAGTATTTCTTTTCTGAGGCCACATGGAAAAAAGTGAAGGTAATTCCGAAGTCTGTATTGCATGATCACAGTTCAATGAACTGATAGACAATGGAAAGCATTCTCCGAATGGAGTAAGCGTAATTTCGTAAACAGGAAGCATATTTTTTATTCCTAGAAAATAGTTTCTGCTATTTAGTCCAGTCTTACTTTGTACTGCAATTGCAACATAGCCTTTGATTCTAACTGCCTGTTGAATTACCTTCTGTTCCATAAACAGTTGAGTTAATTGGAGAAGAGAGCTCTTAATGATTTAGAAGGCTTTTGTCTTTAGGACAAGCGGTTAACAGCTTCACGGTGTAATAAACCAAACCGGGTTAAACGCTAAATATTGTTTAGCTTTCACGTGTTTCTATTATATATATCGGGTGTTTCAGATAAAACATCCAGTGCTTACTAATCAAAAATGAATAGAGATTTTAAAAAAAGAAATAAGGGGACAACAAAATATGAGAAGAAGTACTGAATGGAATGTTCTACTTATCCCACACGGCCATTTATTAAGGAGGCCTGCCAAGTTACTCGACAATTTTAGATGGGAAGATATGTTATCTGATACATTACCGAAAACAAAATGGGAAACGAACAACTTTTGTAGGGAAAAATTGTACGTGTAAGGCATCATTTACTAAAAAATGGCAGAGCTATATCTGTTTTGGTCTTTATGTAATTCCATATGCACCATGTTGTATTGATAGCAGTTAAGCAAGATCAGACAGTTTATTTGTAACTATTCCGTAAACGGTGCCCATACGAAAACCATTTTCATACAAAGTTCGTTTTCCGCGATCTTTTCAATTATATATCAAATGACATATCAAGTGACTATTTAATTTTGTTTTGGGATGACCCCATGGTCTCATAATAAAGGGCTCTGCGAAGCAACCAGCACGCTGTATTCGATGCACTCTCTGACATTTTTCTATCACACTTTTTGTTCCGTCTTTTTATCATCATCTGTTTGTGATTTATTATATCTGCAATCCACGTTTTTATCTGTAATACCCGCTATACTGTATATATAATAGAACTCTTATTACTAAATATACTTACAACATTTAACAATACAAACTTTTACAGGCTGTGGGAAAATAACATCGGAAAATGGTTCTTTGAATCAAGTGAAACCTAACGCATTGCAGTCAAAAAACTTTACTGATTTCTTATTTAAATATTATGCAGCTTGTATCAAAGTATTTTCTTAGTCATGTCACAGAAATAAATATTTTTTCGTCATTCTCCTGAAACATTAAAAGCAGAATGAAGCACAAAGTCATGCAGCTAATTAATTCGTGATACGTCGTTCGCTCACGTGTATTGTATTGAAAGTAAAAATAAATAAATAAATAAAGATAAAAGAAGATAAATAAAACTGCATGTTTGAATTTATTAATTGCAGTTTTCAAACTTCACAAACAGAAATAAGTCTTTCAGACCGAAAATTGAATATCTTGAATGGAATATGCTATTTTTTAAAATTTAGTTTCAAAATATTTACAAGAAAATGTCTACTTCCGTTCCAAACACTTCCGGTCTGAAGTCTGGTCTGAGATGAGAGTTTTACATAGAGGATTTATTTTCAATATAATTTTAAAGGCAAAAGACACACTGTGATGGGAAAAAAATATTTTAAAAATGTGCACATTTTATGCCTGGATCAAGAATTACCACACTTCATTCAAAAATTCTACTTTCAATCTAAATAAATCACTTCCAGTCTGTTTCAGAAATGTAAAGTACCATCAGTAAACTTAGCACTTATAGTTTGATATCATATTTTCGTTTGACAGTACTGTTTGCAATAGCTATATGACTGAAAGCGATAAATAAATAAAGAAGTTAATGAAAAATTATCGAATCTAGACTCTCGACAGTTCACTGGCTGAGGCACGCCATGTGTTTATTTACACGCAGCGCCTCAGGGCTTTTTCGAACATCAATAACTTCGCTTCACATGAAGATAGAGCAACGAAAATTGGGTTCTCGTTTCCACACTGTTGGGTACACCATTGCCAATCTTATTACCGTTTTCTATATACAAAACATTTTAACCTGCAACTTGCTTTCTTGTCACACAACACCCCGCTCATCATTCTCCTGTTTAGCCAAACATATTATGTTCTGTTTTGGATTCTGTATGCAATCCGCCGTCCTGGTCGAGGTACAAACCAAGATATTTAAATTTCGAGGTAGTAGCCTCTATCCTTGTAGCCATAGGAAGGTCCAGTCTTTTTTGTTGAGTGCCGTATATTTTGTCTTTGTTCTACGTGTCCTCATGACTCTCTCTTCCAACATTCTTCTCTATGCTTCCAATTTTTACTCTATCTTATCTTTGGGTATTTCTTATATAACGGGATCACCTGCGAACAAGATACTCTATGGTACTCTACTTTTTACCTCTCTCGCCAACACATTTATTATCTGATTGAATATGTGGACTAAAAACTGATCCTTGATGCAAACCAACTTCCACAAGGAATCATTTTACCATATTCACATCTACTTTTCACTTGGTCTCTGCTCCCTCGTAATTGTCCCTTAATCAGTCGTACGCATTTTTCAGAAACCTCCCTTGCCCAAGCGTCTCCAAACCTCTAGGGAGATTTTATAAGCACCCACTGCTTGCCCGCTTTTCATTTTCCTAATTAGGTTTTCACTTTATCCTACTTACCGTTACCACCTTTCTTTCTGTTGCCATTCCACCTTAATATATTTTCCTCTGGTTCTCCTCATTAGTAACATCTTAAAATAGCCACTTAACTCTTTCTATAAGCTGGTCCTAAAGCACTTCACCCTCCTAATCTTTTATCTACTTGATTGATGTGATGTCTTTGGATGTTTCATCTCTTGCTTTATTAATTCTCATTATTCGACCATATCCGTTTTCCACTTTCCAGCTTTACATAAGCCTTGCCTATGGCCTTTCCTTTGCTATTGCCACAACTTTTTTGACCTTCTTATTTCCTAGCTTGTATGCCGTCTTGTTCCTCGTGCTACAAGTTTCATCCTATCTTTTCTTCATCTCTTTCTTACATTTTACTGTCAGTTACACTTCCTCGTTCCACCATCAAGCATCCTTCCCTTATAATGGTTCTTTCCCTGATCTCGGCACTTCTTTGACTTCCTTCATAGAATGACTAATCAACTTCCGCCATTGTTGTACATCTACCAATTTTCTTTGTTGTAGAATATTTTCCCTGAACTCATTCCTTGGGCCTCCTCTTATAAGCCTTCATTTTATCTTATGCTCTACTGTCTTGTGTGCTTTGCGTATTTGTCCACTATTATCTCAAACCAGTTATATAGCCTGGGATCTCAGGGGGTTGAGCATGCATGGAAAGCCTAACGCAGTTTTATTTCTGATTATTGTTATAGGCACTATAGTGATCGTGAAAATCGATGTCGTCGCCCCCAGCGTGGTCGACAACTTGGGGAAGGGGGAAAAGGAGGTGGGGCGCAGAAAATCGTAAATCTTCACGTTGGCGGTCCTAGTAGTCGTCCTAATTGTCACAGGGACATGAACAAAACCTCGTTGGAAAGCTTATGGGACACTTTTGTGCCCTCCTCCCGCGTACGACAAACAACAGTGTTGCCAGAGTCCCACAAAGTTAAAATTGTTCTTTATTTTTTCGATTTTTATTCTTCTTTTACGGGTTGGAATGGGAGGGGGTCACAAATGTTACCTAGTTGAAATCTGTGTTCTATCTGCTTTCCAACGAGGTACAAGGTTGATGTGGTTCATGTCCCTGTGATAAATAGGGACATCGCTAGGCTGCCAGACAACGTGAAGATAGACGACAAATATACACAGGGAGTGGAAAGTGGTACGAGCTTCCAAATTTTTATCTCCCTTGCTATTGCACCTACGTCCTTCATTGTTTCCATATGACTGTTCCCAATGCGTAGCGTACGTATATTATTTCTTCCCTGCGTACGACAAATATCAGTGTTGCCAGCGTTCCTCAAAATTTAAATAAGTGGCTTTCTTTTATAAGAAAATATATACTGGAGAAATGGGCAAATTCAATAACCCCATTTACCCCCCGTAAGCCCATTTACCCCCGTAAGCCCAATGACCAAATACAGGACATCATTACTTAGCACATTCACTTATTTATATTGATACCAATTTTTATGATTGTAGCTTTTTTAGGATGAGTTTAAAGATAATTTGAGTTTGGTATTATGGATAACATTTTTTGAAATGCATCTTTAGTTGTAAAGCAATTATCATATTGTTAATAAATGTAACTGAAATACAAATATATTAGCAATACAACAACTTTATTTGAATTTACCTTCATTTGTTGGATATTTGTGTTCCTGATGTCAATCCACCCAATTTCCAATGACAAATAACGCCCACATCTTCACGTGTTATGTTGTTTTTTTAATACTGCTTCACAAACGAACTGTTCTTGATTTTTCAAAATTTCCACCTTTTTCTTAAAAAACTAAACATGAATCACTTGGAGCCTAAAGTAAAATAACTGTTGCGTTAAAGTTTGCATACCAATTTTAAAAAATAAATCTAATACTAATGGTTTGTTCTTCTTAATGATTGTAATTGGGTATAATTTACTTAGTCACTGTCAGCTTCTTCGCAGTAATATTTTGTCACAGGATTTTTGCAATTGTCCTTACAAGCACAATAATTGCAGCAAGACGACTTATTTACAAAACACTTGCAAGACAGTATTTTGCAGGTTTTGCATATGCAAGATGGAATTAAGATATCTGGTATGACATTCTGTCATCAGGAGTGGAAGTATGGTTTTATTGTCATCTAAAAAAAACTTGATTAAATCTAAAGGCTCTGCAAACAGAATTGTAAAGTTACTTCAATAGTACAGTTGAGCAGTGCATCTCAGTACATGTTATCGGAAATATTTGGAGGTGCACGGTAAACAGCCAATGTCGTTAACTGCTGATGGGAAAGGAGAATAAGGTGGATGTGGCAGCACCTCGAACCCCTGCTCATTAATGGCAGTCGTGGTTGCCCGACTCGTGTGGGAACGAACATTGTCGTGTTGTACGAGAACACTTTTTGCCCCCCATTTTCCTGGCCTGAATTGCACGGCGCAAACTCCGAAGCGGTGTCTCGCATGACTCCCTGTTAATTGTGGTCCCGGTTTCCAGCCAGTCTATGAGGATGATTCCATCCTTGTTCAAGAAGACTGTGGCCATGCGCTTGTCTGCGGAGGGCTGTGTACGGAACTTCTTTAGTTGGAGCTCGGCAAAGTCATTTGAAAGTCTCTAAACTTGATTAAACATTGTTTGGGACACTATGAACCAGAGCCATTCCATCTAAAATTTATACTTGGTTCTCTAGAGAATGTAATTCTTGAAGGGGTTTATTACAAGGAGTCTCTTTTTCGATGACATTTATCAAGTCAGACTTCACACTTTTCTTGAGATTGGCATTCGGATATTCTAAAGATGACGGATAGTCGCGTCTTCTTTAGAATATCCGAATATCAGGGAACAGTCATATGGAAACAAGGAAGGACGTAGGTGCAATAGCAAGGGAGATAAAAATAGCGCATGCCTCAACAAATCCTGGATGTGAAGGTTCCTTTGATTTGCTATTGGACTTAGATCCTGGACTATGCGTAGAGAGTGCGCACCGTCACTCATAACTGTAAACAGCTCTGTAAGCGGCTGGAAAAGTGGCAGTACATCAACGGTGAAGAGAACCAGTTCTGGAAGAGAACCATAATAACAAAAGTGAACATTTGAAGAATAGAACGGCTTATTCAGGGCAACAGGTGCATCACGTTCACCGAACTAGAGGTGGCCGCAGAACTTGCCAGAATCACTTTGCACCAGTAGTGCACGAACACTTTACGATGGTTAAGGTGTCTGCTAGGTAAGTTCCCAAATCCTTGATCTTCTGCAACGTTACAGCCAGGATTCAGAAGGCTTCATGTCTAAACTCGTCACTGGCAACGAAACTTGACTGCACTACCATGCGCCAGAGACAAAAGCCTAATCAATGCAGAGAGCGCATAAAGCCATCCCCAAGCCAAAGAAGCTTCATACACAACCCTCCGTAGGCAAAGCCATGCCACAGTCTTCTGGGACAAGGATGGAATCATCCTCATTGACTGGCTGGAAACCGAGATCACAATTAACAGGGAATCATGCTTGACACCATTCCGGAGTTTGCACCGTGCAATTCAGGCCAGGAAAATGGGCAAAAATTGTGCTCATGCAACTGCGTTAGGCTTTCCATGCATGCTCAACCTCCCTTAGATCCTAGACTAATAAGCAACCTATGCTGTGGTGCCACAATTTCTCCATTTATCACCTTGTTGTTCATTTCCTTTAGCTGTTTTCTTCGACACAAAATAAAAAAGTCGATCCAATTGCATCTTCCCTCGATTTTGTAAGTTATGAGACGGCTATTTCGCTTTTCAAAATGGATGTTAACCTCAGCCAGGTTGAATGCAATTATGCGATGCGATCTATTATCCTTTTACCTTCTGCATTCGTTTCTCCAAAGCTCCACTTTCCTAGCACTCTTTTTTACTTTCCTTTGATCTTTTCTGTATGTTAATTTAGGTCACCTCTAACTAACCTTTCGTTCTTAGGTACTTCTATTATTGTAACCAAAAACTCTTTCTTCTTTCTTGCATCTTACTTGATTGGCATAATATGGTGACCAAATTACCTCCTAATTTAATCTTGATGCTCATAATCATATCATTCTTAATTTTTACCGAACGCACTACATTCTTTAATTTCTTTGCCACAACAATTCCCATTCCATTCTCCCCTCTTCAATTTGCTTCACTTTAGAAAAGCTTATATCCTTCACCTATCTTTCTTTCTTTATTTCCTTTCCATCATGTATCTTCTAAACATAGGATCTTTACTTTTCTTATTTGCATCACGTCTACAATCTCCGGTTCCATTCCAAGCTTTGTTATTCAATGTTCCAGTGCTTATTCGGATTCCCTTGTTTCTCGCCTCTCTTGTCTTCTGTACTAACTTTCTTAGCCAAACACGTCCATGATTTGCTAGACCCTGCCTACTTATCCCTGCTTTCGAGCGATATGACTGCGACCCGCTTCTGGGGGACGCCCTAGTTCTAATCTTTCCTCAACGATACTTTATCTTCCATTATGGTTCTGGCAGTTTTTAAGGGTTGGATGTCCTTTCTAACATCAGTCTTTATCGTTTACCTGGGTTTGAGACCGGGACCTCTTGGGCGTTCATGAAGTAAATGAGTAATTGATTCTTGGTTGATTGGATTGGCGTTAATTATCACTTTAAGCATCAAAGCTATATGAGGCGTGAACCTACAGCTTAACGCGGGATCCGAACATCATGAACTTCCGCCAGGAATCCAACTCGAGTCTTCCACATGAAAGACGCATGCACTAACCACACATCGTAGCTCAAGGGAGTTCAATAGGTAACAGAGGAGAACATATAGAATTTTATGTAGAAGGAAATATAAGTCTTTCTGGGACTCAAAAGGGCTTTACTAAAATACGAACAACCACGCTTCCACCCACACACGGATAAAAAGAGGGAGATTTGTTTTGTGAAAGTACAGCAGAATGTTTTAACAGCGAAAGAATGAACTTGGGTAAACGGGTTGATGGAAATAGAATAAACAGGAGGTAATAGAATCCAACGAGTAGGATTGCAAGAACTGAGATACCCTCGCCATTTTATCTCCCCATTCTCACCGAGTTTAGTTTGTAACTGCCAACTTCTAAAGAAAACATGAAGCGATTCAGTTTCATTTCCTCCCTGTATTTACTGCTTTCTTTTCTAAACACGTGCATCTCTATTTGACCGTCATACCAGAAAGAAAAATAAATCTTTCCTTTTGGCTACAGGCATACCGTAAATTTGCTTTTCGAATATGTAGGGATGCGTTCGAGTCGAGTCGAGACAGAATTTTCCTGACAAAGTTCGAGTTGAGACACAGCTCTTCCAATAGAAAAATATATATTTTTCGAGTCGAGACATGATTTTTACAGCACATTTTCGAGTCGAGACAGTCTCAAATCTTGTCTCATGCGCATTCCTACGAATATGAAAAAGATAGTGGTACCAGGAAGAGAAGGAGTTTGTTGCATCCTCGAAACAGAGTCAACTCTATTACATATTAGATTTATAGAAAGTAGGGGTGATTATGAGATAAGAGTTCTTGCTGTCTCGTCTCCAAAAAGTGTCGTGAAAATTATATCTCGTCTAGGATATTTTTTCTTGGAAATATAGCATCTCGTCTCGAAAGTTGTGCCTTGTCTCATTTTGTGGGCAACCCTACTAATAACTAAATGGCATTCTCACCTTTCGTCGCGAAATGCCTGATTCAATAGAAATATATGTCGATCGAATTTAAGTATAAATTTACGTCTCTTACAGTCTCAAGGCTGAAAGGTGGCAATAAATTAAAAATAAGCCTCACTGTAGACCAAATTTAGACATTTAATCAATATCAGTACTACAGCAGAGACGAAGAGCAAGAAGTGACATTACACATTACAACTGATTCATTGAAATGATCTGAAACACACTCTTGATGTTTCCATTCGGTCTTTTAAAATGTAATACTATAGGTTGAAAATTAAACTTCTTTACTGTTAAAAATAATATAACATTTTAAAAAGACCTGTTTAAGTTTCATAGAATAGCGTAGTTGGTAAGATGTCTTGAGTTCGACTGAACTGTTCGGGACCGAATCCCGATTAAGAAGGGATGTATTTTCCTCTTTAACAATTGTTTCACATCGATTTAGGTGTTCACTCGGTCTGTGTCAAATAGTAAAGTGGGGAAACTTGGGAATTAAAGGTGACTGGGGCGGTGCCAACTATACCACCTCAAGTACTGTACGTATCGAAATATAGGTGCAGGGGCAGAAAAAATTGCTTTAAAGAACAGTTTTTTTTCACAGCTTTTTTGTCTGGGAAATTTTGGACTTTCTTCAGTATTTGAACTTTAATGGGAAATACGTTCCATCTTTTCCTATTATAACGCAAATAACATTTATTTACTGCACTCTAAAGAAAAAAGTATGAAAACTCAATAATCAAGGATAATCGATCACTCGATAGGAAACAAATAGATCGAATCAGTAAAAGCAATGAACTGTTTAGTTCGAACGAATTGTTTGCAAAACTATTAGAGTAAGTTTCTGTGACAAAAGTGATAAAGTGTCAAAAAATGTTAAAGCAGTACAAATATATTGCTCTACATCAGACTAACTTTTGAAATATGAACGTTCATCATAAAATTGATTCCTTTCTCTGTCCAATTAGCGATATAGGTAAATAAATAAATAAACGAAACACTTCCGTTTTATGAAGGAATATGTCTACATAAAAGAGTCAGCGTGCTAAGAAATGGGATACTTACAATTAATCCTATCTTGTCTTCGCGAAATGTTTTGACACTAGCTTATTTACTTAGATAGCTTGACAGGCCCTTAAACCGACTGACCTGGAATAGGGTGACCATTTTTTTTGTACCCTTGCTTCGAAAGATAGAAAATTGGATTGTTTGTTTATTGAATGAGTTGAGTCGATTTTGAGTTTAACGTTCCTTTTAGCAGTGAGACTATATGAGACGGGACCTACAGATTAACGTGAAATCCGAACCAAATGAGCTGCCTCCAGGAATCGAACCATGGTCTCCCGCGCCAAAGGCACGTATGCTAATCGCTTAGCCACAAAGGAGCTCCTGTTTTTTTATTGAAGTTTTAGCACTATGGCCATATGAGACATAATCTTATAGTATAAGATGGATACGAACCACCGTAATGCGTCCAAATTTCAATGTTCTACCAGTGGGAGTCGAACCAGACCACATGCACAAAAGGCGCCCACTAGCCACATAAAAAATTGTCCCGATCGGAAGATGTGTTTCATGGCGTTTTTATTAATCTTATTGACTTCAATATTAAATCCCGCCATGGCTGGTCTCAAGTCCGTGTTGAGAAAGAGAGAGAGATCCAAACTAATGCTATGGGTACCAGTGAAGATGCTAAAAGTAGCCAGAAAAACTGAAGTGCAGTGAAAAACGCTCAAACTCTTGCTAACTTCACATTCAATGGACAAAATTGCCAACCTGTTCAAACGTTCTTTCTGAATTGATGATTAAAAATAAGTTATGATTAACTTCAACATGAAAAACTCGTTTCTTCAGATGCTAATGTTACCTGCATTGTCAAGAAAAACACATAGTTTATTCTAATCCAGAGTAGATTACGTAATAGCGCTGAGTCGTCTTAGACGCGGGGCCTAATTCGGAGTAATCGGTCAAATTGGGTCCCATGGAACTCCGCCCCTGCAAGTGAGAGGTGTCAACATAATGCCTGGAGCAATACGAATATCTGAGAAAACACAAGTTAAGAAAGACAAGTTGGTCAAATCCCATAACTGTGCTCGTACTCGTAATATGGCGAGGTACGAACTATACAAATTCTCAAATGAGGTGGAATACGTTTCTATGTAAACAAGATAACTTCTTACCTATAACAGCTAGAGGGCTCAAATTTGGTATATAGCTACCTCAGGTCGATACCGAGGTTCAATAACCGAACCAGCCACCTAGGATCCCTCTCAAGGTCAAAATGTCAAATTATTAAAAAATCTAAAATCTATAGAAAGGGACTTATACGTTACAGTGACCTTAAAAAGGACATGTGAAATCAGATGACACGCCCTTAGAGCACAAAATACAAACATTCATGGGTCACATTGAAGAGTTAAGTTGATTTTGAGTGTAAGGTCCTTTTCAGCAGCGAGACTATATGAGACGAGATATACTGGTTAACATGGAATCCGAATCACATGAGCTCCCGCCGGGATCGAACTCGGGTGTTCTACGCTAAAGGTGAGTACGCTAACCGCTTAGCCACGGAGGATCTCTCCCATTGAAGAGTAGGAAAATTATTTTTTCTAGGACATCACTATCTGTGTTTGAAAAGTTCTTTTTATTTATTTAGTGCCAAATAATAATAACGGTTTACAATAACAAAGATAACGGATGATTTTCAAGATAATAAATATTATATATATTCACTAAGGAATATAAAAGCATTACGCTAACAATTGTATCGTACCACTACAAATTTCTGTCATTATTTGTACATTATTTGGAGACGATACTGATACATCTGGTTATCATTCAGTGAGAAAGGTATTTCGCAAGTAGTAGGTAAAAAAGTTGTGAGAAGGACACAATATATATCCCACAATCTATTGCGTTATATTGGCATCTATGTTTGTATAAGAACTCACTGAGATGAGGGACAGGTACTCCAGGCAGGCCCGTATCCAGGGGCTCTAGGGGAGGCTCCTCCTAAATTTTCGCTGGCCCCCTGAAATTTTCACGGAAAGCTTGCAAATGAACTATAATATGGTGATGAACTATAATATGGTTGGATCGGGCTCCCTAACTTCGGCCGACCCCCTTACATTTTTGGGCTGGTGCTTGGGGCCCTGGTTCGATCCCAGCTCGCGCCGTGTGGACTTTGTGGTGGACAAGCACCGTGCTCGTGGGTTTTCTCGGGATTCTCCCGTTTCCTCCCACTTTCTTCATTCAACCATTTCACTCATTCCTCATCATCACCGTCTCCTTTAGCCTAACCGGCATAACCGTGGGACGTAAAACTTAAAGATTTCATTACATTACATTTTTTTTTTTGGGCTGGCTACCGACCTGACTCCAGGTCTTGCTCTGTGATACAATTTTGGAATTAGATTCTTCAATCTTTCGATGCGTATATCATCTGCCATACTATACGAGTCGATTATTCCAACTATCATGTCGTTGGTCCCGAAAACCTAAATAAAAGTCTCCATCATCGGCATAAGTAAGAAGATCAACTATAACTGGAGCATCCTTTCATCACAATATTGATGTATGCCACCGTACTCGAATGTCGAAACATTGTATAGTTTCATTAGCAAAACTTCGTCGAGGACAAAATAAATATTATAGGGCCGACTGAAAAAGGTCGGTCAATTATTCGAATCTCGGTTATCGTTTATGTATCTGCTTAATATACACAAGTGTCCAAAACTTAAGCATAATGCAAGAAGTTGCATGTAATCTCCGGGAAGGGCATCGCGAGCACAGGAATTGTGGTGGATGCTGTGTATTGCTTGTGAGGAGCATTGAAGCGGCTATGACGAACGTCTGCCTGACCTCGTATGGTAAGAAAGCGAGCACTGGTGTTTGGATTCGAAATAGGCGCATTCTGTGTGTGCAGTGAGTGGAGGCTACTGCTGAGTTGAATATGGCAATGGATGAATGAAATGTGGCACAAAGACATAATTTGGAAGCCGTCGTTTACCAAAGGCCATCGGGCGCTTGGGAAAAGGTGACACACAGACAGCAGTAGCACGAGCCATCAAGATGTCACAAAATGTCGTGTCTAGGTTGTGTAAACAGTTTATCGACACCGGAGACATCATCCGTAGGTCCGGTGGAGGACGTCCACGAGTGATAACTCGACAACAGGACCGATACTTATCTGTAACTGGAATTCGAAACCGGACCATGCCTGCAAGAGAACTGTCAGAGGAGCTTGCAGCCGCCTCAGGGGCGAGAGTGCCACGCCAGACTGTGTACCGGAGACAGCCAGTGGTCTGTAGGCCAACGACCAGCAACACGCGTTCCACTGCTCAGGCACCAAAAGAACCCGTTTACAGTGGTGTCGAGAACATCACTAGTAACCTTCATCTAATGGGGCCACGTACTGTTTACGGGTGGATACCAACACAGTTCCCAGAGCGATTCCCATCGTACTCTGATCTGTCGCGGACAGGAAAATAGCTTACATCTCACGAACATCGTGGAAAGGAATCGCTATGATGGTAGTGATGTACTTGTCTGGACTGGCATTATGATGAATGGTCGTACTGACCTGCACATCTTGGATGCTGAGTCCATTAATGGCCAGAGGTATAGAGACGAGGTTCTGCATTCCCATGTGCTGCTTTTCAAGGACGCAGTTGGCCCAGTGTCTGTTCATGGATAACAATGCGAGTTCCCATCGAGCCAAATTGTTGGAAGAATACCTAGAGACGGAAGACATCCAAAGTAACGAGTGGCCAGCGCGATTTCCGGACCTAAACAAGATTGAATATGCTTGGCACGCATTAGGAAGACGTGTTGGAATCCGCCAGCTGCCACCAGAACACACACCAGGAGCTCTTTACTGCTCTTCGTGAGGAGTGGAGTTAGCTACCCCAAGATCTCTTCAATAACCTGATCTTGAGTATGGAATGTCCTTACCAGACATGTATGTCTGTTCGGGCGACCATATCCCATATTAGCCTGTTTCCGATGGTGCCAGTTCGTCTCAGTTTTTGTGGTATGTGTGTTTTGGTACTAAGTTTTGAATTTGTGTTGTGTGATCCCTTCTACCATGTTTTCTTTCAAATTTGGCTTGTTTCGTGTTAGAGTGACGTTCACGTGTAATATGTTGACATGGTGGTTTCATTTGGTGTGACTTCTTTACGTTCTTCAGCCCCTATTTAATCGAACAGTCATTATGCTTAAGATTTGGACACTTGTGTATAAAAATAAATATCAATCACAGAAGCTGACACGTCCTGGGTTGGATCCAGGAAGGTAAAACCTCTGAAATTGAAGAACCCACTCTTACGTCATCATAAAAGTTGAATTCTCTGGCAGATTTAATTGCTGTGAGGATTGAGTCGTATTGAACAGTTGTCTGGCGTGTTGTGCGGATGCCGGCTTTTTCTAGATAAGAGTAGAAACCTTGTACTAGTTTGTGTGTTTCAGCGTTATATTCATTACTAATATCCATTTTTTCATAGAAGTTCTTATGTCCATATTTTCCTCAATTAGTTTAACTTTTTTACGGGTCGTAGTGCATGTTTTGTCTGTATTTTTCTTGGTTTTGAGGGTGTTTGTCTCTATGTTTGCACCAGAACTCATATATATCCGTCGGATATCAGGGATTAAAAATCCTAAATTTTCTTCATAATTCCGCAGGTCAATATTTTTTCATTGCACTTTAGTGAATATTGAGTCGAACATGATGCTGGATAATGTTTTGGGTCTACTTATCGCAAAATATGTTAATCTCAGGCTAGCTTCTCTGTTACCAATGTCTATTACAGTTCTGTCAAGTGTGATACCTTTGCTTTATGGATTGTGAACGCGTAAGCTGACTGTAGAGGAATCTGGGTGCGTGAGAATGAGACACTATTATCTTCCCAATTCTTAGTAAGAGGTGGCACAGGTACTGATTTCTTATGTTCGTTCAAAGTCGTCCCTTCATAGTTATCAAAGCAAATTATGATGACTAACAGCTGATGTGCAGGAGAACCTTTTCCACATCTATGAACAATGACTGTTACAGTACCTAATGATCCATTAATGAGACCACCTTCCACTCGTAAATTTGTTCGTAACATGACACGGATACCGACAGACAGCTCCAGTTCTTGGTACAAGTAAGTACCCGGCTTTTTCTTCCATTGCATCCTTATCACTGAATGACACATTGGTAGCTTCAATCAATGCAACGGGTTTACCTGAGTTTACTCATTCTGTGCTGATTATATGATTTCAGGTTTTCGCGACTATAAAAAAGGCGAATAGCATTCGAAAATGTTGTTATTTCCTCCAAACTGAGGGATGATATGCCACGTGTCTCCAAAATATTATAGTCGTCAACAGTGGTTATGCCGTGCGACGACCTCGCCATCCTCGTTCCACGAGCGCCTTGTATAGAATTCGCAATATTTTGGGCCCGAAAACTGTGAGATAAACTTCGCACGTAGGTTTCTGGGCAGAAAGAAAAAGATTTATAATTATTTGTTAGTTTGTTTAGTAGCTTTTTGTAGACACTAAATGGTTTACTTTCTAAGCTTTCAATAGCGTGACTATATTCGTATTTGCTTCATGAACATGCGTGGGTAACATTAAAGAGCCTTAAGAAAAACGATCTATTTTATGAACTGGTTCCTTAGGGATGAAAGGCGTTTCGTGCTGGATCCCTGTGTGGGAACTGGAAAGCTTTCAGTTCTTTTTTCAGTTTCTTTCTTAGAATTTTGCAGTGCAATATCACAGTCTGAAAATTTGTAAGCAATAAGGTTTCATTAAGTTATTCAATATAGTTTCACGATGAAGGAAGTTTAGTTCATATTGCGCATGCTTGTATATTTTCAATTTCAGCTGTAAAGGAGTTCTTTGTTGCTCTTCTTTCCTATGAATTCTTTGTTGCTCCTCTCCCTTGAGAATAATTTTGTACCAAATAGAAAAAAATAGACAAAGCTAGCCTGTGATAGTAATGTACCATGTTTCTGTCACTATTTGTTTTGTCCCTCCAATTTTCTTAAAAATGCCAGTGCTTTATTTATTTTGTTTTCACATATAGTTGCACAAGTGTTACTTTATGCTAAAAAGTTTAGTAAGAATCAAACTGCTAGATCTATGTTTAGTAAGTCAGTTACTCCTTTATTATCAAATAGTTAAAGGTCCAATGCAAAAGATAAATCTAATTTTGGAATCTAAGTAATCTTAGGCCGAGTGATATACATGAGTTTCCCAAATTCTCAGGAAAACTAGAGAAAGGATCTGCTAGAAGCTATTTACAGAATTTAACGCAAAACCTAGAATTATTTAATGTTGATGGAACATTAAAATTTCACATTATATAGGAAACTTTACAACGTCCCGCACAGGTATGATACAAGTCTTGTCAGTCTCGAATAATGATATTCCAAGATTTTGTATACCATTTCAAGTTGCATTTTTTTCACCACAGTTTGAATGATTGGGCTTAAGAAATTTACAATTGTTCACAAGTAGACAGATTTATAAGTCAGACTTCCTGTTGCGAAATAATAATAAATACGGTATTTATTTTTATTTTAGGTAGAATTTTGTTTTTAGCGTTTATAGGAACATATTTTCTAACTGCGGCCCTATATTAAGTATTAATTTACCTAATTTATCACACATTTACTATTATTATCAACACATATTTAAGTAAGTTGATTACACCTTTTTAGCACTGTGGTTACATGAGACACAGATTTAGAATGATGTAAAATCCGAACGATATGAACTTTCACCTATGCCAGAGATGCATACGCTAACTGCATATTATATATATATATATATATATATATATATATATATATATATATATATACAGGGCCGGATTCAGGATTTTCTAAGGGGGGTGCACCAATAACTATCAGTACATCTAAATCAAATTTAACTTTTTAAAAATGCCTTTAGGCATCTGTGATGTGTATGAGGAACTGACTTAAACTATTGTGTTTAGCAAAACCGCTTTAAGCCCGAAACGGAAACATGACATTAAATTTTAGGAAAGTATTGCTATTTCCACTGCCAGTTTCTCACTTTAAATAGTGTATATTCAGAACGGAGGGGGGTGCATGTGCTCCGGTGCACTTCCTAAATTCGGCCATATATATATATATATATATATATATATATATATATATATATATATATATATATATATATATATATATATACTCTCTCCAACTGCCGACTTGTCTCCAGGGTCTTCTAATTAATCTAAGTTACTGTTCTAATTCATTCACTACACCAAGAAAACAAACATAGAAACCTAGGGCACAGCGAAAACGCCCATATGCTCTTTAGTGAGACTCGAACCTACGATGAAGTGCACCTCATAATTCGAAATCGAACAACCGAGAATACTCGGCTATTGCAACATAGTATAACTATGAGGGAGATCTAAACTTCATGTGGTTAAAAAATTAATTTAGTGCGCTTTGCTAAATAGAAATGTTAACTACAGAAACTTGAGAAAATGTTCGCACAGTTCAAGTATTCGTAGATATTAAGAGTATACAGTGTTAATTAAAGGTTGAATGTTAGTTTATACATCTATAAATATATTAAATGTTAGTACTTTCAAATAAACGCCATTTTTTCTCTGTAACAAAAGTAATTCTAAATTAATATGTGGAAAAAGCATTCGAACAATTACGTATTTACGAAAAAATAACCCCATATTTTAGTCGCATGATACTTTGTGGGGCTCCTTTCAGCAACTCGAATAAATGGCTGAACGTTCTGAGAATGGACACAAGTTCACTGTAATCGTTGGTGAAATTTTGTTTTATTCTTCTACAAGAGCATTTTTGAGATCAGTTTTGTTAGAGATAAGTTTGCCTCGTATCTTTGTGGTAAACTACTTCCCGTAACTGTTCTTTGAGATTGGTGTCTGGTGATAGTGTATAGACCTAATGCTTCAAGTTGATTGGATACATTCAGTAATTCCCACACATTGGGATTGCGTGCAGAATGATTTGGGTCGTTATCATGCATAAATATAAAACCATTATTGAGACCCATTTTTAGAACACTGTCACAGGTTGTTCTTAAGAAAATTGACATAGCTTGCTTGGTTCGTTCTTCCTTCTACGATCACATATTTCTATCTGCACTGTTGAACTAGATCGTCAAGTAATTTTCTATATTTCGAACAACGTCTTTGTTTGTGAATCCCAATGTTTTTTTTTTCTTTTGAGCTCCTTTGTTTCTTTCCCTGTGCGCGTCATCTTACCTTTTACTACAAGTAAATGTTGGTGATGAAGGGAAACAGGGACGTCATTGGGTAGGGTAAGGGGAAATTGCCCACGCTCCCTTGAGTTTGAAAAACATACGCTTTTTCATAAATTAAATACTACTGTAATATACTAATAAAAGAACATGAAACTCTGATGTCGGCAGACAATCTTGTCCTGCCACGAAAAAATTGAAATGACGCCACTGAAAGGAAATCAAGAAATTACTTGGTTTCTGTCTGCAACTTTCTCATACATCATTCTACGAGTGATCACACTACAGCGCTTAACAGGTGTGTTTACTATAGACACTATGGTGTACCAACGCTTTTCCGATGGGGTTAAAAAGTGAATCCATCGAACAATATTGAACAGATGGCGCAACTGGTAAACTGATGGTGGAAGATAGTTTAGATTTAGGAGAAGTTGCTCAACCAGAGAATACTTTTTTATACCTTTACGTACTGAAATTCGTTGTATATATTAAGATAAAGGAAAAAATGTTCCTGATAACTATATATATACAGGGTGTTTCAAAACAACACCGACAACGTTTGGGAGGTGATTCCTCACACCAAGATAAGACAAAAAGTATAGACCAACCTGGGTGGTGCACAAATGCTTCCTTTCGGAGTTATAGGCTGCCGAAAACATAAAAAAAAGAACTTTAATGGTCCATAACTCCAATACTATGGGACCTACCGTAGCCGGATCAAGACTTTACTTATTAACAAGAAGGTACCCTATCCAAATAACCACCTTTCAGAATCCTGCTGTACTTAAGCAACAATTTTTATAGAGGTAGTTGGTGAGTACTTCAAATTATATGCCCGTAGCCAAACTCCTTCTATAAAAATGGTTGCGTTAGTACCTTAGGATTGTGAAACATTGATTAGGATTGTGATGCCTAGATAGGGCATATATTAGTTCCTAAGTGAAGTATTGACCCGACTATGGTAGCTAAATTAATCATATTACTTAACTTCTATCATAGGAATTGGACTCTAAACTAGGGAAAATTTGATGAGAAAAGGGAAAAAATTGTGTCAGTCGAGGGAAATTTTCTTATGGAAACGTCCGAACACTGGTAAGTACTCCTAATGCCTAGAGTTCATTGATATGACAGGTGTCATCTCAGTTTAAATTGTTTGTTAAATATTAGTAAATATGCGTTCATTCCTAAAAAAAAAAAAAAAAAAAAAAAAAAAAAAATAATTGTAGTACGAATTATTTTTGAGTTAATGTATATGTTCTAAAAAGTAAATTATTTTCATTACCCAGATATAAACATTCAAATCGATACTGATCGTCACTCGACAGCAGAACCAGGAGTGAGAAAGCGAGCTGAGACCTAAGACCGTCTTGCATTTTTAGATCTTTTTTTCAGTTTCTCCCACACTATGTAATTTGAAATCCTACGGTACACTTCTTTTTTGTATAGATAATTTCAAGAGTTACTTTATATTTTTGAACATAAAGAACGAACTGCATAATTGCAACTATCTGATTATCACAAAACAAAGCAGTCATTGTTACCGTTTTGAAACATAAGTTATAAACAAACATTTTTATACTCTACAATGCATTATACTGTATACCCCAAAATGTTCTTAACTTTTTCCTGATACACCGTTTGAAAATTGCTGCTTTACAACAGGCGCTCACTCAAAAATTTTTGTTGGGAGGGGTATAAACTTGGGGGAGAGTCCAATACTGAAAGCCACTACGTCTATGTACTATTGAACGGGTAAAATATAAGTAATTGTAAAATACTTCGACACATATTTTCAGAAAACAATAGAACTAGATTGTTTTTATAAGCGAAAGAGTACAGATGAAGTGTAAAATCAAATTTTCATTCTACAACGATTATTTCCCTGTTAAACAAGTATAGTTGTATCGAGAAAGTCTGTAAATGTACGTTGAATTAGGAAGTTTGCGGGGGTCTGGACTCGGTGGAACCCTCCATGGATACGCCTCTGCTCTACAGTAAAGCTACAAGGCAAATGCAAAAGCAATCATACTATTGAAGAAGCACTTAAAATGAACATTCAAGGAGAAGATCTCGCACACAATTGTTCTGTCTTCCAGGAAGCCCTACATCCATCACACTGCCAGGATTCATATACGTGAAGCTGTGTTCCAGAGGTGAATGGAGACTACGAAAGGTGACCGAAGACCATAAGAGGTGAATGAAGACAGTCATACCACATAAGTGAGCTATCATAGTTCTTCCTATTAGTGTCTTATTGTACGGTACATTCGTATTTTAAGCTATATATTCAGAAACGTGTCCTTGTGAACCGTAAAATTGAGAGAGATCATTTCGAGTAACGAAACGAGATATTCTGCAAAGGTATAAAGAAAAGGAAGAAATACAATTTTCCTCTTTTTACGTATTATATAAAACACTTGAGTTCTCTGACCATACAGACAACGTCCTGTAGTACAAGATCAAGTAACATACTTAGTTTCTTAGTTTCTTTTAAATATATTCATTTAGCTAAGACTAACCTCTATATGTTTTTCTTTGTTTACAGAAAGGAAACATGGTAAACATAAATTTTCATTTCCCTGTTATTCCTTCTTCTTGTAGCTAAATTCATTAAGACCTTGATGATAATATCATAATAGACAGAAAGAGAACTCCCGGTTGAAGATGTTTCAAACCCAACAACCTGCTCTCGTTACACGCACGTGCGAAAAGCGTTAGAGCGAAGACAGAGAACTTAATGACATCGGCAACTTTTGATAACTCGAGTAGAAAAGCCTACGATATAGACAGAAGAAAGGTAAAGAAAATTTAAGTTAATGATTATAATTGTTGATCTGTTATATGCTTGTAAAGTGAGAGCATCATTGGCGTAACGATGTCAGGGATAAGGCTTTGAAAAGAAACTTGTTTTCTTGTTCTCAGAACATTAAAGAACTTGAGTTGACATTTATTTATATGTACTAATCGCGAAATATGCTATAAACAGGACAGAAGGGAAATGAAATAAACAAAGTATGCCTCATATGCTAAATGAGGCAGATATGAAGTAAGAGTGAATAATGAGGAGATAGTTGTGGGAAATAAGATTTGAAGCCCGACAAATTCACGGGGATAATTTGTTTACTACAAGGTCATCCTAGTCGTAGATTGAATTCGAACCAAAAGGATCTGGGGTAAGCATTCAATCAATAAGCTGGCTTAGCCGAAAACATATTAATGAATGTTTCTAGTTGTATAGATGAAAGTGACTATGTTTGTGACTTAATAACTCTTAAAAACACCGTGTGCGTGGGTTTTCTCGGGGTTCTCCCGTTTCCTCCCACTTTCTTCATTCCACCATTTCATTCATTACTCATTATCACCGTCTCCTTTAGCCTAACCGGCATAAGCGTGGGACGTAAAACTCAAAATTTCATTTCATTTTATTTAATAACTCTTAAAGCACCCAACTGATCTCGATTAAATTTTCAGCATAGATGAGGTTTGGACCGGGGATGGTTGTTACCATTTCACTTTGACGGTGCAAATTCGGGGAGGAGGAAATATGTAAAATGATCGAAAATAACCGATTTTTAGTATTGAATCCATAGTTTTCGGGGGCGCTGAGATGAACAGTGACATTTCCGATGTCGTTTAAATTCAAATTCAGACCCGCAACTTGGGACAGGAGGAGGAAGACATATAAAAATGATTGAAAATGACCGATCTTAGTGTCGAATCCATAGTTTTTGGGGTTGCTAAGACGAACAGTGACACTCGATGCCGTTTAAATCTGAATTGAGCCCTTTATGTCCAGAATGAAACGTATTCTCGCCGTGCGAAGAACGGGTATTCTGCTAGTATGAACTCTATAATTGTCGTTTTGTAACTTAGCGGGTCCTCTGTAGAGGGAGAAAGGATTAACACTTTAGTCCTTATAATGGGAGTTATTAACGAGTATATGAAGCAACATTGAATATAGCCAGTGACATTAGAGCAAGTGGTCTACCTCCACGCTTTATCGCACGTTGGCAAGACGTGCTGTGGCCGCTCGGCCTATTTGATGGATCAATTCCGCTCTGATGCACCCGACCCGTTTTCCCCAATCTGGACCTTAGTCCTCATGCACGTTATGCACCGTCAAGATTTGTCCCCTAACCTTGACGCCTTAGTGTGTAACCTCCATTCTGTGAGGGACTGGGATACGCCCATTGCGCGGCAGAGCCAAAGCCCCTCCTACCACTTACCTACTGGTGGAGTTGGACTGCTAGCGAGCCAGTCCTACCATAGTCTGCAGCAGTGGCGGCCTCTGAGGCAGTGACGCCGTGACATGTCACTGCCTTGAGAGGTAGAAGATTCAGAATATTAAAAGAAAGCGAGTTAAATATCATAACTGCTTCTGAATTTCTTCCTTTTTTCTGCCCGCTGCCGTATCTATTTAGTCGCAAGACCTAGCGCGAAAGACCTGGCGGTGGCAACTCTGCTTCGGTGACTGTCACCAGGCCCTTGCTTCTGAATACTGCTTGGCATAGTGGTATCACCATATACGCGCCCTATCAGCTGTGTACGAGAAAGGCTTTCCATTGCTTCTAGCTCGTGACAACGAAAGCTTGTCACGCAGAATCCGAAAGCAACCGATATTTCACGATCTCATATACACTGCTTGGGGGTTGCCGCGGGTTTCTCACACCAGGTGGAATTTTCAGTCTCGTGGAGTAAATACAGTTTACGAGTATCGAAAAGATCTAATTGATGTTATGTTAGCAATAGAAAACTGTGAAGATATAACATTACAAACCACTTAACTCAATCTTCCGCGTACAAGATATTATTAAATGAAGAAAATTTCGTATTTTGGTTGACTTTTTTCCACAAGATTATGCCACACGTAGAAACTATTTTCAGCCAACTACAGAAGAAATGTACTGATCCTGTCAAGGTTCGAAAACATCTGCATAATTTTCAACTTGGTATGCAGTCAGTCAGAGAACAAATTGACAACATTATTCAGGAAGTAGAAACCGAATTAGAAACTGCAAGAGAATGTGCAAAAATATGGCCAAGTGAGAAGTTCTATAACGACAAAAAAAAGACAAGCATTAGAAGTTTGTGATGCAACCATAGTGGAGATCAAATCTAGATTTCACTTAACTGAGCACCTTGTAGCTACGAGATTATTTGCTGTAGAAGAATTTGACAATTACAAAAAGGAGTGAGTTTCCCGATAATTATCTCAGTGAGATGGTTAAAAAATATCCCTTCTTGGAAGAAAAGAAATTAAAAAGAAAACTTCAAGTGTGCTATTCGAGACGCGAACTGAGAACGGTGTCTGGCGCGGTGTCATTCTTAATGTTCATTATAGACGATGAATTGTTCGACACGTTTCAAGAAACAGTTAAACTCTTAAAGTTATTGATAACTATGCCAATGTCAACAGCAGAAGCAGAGAGATGTTTCTCGATGTTGAACAGAATAAAAACTTTCCTAAGAAATACCATGAAAGAGGAAAGATTAACTGCGTTAGGCATGTTGTTATGTGAAAAGACATTCGTTAATGAGATAGATAATTTTAACAAAAAAAAAAAAAAAATATCGACGTCTTTTCCAGCAAGAAAAATCGTCGCATGGAGTTTCAGTATCGTGCATCTTAACTAGTCAACCAAACGTGTTCAGTTGAAAGTTCGAAGAGAATAAACAGTGCAAGTGAAGTGTTTCTTTTTAAACAGTGTACTCGTGTTTTATTCAATATCAGTGTATATGTGTCTTGTTTATCAACAAGATAAATAACAAACTTACTTAAATAAGAGCATCTCAAGATTTATTCCCCAAATTTGATTTCTGAATTCAGTTCAATATATAACTGACTGGCATGAAGAAGAATTAAATTTCAGTGAAAGGAGCAAGAGAACCAGTACCTACCTGATTACTGATAATGTAAGCACAATCGATTATAATTAAATTGAAATTCAATATATGTTCTAATAATAATAATAATAATAATAATAATAATAATAATAATAATAATAATAATAATAATAATAATAATAATATAGTTATGTCACTACCTAATAAATTGTCACCAGCCGCCACTGGTCTGCAGGTATGGCACCCGAGCGTTTCAAGGCAAGCTCACCTCCCCCACACGCTCACCGTTCCTAAATTCCTGGGATTAGCTCCCGTATGATCCGAATCCCACGGTATGACCACAGCCTGGCAGAGTCCAAAACAAATCCGGGAGCCCCAGGCATGCCCAAAGGGGCTTGTTCAATCCTGCCCCTGTCTACCTCTATCGTTCAACTGACAATCGCCTTGTGTAGAGGTACCAAGCACACGTCGAGATACTCCCTATCTCATCCGGGATCCAATGGTACGTGTTAAGTTATCATTTGCGTTTGGTGCCAGCTCACATCATACAGAGTTCCTCCCTTCGGCAGGATCAGAACCGTTACCCAGATTCCTGGGATTGGCCCCTCCCCCACCTAAGTTCAATCCCCCAGCAGGCAGGTATCTGACACTCCCTGATGTAGACCGTCTGCTCAAGGCAGACATTGTCATTTGGGAGCCGTGTTTCCCCTGGTAGGCCCGCCCAAACAATCCGGACTACCTATCTTTTACGTGTCTAGATACCACGTACGCATCGTAGCTAAGCTACATTCCGAACTCAATGATGCATGTAGACTACCACTGAAAGGGACCACAACTCCCTCCCTCGGTAGAGTCGTTCAAACAGTACAGAACTACCTCTAATTACAGTATAGGTACGCCGTACATTATCAGACCCAATGGCTGATGTAGACTGTCTACCTTTAAAACAATGGCCATTTGGGAGCGGCGGCTCTCCTTGTAGGGTCGTGCATACTGCATCCAGTCGGTGACAACCAGTATGCAGCAACACTATCTCAGCGCTCCTGAGGTACGAGTGTGCGTTAAGATACTAGGTATCCCATCCCGGACTCAAGAGCACGCACTACACGCTCTTTGAGGGTAGTACCTACATCCTCCTCCCGGTAGGGCGTTGGATCCGCCCACATCTTGGGCACGCCAACTACACACTCTTTCATACGTCTTGGGGTACGACGTAGCCTTATCTCCTGGGCCCAAGGGCACGGCCTAGTTGCCCATTTCGGAGGATAGCCGAAGCCTCATCCCCGCCGGTAGGTTGTTATCCTGGTACGCATTGACAACTAACAAACGTTGTCAGCTCTTAGCACAGGATAGACAAGAGTGAAGCGTGTTTCCACGCTGCTCCCGAAACCCTATCCCCCCTGAGGGTTACCTGGCGACCACAAGGCGTGTGACTGGCACAACACAGGGGGTCCCTGCCCCTTTCTCAGCACGGGCTTGGGACCGGCCACGGCGGGGTAATTGAACTTTTGTAGGGTAGATAGTGTGGTTGGGAACAGGTATGATAATACTGCATGATAATCTGTACACCCGCTAACTACATCGGAGTCAAGCCCTGATTGGGTTTGGAGCCCACGTTAATAGTAAGTACCACTATGCATAAGCTTCATGTCGTATAAGGACGCAAAACATAAAAGGTCAAATATTAACATTTTCAGTTTTGATTAATCTTGTATGTTCAATGTCATGATTGATTTTTCGTTAAACACATTTATTGTCCAGCTGCAGCTATTCCTTGATGTCTACTTTTCGAATATCTGTATCTCCAAGACTTTTCAGCAACCGAATGGTATATAAATGACTAGACATGTTATGTAAAAATTCACTTTATATTATTTAACTACCAATAGCTACTTGGATACCAAAGTATCGTTTTTACATAGTATGCTTCACGTACAAAAATAATAAAAAAATGTAACTGGAGTGGTGACAAATCTAATCCGGTCTGCTACATATTGGAAAGTCTTTCATCCTTGAACTTTCGACTTCTCAAGCAAAGTTTTAAGTGATCAGATATTGTAAAAATTATTTTAACAGAGTCAACCAACTATTGTAATTTCTGAACTTTTAAAATTAAATACACTCGATATTTTAAATGTATAAAAAAGGCAAATTGAAGTCCTATCCCTTCCAGCATGTAGATTTTTTTTCAGTGTTTTGTACTACACATTTTTCATTCTTATTTCAATTGTTTTCTTTTTTCTATTCTCATGAAAACATGGAACAAAATTAGAAAAAAATATTGTGCAAGTATCCAACTGATAATAATATTCATTATCAAACAAGAGACCAGGTTAAATTCTCTGCCAGTTGAGCAACAAGATTTCTATTTGCAATACATTTGTCTTTTCTAACAAACCAATCTGTAAATTTCCTTACTCTTATAATACTGTTACGTTCCCATAGTTTATACTTTGGAACAATAATGGTATACAAAGTATTTTCCTATTTTCTCGTGTCTAAAGAGAGAACAACGCTGAGAAATTAGCAATTTTATACCCATATTAAAATTGAAGGGTTATTAGAGATGTAGACTGGGGTTTGGGGTAAGATAAGAAGCAGAAAAAAATATGGATTTACATGAACGATGCCTTGTGCCGAGGTGAATTCTCGAATTTTAAAATGCACATTTTAAAAAAGAATTAACAAAAGATAGCAGAGGAGAAATTGTTTGTCAGATTCACAGTGAAGGATACAAGTGAGACAAATTTACTAAAACCTGAGAACTTTTTGCAAACTCATTAGCTGCAAAATCGTGGCACTTATGTTTGTTAATTTACTAGCGTCCATTCCTTAGACGCTTAAAGCCCTTTGGGTGAAGTCTCTCCGCCTTATGCAGAGTCGTTTTGACGTTTGATTAGCGTCATACTAAAGGCCTGATTACTGCAGGAAACATATGTTAGTCAAACTCTCTAGTATGGCACTTATCACGAGTCAGAAGGATTCTGCATAAGGCCCTCTATGTTTAATACAAATCATTTTTCACTTTCTACCTTCTGCATCGATGAAGTGAATGGCGAGATAACAGCTAAAAGAAGATTTTTAAAGTCTATGTTTGTAATTTGACTAAGAACAGATGAAATATAAACTTAACCAAGGCGCTTTCTCTTCCTTCAAATATTGTATTTGTACTTGCGTGCAGTACGATTGTTGGTTAGATGACTAATGCCTCCAGATTTGCAGTATTAATCACTTTTGTTAGTTTATACACACCTTCTGATCGTGTCGTTTTTCAAAAATCGAACCGACCTTGAATGGGCTTTATTTTTTGGGAAACTCTTGTAAGAACCTTTTGTCAACGAACGTTACATACTTGGATTTCTCCCGTATTTTTTGACTTAGAGACAGTAAGAATAATGAGCATAGTCTGATTTATTTTTATAAATAAATAATGATCACAAGTATTATGATCACCAGATACAAATGATTGTCGAACTCGAATAAGATATGACGTTTACGTTGGAATTTGGGCTGTTGGATTAATTGGTTTACGTGAAGTTGATGTAAAATCTTTAATTTACTTTGTAGTTTTTACCCGTAAACAACAACAAGTTAACAAATGCATCTTCAGAAATGTTGCCATATCATACCTAGGTATTTTATTTTCGAAATTTCATTCGCTTTTTTATCGAAAACTTTTTTTTTGAAGATAAAATATGCCGTGTGTGGTTGCATAATTCATGAAAATAATATTGGCTCCTACATGCAAGGGAAAGCGATATTAGTCATTTTTGATTACCAACTGAGATTGAACTTCTGAGTTTGGTGTCCGTTTCAGCAGCCAGGCTGTATGAGACATGAACCTTCAGCTTAATGTGGGATCCGAATCGGCGTGAGCTGCCGCTGCGGATCGAACTCAGGTCTCCCACGCTAAAGGCGCTTACTCTAATCTCAACCACATGGGAGCTCCAATTACTAACAGAGGAATGATTACTACCTAAAACCGTCTCCTCGTACCCGAACTTCATGTGTACAACTTGTTGCGCCGGTACCGGAGGGTTCTGAAACATGGACATTTAGAGAAAGGGTATACTAGTCTCTGTATATTTCCTCGAACTGCTTGCGATAAGTCTCATAGTTCTCGAGTTATGTAGCTTTAAAGTTTATTTTCAGTCGTTTTCTGCAGCTTTAAACTTTGAAAAGGGGCGTTGTCAGGTTTAATATTTTTCTTTCATTTGATGTAAGAAGTTACCTTTTGGAGTTTGAGTATCGAATTTCTGAACATACTGTATACTCAAGGTGTACCATTCATCTTGAAGGTGACATTTTGTAACTTCCGATCATAGAGAGAGGGATATTATTTGACATAGTGGTTTTTAATATAGCCTAATTAACAGTGTTGCCAACCCAAGAAAAATTAAATGACTCTAAATTTAAAATCTACATAATAAACAAAATCTTGTAATACCTCACGAATTATTCAGTGTTACAATCTAAGGAAGCTTTAGTATCACAAAACATCTGTAAGCATCCACATTTTTGAAGACCCTACTGCTGCAATAATACAAGTGAGACGGATGTGTTAGTCTACATTGAAAGTGCCTTAGTGTATAATACTATGACCCATAGTATGACTTATGTCTAACTAGTAGGAACAACGTTATAAGGAATTGAATATGTACTTTCTTCAAAAGATTATATTTTCAAAAGTGCTTAGATAAGTATTATATTCAATCATATAAATGTTTTTTTTTTTTCAGTGAATGTAAAGATAATAATGCTGTTTACAGCAATTTAACATTTCAACCTGTTCCGGAGATTTGAAAAATAATGGTAGAGGTTGCTATTCTGTTTAAAATAACACAGTTGTGGGAAATTGTTTCTATAAATGTTGCTTTCATCTGCTTGGAAAACATTATAGCAAGAATGCATGGTAGTTGTAATTACAAGTTCTCTGAATTTCATAATTTTATGCAAAGTTACAAACAGGTCGGTAGCCAGCCCAAAAATGTAGGGGGGCTGGCTGAAGTTAGGGGGGGAGATCCAACCATATTACAGTTCATCACCATATTATAAATAGTTCATTTGCAAGCCTATCGTGAAAATTTTAGGGGGCCAGCAACTATTTAGGGGGAGCCCGACCCTCCCTAGACCCCCTGGGTACGGGCCTGGTTACAAACTATACGAATTTCACAATATTTCCACAACTGATTGAAATATCAAATTGCTATAAACGGTATTATGATGGTTGCATTTATTGATCCCTTGCGCCGTCAATATGATGGCACGTGGTACTTATCGAAGCACTTGTTTTGAAATGAAATCTTTCGAAGAAACTAAAATTTTCCATCGATTGTAAGTTTGTTCCCAGTTGTTAGAAATACACAAAGAAAAAAGTATGTGTCGTACATGAAATGTAGGTTATATGCCTAAATCGTGTAGTGTTTGGACTTTACGTACGACTTAGATATTTTGTGGGTGCGCCAACGGCGAGGTCTTTTTGCACCCATACAATGACCTGAGTTAATCGTAAAAAGAAATCAAAAACAAAAGTTACAATACTAAAATCAGGAATAAGTTAATTAAAATATAAGAAAGAAAAAAAACATCCACATATGACAAATTAAATTTAAAACTGAAAATCTTTTAAAAATGGCAGCAGTCCATGGAGAAAACTAGTGTTGTCACCTAGGAGGAAGTACAGGTCTTCAAAAAGCTTGTATCGTTGTCGATCCGAGCCAGAATAGGACAATCTACAAGAAGATGACAAATAGATTAAAATGTCTCCAAAAAAAAAAAAAAAAAAAAAAAAAAAAAATCTGGAGCTGCAACGCCACGTAAAAGATATGCGTGCGTCCAATGACTGTGTCCAATAAGCAGTCGACTACGACGTACGTACGACTTGAGGAATTTCTCAAAAGGGGGAGTACTGATGTGGATAGACTGACACGTAGAAAATGGATGCAGACGAAACACCTTGCTCCGTGTCCCCACTTCCCTGCTTCTGACACTATTGTGGCATTCAGACATTATTTTCTCTAAACTGTTTGGGATTGCTTACTGTTGCACCTTTCCTTTGTCTGCAATGAGGTCTCACACGTCGTTTTGCCGCCATTTGAGTCAGCTTGTAACTCGGAAATGACGCCGAATTTAACAAAATTTCAATTGTTTGTTCTCATGTGTAGATTCTTTTCCCAAACGTCGTAAACGGAATTTTGCACCACCCTGTATGTGTGTTTTTCGATATTTATTGATGAATCTATATCAGAAACCGTTTATTGCTATTTGTTAACTCTTTTTGTTCTCACACCTCTCTCCACAGACCAATGGACTAATATGAACATTCTATGAGATTTCCATTACTTATGGATGATTGAGAGAGTGCAGAGGGGGAAAATGAGACCGCTAGTAACTTGCCCATTTGTCCTCGTCACGAATACTACTTTAGAAAAAACCTTCGGCTAGTAGAGTGTACTAATCTCAACTGGATAAATTTGGCTCAAAATATGATCCAATGACTTTATTTTTCTGCGGCGATGAACCTCCGGGAAGTTTAAACCGTGGAATTAATTACTTGGCTATTATCCATTTTTTTAAATTTCAGATCATAATTACTCAATAGACTTTTGACGAAGTCTAGGAAAAATTACAACTTATGGTTCTGGCTTACCATCTATAGTATTCTCTTTTTCATAGCTTCGAACTTCCAACTTTTTCCTCAGCAGGAATTGCTTTTTTATACAAAGCCATTACTTCTTTGTTCAAACAAATTCAATATAGTTTATACGATATATGTCTCGAAGCGTAGACTTTGGTTTTACAATTTATACATATATACGTAATCTGTAATACTACTGTTTCAGTGCTTTCTCTACTTCTTTGCATGTGTGTGAGGAGTTCAAAGTGAGAACGTAAGAGTACCCACTGAAGTCACGCATCAATGAAACCCTGCAGGAAAGTTCCAGTCTAATATTATCGTTAGAAAATCCACGCTTTGAAGCAAATGAGATAACGGCTGGAGCTGTTCTGCGCTCAAAGGACAGGAAAATGTCCTGCTTCCAGTTCTCTGCTGCTTTCTGCTCCCGATATTTTCGACAGACGCTGAATCTTTTACGTCTTTTATGTCTCCTACTACTTTCTCTTTTCTCTTCTGCCAATGGTATTCAGCGTGCATTTTTTTTATAGTTATTTCTTTGCCAAGCCTATTGTTCATTCTTTAGTCGGACGGTATACCGGTAGTCCAAAGTAAGAAATAAAAATTAATATCTAAAGGATACGTCACTTTCTCTTAATATCCTCAGGCAGGTAGCCTGCAAGCTGCAGCTTTGGATTTCCCTTTCTCTAAACTAAAATCAAACTATACAAAATGTAACAGCAGCGGCTCTATAGCATAGTAACAAAGTCACGTGCCTTCTCAATCAGTAGGAACAAAATTATATGAAAAAATTATGAAACTTTTCTTATATACGAATGGGGATTGACCGATATAAGTTTTAGTTATTTCAATATGGAGTCTTCAACTCGGATTGTTGTCAATGAGAGATTTGGTGACATAGCGTAAGTCAGGATGATTGAGGTTACCCTCTGTTCACGTGTTCTAGCTTGTCTCTTTGTAGCGTCCATCAATTGTCACAGAACAGTCCTTTAGCTCCTCAGTGCCGAAAATAGTGCATGGTACAGACCTCCCACTCTTCATGCTTCCGATCGACGTACATGGTAGTGAACTTCCCTTCCTCACATGACCCCGACATCATTACGTCGCACTGACATTTGTACTGCAATATTTGAAGTAGTATAACTCATCAATTATTGAACATATTCTGGTTCTAGTGTCTTCATCTTAAAGATGATGCTTTGGGAATGTGAATTAAGGGTACACTATTTAAATATCATTGCGCCCATGCTGTCAAGCGGCGAAGCAAACATTTGAATCACTGAAGTAACAATGTAATCAAAGTCTCACCATGACTGTAAACTCCTTCCGCTCTCTGTCTCCTTGCGGCGGGCGAGAGATGAGGAAATAAGGTGGCGTCTCGAAGATTTGTATTGACTATGCGCTCTGCACACAAGAAATGAAATGAAATCTTTCAGTTTACCGTCCCACGATTATGCTTGTTAGGCTAGGGATATGGATGGTTGAGGCAAGTGAATGATGAAAGAATTGGTGGAATGAGAATGTGGGAAAAACGGGAGTACCCGAGGACACGATGTTGTCTACCACAAATTTACTTGCCCGGGGATCGAATCAGAGACCCTATGCACCAGAGGTAAGTGCTCTACCCTGAGCCACCGTGCCCCGCTGTTCTGCACACAAAAAAGATGAGAAATTTGTTCTCACGGGAAAAAGATGGACATATTGTTTCAAGGGCTAGAGAGCTCCGAAGAAGATTTTTTAATCATTATGTTTGCTTTACAATGCTTAGATAAAAGAAAAAATGAAACATTTCGTGTTGGAACTTAATAACACACAATGTATATTTATATACCTTGCTTTTATAAGCATTTAGGGAACGAATGAATATAATTGACGTACATTTTATATTGATTTAATCCTGAAATGTTACTATAACATCAATCATACGAAGTCACAAACAAATTTGCAAGTATTGCACTTGTAATTCAAATAAATACAATAATGTCAATAAGTAAAGATTAGTAAAATACCGAAAAATAAAATTTCAACTTTCACAAATAAATAAGATTTCTTTTTCTTCTTCTTTAACTAGTCTCAGGTTTCAGAATTGTCAAGTTATATAGGGTAGGTTTAAGGTGTAGGTCACTTACGGGACTTTAGTAAATTTGGACCCCGCTAGACTTTGCGAAACTTTTCGCTTAGCTCAAAGCTTCATCACGGATATATGCCTAGCAAATGCATCTTCTGCATGAAATATCAGGATAAAATTGAAGGTATAAGCACGTGAGATCTGTATTCTACGTTAAATAGTAAGTCTACGTATAAGTGGTTAAAATGAATTACTGCTTTTCTTTAGAAACGATCGGATGTATATTTGAATTTCAATGTATCATGAAAATATTATCATGTCTCTATCTTAGAAGTTAATAAATATTATAAATATGCCAGAAATGTAGCTAGTTAACTTTTCACTATTGTTTAGTTTTTAAAATCAGTTTCAAGTTGTAATGTTAATAAGTATGTTAATAGGAATGTAATCGAATGATTTTCACAGAATCAATTCAGAAATTCAAACTAAAGAAATAGGTTCAGCAGAGTTGGACAATTAATTTTATGGATTTTGATATAGTTATCAAGGCTATACTTTAAATTTCGACTGTTTTTTTGGAGACCAACTAATGATACTTTCTGTTGAAAGACATCTTTGCTACAAGATTCTTTAAAGTTTATCAAACAATGCTTCTACGCTACTTTAACTCTATTATGGTACTATACATCTACATTTCTTTTACTTTGGTTAAAACGTATTAGATAAAAATTTGGAAAATTCCTCTAGCCATAACGAAATAATACTTTTACTTAGTATATATGTATTAATATAAACCAAGTACTCTAAATAGAAAAGCCAGTCTTCAAACATGTAATTTATCTATTCCAATTGGCCTGAGAGAAATTCCGCGTTTACTACGGGAAGTGTGGCACTCTCTTCTCTCTATGGGGGGCACGGTGGCTCACTGGTAGAGCGTTCACCTCTGGTGCTTGAGGTCCCGGGTTCGATCCCAGCCCCCGCCAAGTGAACTTTGTGGTGGACAAACACCGTGCTCGTGGGTTTTCTCGGGGTACTCCCGTTTCCTCCCACTTTCTTCATTCCACCATTTCACTCATCTCTCATTATCACCGTCTCCTTTAGCCTAACCGGCATAACCGTGGGACGTAAAACTCAAAGATTTCATTTCATTTTCTCTTCTCTCTATGATGTTCGTTAGAGGTAACTAATTAAAATAGAAACAAAGGCTATGTTCTATGTACAGTGTGTAGATAAATCTAAGAAACACCAAGTGTCTCTCGCCAATGCAGATAATCTTTTAAAGAATAATCACACTACTAAATTCTTCTATGCAATATTTATTCTTAATCTGTGCCATATAACTTCATTAAAATCTTTACTAATTTAAATATTCATAATCTATACCATAATGAGCTCTCTTCATTTGCACATGCTATAAACTGTCTCCAACCAGGCTCGCAACCAGAGGGTGGCTAGGGGGGGCCTGGCCCCCCTAAACTTTTAGCGGCCCCTCCCGACCTCAATAGAAAATGCTATTATTAATACAAAAATCAATTTGTAGGAGAATTTTTAATGACTTCCCCCCCCCTAACATATTCATGGCCTCCCAAACCTCTTGAGGGTCGACGGCAATTGGAAGATAAGATTCAGAAGTTGACATTGGAGATGGAGACGAGGGTAGAGAGGAAGGAAGTTATCTCCGCGGATGTACTGGAAGTCTGGTTTGGTAAGGTAATACATTATTGTAGGCAATGGTCAAGATTTAATGAGACTAATAGAAAGAAGAAATCGATGAAGGTGAAGACCACGAAGAAGACAGATTACGCGAATGGACGCTAATATTAACGAGCTTTTGAAGAAGAATCCTAGGAAATTGATCGGACGGATCATTGAAGGAAGGATGGAGGACCATATGGAGGAAGAAATGTCCACATCGCGGAGTGTCAGGAAACTGTTTAGAGAATTGTTATCAACTAGAGGATGATGTATATAGTATTTAGGAACATCAAGAGGGATGAAGATGGATCTGATTTTTGTTCACCGGTTACCAGGATGGAGGCTAAGAGAAGATTGGGAAGAGTTAGGAATGGAACAGCTCCTGGGTTAGACAAGTTAGTAAAGGAGGATTTGAAGGAAGAGTCAATAGTTCGGCTAGTGAAAGCCCTATTTAATGCTATCAAATATGTAGGAAATCCCCAAAATGACAAAGGAGCATCGTACAGTGCTGATTCTTAAACAGAAGAGAAAACTAAGTAAACCCAAGAACTGGAGACCAATTACAATTGACTCCCTATTGATTAGGATATTAACGAGTATAATTGGAGATAGATTACAAGATGAGTTAGAATTGAGTGTCCACCAAAAAGGTTTTCGAAAGGGGTAGAGAACGGAGTCAAACTGTTTATTAGATAAGCTCCTTAAACAAGCCAAAAGATCGTGAGGTTTCTGTGTTTTAGACGTGAGGAAGGCATTTAATACGGTGCCTCACTGTACAATAATTGAAGTTTTGAGAGCCTGAAGTATTGCTGAAAGAACGGATAGGTTTGTTGGTGACTTATGGGAAGGTAATATAACAAGCTTTGAAGGCCACGATGTAATTCTGCCAATGTTGCAGGGAGTTAAACAGGGGGATCCCTTGAATCCCATCCTCTTTAACTTGATATTAGAAGATTGGATGAGATTAACGTTGGGATGCGTATTGGAGAGCATAGGGCAGCAGTACTAGCCTATGCGGACGATTTACTATTGAAAGCACGGAGTAGGGAGGAGATGGTAACGATGCTAGGAAAGGTAAATGGCTTTCTGTTTGACTTGGATATGAGGCTGTTGGTAAGGAAGTATGTTTCATTTTTGGTAAGAGCATGTGGGAAAGCGTGATATCTAGAAATCCAAATTTGTTATTATACTTGGAGGTGAGGAAATCCAATCAATAGAGATAAATGAGGCGGTTAGATACTTAGGTTGCATGTTTACCATTAAGGAGGGCAAGATGGTAACTTACGACTACTAGGAAATATTGTTAACGAGGATAAAAGGACTGTTCTTGAAGCCAAGGAAGAAGTTATATATGGTTAAGGAGTATATATTGGTTCGGTTTCTCTATGCTTGGTATATTGCTGAAGCAAATAAGATGTTATTTAGGACCCTAGATAAGAAAATTAGAGGTTTTATTAAAGAGGTGTTGCATTTGACCCCCTTCCACCATGAATTGGGTTTGTTACTGTCGTCGCCGTGACGGAGGTCTTGGGTTTCCCCGGTTAGAAGACCTATTACCGATTGCAGGTGAAGATGAAGATCAGATTGTTGGAGTTCTCGGATTCGTTGGTTAGAAGTTTGACTACTGAGGCGAAGCTGTTTAAAGATGTAGAAGGATTTGGAACAAACAGGGGTCTCCGAGGAGAGGTGACAATTCAGAAAGTTGATAAGTTGAGGGAATTAGAAAAAGACGGATACATTGAAGCGTGGCAAGCTTTACCTTCGCAAGGAAAAAGTGTTAGGGAATTTCATGGCTCCAAAATTGGGAATCGTTTCCTGAAGAGGATGCGTACCTAACCTAGGAACGATTTATCGATGCGATTCAGCTCAGGACCAATACGAATGGTGTTAGGGAGGTGCTTCATAGAGCAGGTGTTGTGAAAGATGTATCCTGTAGACTGTGCCTGGGCAAGTGGAAACAGTTGGATATATGGTCGGCGAGTGTTTTTATTATAAGCCTAGAAGTATCAAATGCCATGATGAGATAGTTGACATGATATTAGACCACTGCGTTAATAAACGATACAAAGTATATACAGAGAGCACACTTGAAATTGATGAGGTACGTTTGATCTAATTGTGAAAACAAAAATAGGAGTCACGTGGTTGATGTTTCTGTACGTTATGAAGATGGTTTGCAGCGGGCAGCCAGTGAGAAGAGAGCTAAATATAGAAGACTGCAACAAGTGTATGAGGATGATAGGGTATTTAAGATCTTTTGGCTCTAGGGGTGCTATTTCTAAAGAGGCAGTGAAAGCCTTAGCTGAATTAACGTTCTGTGAGGAAGTGCTTCTTATGAAAACGTCTTTAATTGTGTTAAGAATCGCTATCGAAATGGTGAATAGCCGTTTGGACTATGGAAATAGATATATGTGTTGATCCATTTTCTCCTCACCGCTTAATCGTGGCGCGCGTCGTCAACGGGCTTGGAAGTATGTGCTTTCAACTTCCCTCCCTGGCTAAGTGGGAGCTCACAAAAGTTTTATTTTGTTTAGTTAGTTTGTTGTCTATATTTGTCTTTTGAGTTTTTTTTAGGGGGGCTGAGGCCTTTTAAAGTGTAGGATATTATTGTTTTAATCTTTTTAATAGTTCTTTTATGCATGGTTGTGATTCAGTTATCAGATTTTAGCAAGAATTTGTAAAGATGAGAGGCTAGATATTCAGGATACTTAGTGTTTATTAGAATGAGATTTTAACTTTATCATCAATATTTTTAGTTGAGGCACTTTGAAATTTTGATGGGTTAGTCAGGAAGTACCCTACATTTTATTTGTTTATTGTATTATAATGTTTATTTAACACATATATATATATATATATATATATATATATATATATATATATATATATATATATATATATATATATATATATATATATATATATTATGTACACTACTATTATAGGAATATTAATGAGGTACTATGTTATTGGGAAATCTCATGCATACATGTATGTAAGTTTGATAGTGGCGCCCCCCTAGGATTAGTTTATGTCAATGGAAATAAAGAGTAGTTTACCAATAAGAATGTCAAAACTGAAATAGTTTTCTGGCAACTCTGACTGAATTGACAAGATTACTAATAACTGTGGCAAATTAGCATATAAATGTATTTTGACTTCAGATTCGGTTTTCTGGTGAAATTCTAGCCTATGGTCATGTATCACATGACCCACATAGCGTTTGTAATAAAAAAAAAGTTAAATTCAAGATGGCGGCAGCAAGATAGCGGCCGTCCGCATACACTACGCCAGAAAGTGTCCCCCTAACCCTCAAGTTCACCTACCACATCAAATTCACTGAACGTACATCAATTTGGATTTTAATAGGGGTGGTAAGGGACTTTTGAGACAATATATACAATTCAATAACGCATAGAGATTATTCAAACTTACTGTATTACTTTTACTTTATAGCTTGAAGTGTTTTCCGGACCCGATTAGCTGAAAAATGGTGATGAATTTGCCGCCCGGATCATGTAGTCTCTCCCTCCCCCGAATGATTTACTATGAAGTTATTTCAAGTCTGAGATCTATGAGAATAAACCACATATAATTCGTGAACTGAAACAGAATATTGCAAGATTCCACATGTACTCCCAACCACGTGCTGGCTGTAAACACACTTTGGATGACGGCCATAAAGATGATGTTGTCAACCATCATCAACAATCGGCAAGTGACGTAGATTCGAGCAGTCATCAACATTTCTGGATAAAAGGAAACGAAACATCGCAGAAGGCATCAATCTTCACCGATTGATCATCCACCATTCTCAAAGACGCATGGCCACTGAGAACTCCTAAACTCCCTCTCTAAGAAGCATGGTCATTGAGAGACACCTATCCTACACTTTCTAAGATGCCTGGTCATTGAGAGTTAATTCTTGCTTGGTCGCCTGGTCTTTGCAAGCACTTAACCTCTTCCTAGGATGCCTGGTCTCTGGGTTTTATCCCCCTCTCTAAGATGCCTGGTTATTGAAAGGCACACATACACCTTGACTGCAAGAGCCTTGGTTCCTAACGACTTAACACGCATGGTCATTGGGGCTCCTACAAATTCGCCAGCAAACTACAAAGATATTTAGAGCAACTTATATTTTATCTGTAATATTTATTAATATAAAAGTTTCTTCTTGAAGACAATAATAAAAGGTGATGGGAAAATCCTAACTCCCGTGTACCATCTTTCAGCTCTACCCTAAAAAGACAGAATTTATTATATTGAACGTATGATTGCAAATTTACCGTGCAATATGTAGACAAAAGTGATATAAAATTAAATCCTCAGAATCCATTCCATCCAACAAAGAAGAGAAGAATATTTGAAAGGTATTGGTCTTTAAAACGTGATGCCATTAATTGATTTTCATAATAAAACAAAAATAATATCATTATCACTTACAGATTTCATTCTACTTCACTTTAAATTTCTTACGTTCTAATTGATAAATCTTATTTTATCGGGTCTACTGTAGATTGATGTTTTTCTACTTTTTGTAAATATCTTTAAGTCAGCAATTTCTGGATGACTCTGACCATGTTGCAAGACTGCAGCTTAAAGGAAGAAAAATTGCCAGTTTTAAAATGTCAATACAATATGTATTTCCCTATTAGAACAACGATGGAAGAGAAAAAGAGAAGAAACATTATTTACGCCTAAAATGTTTACCTTACACTTATTAGTTAATTAAGGTTCATTTTGGAAGTATTAAGGCAACGTATAAGAGTTTCATTCCTGAGCTTCTAAGACTTATATAGGATTAACAAGCTCATCAAGCAACGTAATTGTATCGTTGTTCTATAAAAGAAGAGAAGATAAGAGGGAGCTGAAGGTCTTCATATTCTCAAGACCAGAAACCTTTTTTAGCAACACATTACTAAGAATATCACTCTGCGTGACTTCTATTTCTGTAACAGTGAAATTAAATTGTTTTAATGCTTATGTAACAGGAATTAAGAAACACGACATGTGAATCTTAACAGAATATTTTGTCATATCATACTTATCTATATTATAAAATTGAAAGTCATTATGTTTGTGACTTAATCTCTTGAACCACCCGATCGATCTCGATTAAATTTTCAACATAAATAAGATTTGGGCCTAGGATGATTTTTTAAAAATCATTTGACTTTGACGGAGGAATGTAGAGGAGGGGGAGAAGGGGGAGATACATAAAAATCAATACATGTAAAAAATGAAAATGACTATGTTTGTGACTTAATAACTCTTGTACCACCAGACCGATCTCAAATTTTCAACATAGAGGAAGTTCAAGACTAAGAAGTTTTTCTACTTTTACTTTGACGGTAGACCGTAGGAGAGGGGGAGGGGATGGGGAGATACATAAAAATAAATAAAAACTTGATAACTCTTGAACCACCTGACCGATCTTGATCAAATTTTCAACACGTGGGGTTTGGGCCTGGAATGTTTTTTTTTTTTCATTTTACTTTGACGGTGCAAACGGTGCAACCTGGGGAGGGGGAGGATGATATATATGCATAAAGGAAACCCAAAAATTTTTGTCGCTTTTTCACCCACCATCTTCGAACATCGATATGTCACCTAAAAGGTACCAGGAAGATAGAAAGTAGTCCCCATCACCATCGACGACCTTCTGCCAACGTTATGGAAGGCCATGGATTCCATCATGGTAGAACCTGGTGGGCCGTGAAGCGAAGAAGGTATCAAGTGCATTTTGCAGCTCTATTACTGATTTTAATTAGCGTCCTCTAAGGTGATTGCTAAAGGAATGAAACAGGTGATAATCGGGCGGTTTAATCGCCGAGGAGTATGGTGGATGCAATAATGTTTCCCGTCCAAGGCGTAGAATGGTGTCCCGGGTCATCCTAGCCACATAGCTTAGAGTTGTCCTGTAACAGGAGGACCCTCTTGCGATTAAGAAGTGCTCCAGAGTTTTGAGTTTTTCTTGAGCATAGTTTAACTGCTAACAGTACACACATACATTAATGCTTGGACAAGCTGGTAGCAGTTCCCGATGCACGATGCCGGGACGATGTGAATGCCAAACACACAGGAGGACCTTCTTCTGGCACAGTCCTGGTTTCGACTGCTTTGGAACCAGATCATGGGATGCTAAACAATGATGATGGCGCCATGGAGCTTCATACAGGATCCACTTCTCATGACATGGCAACACCTGTCCAGAAATGGCTCATCCTCAGACAATACATCAAAGAAACGCAGGTGTCTACTCACGTTGCCTTCTGGCCCGGAGTCAAATCATGTGGGACCCATCGACCCAACTTCTAGTGTTTCCCAACTTGATGGAGATGCTGCCGAATGGTTTCTCCACTCACATTGAATTTTTAGTCTCTTCCTCACATGTGTGGCCACTGTTCGCCTCAATTGCTGCCTGAAGATCTTCATTTTGTACATGTGTTGGTCTTTTGGCGCGTGGTTCATCTTCGAGTGTTTCACCATAGTTCTTAAACTTGTTAAATCACCGTTGCACTGTATGCGTAGTCCCGATACCCTCACCAAAGGCCTGATATATCTTCCGCCCCGCTGCAGCAGCGTTTGACTCCAGTTTGAACTGGTACAACATACACGCCCTTATGACGCTCTGTGGAGGTCCCATGTTCACTCTGTCCTTACGCAAATTCACAGTGTAACTGAAATGCCACAACCAGGTGGTATGTTGGATATACTCATGCCAACAACTGTCCTTCGCCTTTTCTCCATTCGCATTCAACTCACGGTGTAAGGGCCAATGGAACATAGACATACACAAAAGCGACAGAACTTTCTTGGTTATCTTTATATAAACCATCATGTTACAAGAAAAATGCATGGGTAAAATAATTATGACCCTATATTGGCGTTCCCAAGATCAATTCTAGACAATATAAAATCCATGCTAAGTGGCAAAACAAAAATATTGAGTAAACAGCCCAGATGTTACTTCAGAACTGATGGAATCTATAGACACACGCGTTTTTCTGGGGATTATTTGATCTACTTCCACAATGAATACTAGATACATAGGGACATAGCCACGTTTTTACATTAAACCGAACTTTTCCAGTTTTAGTACTTACCACGGATTTATATTCAGTCTACAATTATTCTGTACGTTATCCAGTTACCTATGTGAGAACATAAAGAAAGCACTGGGAATATTTTTTCCCCTATGGTCCTATTGATATGTTCATCTCCATGTTTTGGGTGCCTGAAGTCCCATATTGTAAAATGGTATATTTGCAAGAGCGCGCCTCATTAACATCATTTCTGAGAAAAATAATAAGGACGTCTCCAAAACGTAATGTTCCTCAAAAGGCCAATCACTAGTAAATAAAGTAGAAACGGCCTTGTAATGAGAAGTCGATGTAGCTTGTCCAAAGAACATAAAGAAAGGCATTGTTTCTTACGTTTGTCGTCAGGAAGTCTAAGAGCAGATTGGTATCTGTTCTGTATAATTCCGGGAACTTCCTACCGACTTTGCAATTAGAAAAAACAGATACTTTTTCACAGAAAATCTGTTGCTAAATATCAGTACAGATGTAATAGCATTTTATTTAAGCTATGGATTTTCTTTTCAGTTTCCTTCTTCCTCTTTTGAATGTATTATTGCAAAAGTATTTTTATCTTTGGAAACAGTTCCAGGAGATTTGACTGGCATTACATGACATTTTTGAGTTTTACGTCCCACAGATATGCCGGCTAGGCTAAACTAGACGGTGAAGATGAGGAATGAATGAAATGGTGGAATGAAGAAAGTGGGAGGACAAGGGATATTTATAACAGGACAATTCCAAGTTGAAAACTTTGATAGTATATGTCAATTATACAGGAAAAGGTTGTCAAACCAGAACGGTCTCAATCAAACGTATATTCACCCCAGTTATAATATAATTTGAAATACTTTACAATGGGCAGTCTGTTGTTTTACGTGGATGGATTGTTGAAAACAGAACGCGCACACATTTTCATGTAACCAGTCATATTTGACCTTGATGCTAACCAATGAAACGCTCTTGAGTATGTTTAGCGTGTTGTAATTTGATGTTGACCTTGTCGCTGTTGGATTTGCAAGTGAAGTACTTTTCCCCCCTTTTTCACATTCAAAGTTTGTTATGCTGTATGTATTATGGGGAGAAATACAATTATTTCCGTATTGAACACGTGTTTTTGTGGCAAAACACAATTTACTTCAAGAACAAATTGACAATATTCTTCTTTAACCTCACGAGCTATTTTCTCTTCATATTTCTCCTGACCAATGGCGTAAATATACAAACAAGATGAATAATGCACAGTGTGTGTAGATTCTGTGATACGCATTTCCCACAACGACACAAATACTTCCCTTTCCTAGTTATAGTAGTTTACACGCACTCATAGAAAGATACTTTTCGTTATACGATCAAGAAATATCTATATATATAAAAGAGAACGTACAAATCCTTTGTTAGCTCATCACGCTAATACGGCTGAACCAATTTCTTTCATTTTTGGGGGGTTATTAAGATTTGGACCCTAGATGGTTTTTATCATATCACTTTAATTTTCAATTACCAGTGTCTTGAGATAATTGACCATTCAAGTGTCCATAACGTAGAAATCCTTTGTTAGCTCATCATAGCTAAATCTAACCGTATTTATATGCAACCCACATGACCGTGTCACTCGGCGGGTTAACATAAATGACAGGCGATATAATGTTAACATTTACTGCAATCTTCTATGGTTTTTATCATATCACTTGAAAGCGAAAAAGTAAAAATTATCTAAGTAACAAAGTTTATTGCGTTCCGGGGTGACCCCAGCGAAGCGGGGTGAACGCTGCTAGTTTCAAATACAATGATTTAAAAAATATTAAAAAGTAGCCATGTCACGGGTACACTACCTGAAAAAGTTTGGTTTGTAGGGCGTCATATGTTGTTAATTAATACTGAAACTGGAAAGGGTAATAATTTTCTACTACTTCCGATTTTAGTAGAGATATTACATTTCATTTGATATAATTTCTCCATTTTGACAGTTACTTTCCTCTGTTTTCCTTCCTGCACGTGGTCACAACAATCAGGCAAGAATCAGACTGTTTCTACGGCAACAGTATGTTCAGCCAATTACAGTGGCTCATTTCTCTCGCTCTGTAATGGTAAACATTCCACCCTTTCCGGACGTTGCCTATTTGAATATAAACAAATGTACATTGTTTTAGTCGAATGTCAACTTGAGTAGTGAACCTTCTGGTTATTGAGAGCATTATTTTAGTTCTCTTTTGTGTCATTTAATTTTATAAAACTGAGATTTACTTGCAGTGAATAATTTCGTATTTCGATACCCAACCCAAAAGCTGGCAACACAGCATTGAGCACCACGTGTGCGGAGCGAGCTTTCAGAAAGGACAAGTAGTATCAATTGCAGTATAGTGAAAATGGAATATATTCTTGAGATGCTTAATCTATGCAGGAAACCGCTTCTCGCCACCTATTACCGTTTTTGCTAAATAGCGATCAAAAGCGGAAATGGTTGATTTCTACCGCTTCCGGTTTTAGTATCGGCTCCAGAAACGAAATTGAATCCTAACTTTTGACTCCTCTATATCATGGCCGAAATTGATGATGATCTATAAAGTGTTTCTTCGGATTTTTGTATCCTGGGCAGACAGGCAGGGCAAAGGAATTTTGGAAAAGCAGACTTCTTAAGATCAGGTCATATTTTCTTGTCTCCGATTGCTCTTTAATTCTGTAGAATGAATATTTATCTCCATTAAAAAAGGTACCACCGCAATTCACCGATTCCTACAGTCACTTGACACATAGGACAACTAAGATCGCGAAAATCACAGATACGAGACATGTGTTTCTAGGTACGGGTATTGTCCACCCTATCAACACTGCCATCCCTTTCCGCAGTCACAGAAGAATGGCGACATAGGGAAGGATCATTTTCCAAAATTCCAAAATGGTAGACTTCGAATGAACTGAAAAGAAATTATTTATTGTTCTGAGTAAAATTTAGAAGGAAAAAACGGCCATAAAATTCGGTCTGCAACCGAACGTGACTATTTCTCCGGATTTCAGCATTTTCCCTCTAAAATTGCCTTTCCTCTATTTGATATATTTTGTTACCAAATTTCGCTCAAGTAGGGAATTTCTCTTCATCTACAAATACTGTCAATGTGTAGAGTAAAACTGTAACTACAATATTTCGGACACAAATGTACGAAATGTGGTACAGCAATACATTATTGTCTCACATTTATAATGAGTTAAAGAAATGTTGAAATACTTTTAACAAACTGCATAAAACCCATAAGATAAGGTTCTCCCATTGCCACTGTAGTTAAGTATGTTTACTACTGATGGTGAGTTCGTTACTTAGTTATATTTATACTCAACACTTTCGAAAACTACAATAACTGGTTAGCCAAAGCAGTCTGTGCCTGTAACCACACATTTTCGCTATCGCTCAGTCAATGATTGGATTCCATGACTATAGAAGTATGGTGTATGGACTTTTGGTTTGATTTGAGTTTAGCTTTTCTTTCAGCAGCGAGGCTATATGAGAAGTGGGCCTTCAGCTTAGAATTGGATCCGAACCATAAGCTCCCACTAGAAATCTTAACTCGAGTCTCCCATTCCAAAGGCACATAAGATAACTATTTATCTAGGGGAGAATTCGAAAAAAAGTTCGGAGTCTGCTATGCGAAGAACTTCTCAATCGTGAGTTGCACTGCCCAGTTCTTCCGTGCCGAGAAATGATCGAGGTGCCGAAAGAGGCGGTGGTAGGTGTGAGAGACATCAGCAGTGTATAAGGAATGGTTTCATAGTGTAATTCATAGAGAGTCCGTTTCGTCCTTTGAGTGAGACATTTGTGCATGGATTATCATTCAACACTATGACACCATGTCTGTTGTTCGTTGCTGGATGCTTACGCAAAAGTTGAATGATAATGTTCATTTAATGTAATTTAGCACTGTAACGTTCCGAAGTGATAGTTTCCCCTCCTCAGAGAAAGATATAATGGTCACCTCCTATGAAGACTGCTACTTTAACAACACCACCTTTTGTGGCAGATAGGTGGTTTTAGATACCCCTCTGGACGTTGATCATGCTCCAATCAATATTATGAGTATTTTAGCAAATCCTTTTTTTTTTTTTTTTTTAAATCAGAAATGACAATATTATGCCAGAGTCATTCCCGGTTATTACGTGCACTCAAACAACGGCATCTCTTCAGACGTCGATCCTTGTTCGTCAGTGTCAACTCATGTGTACAATTTTTTCCTTCTACCAATTGCACGGAACACACAAACGACAGTCATGGAGTAACTCGTCTACAATGACACGAACACTTTTCTGAGTTTTCATTTCCACGGTGTACCTGACGAGCTCATCAGCACAGTTAAAATTTCGATGTTACGTTAATGACGCCAAATTTCACAAGCCAATAACATGTGATGCGTACATTCTCTGCACCTGACTCAAGTGCAATGCTGATGTTTTCATGGCTAGATGTGAAGAATATGTCAGTTTGAACTCGTAGAAGAAAAACAGTCGCAATTGTGTGTTCTTCATGCTGCACTATTACACGGCCCTGTTCAATAACGCGGTGCCTCCTGACTGAACATTCCAATTTATTTTCTGAATATGTACGGAGCTTGTGACGCCATGAGCGCGGATCGTTACACGTTTTAGTACACACAATGCCCCGCGATGGCTGTTGCACTCTGTACTTTTTACGTTTATATTGAATACCGGCAAATACCGTTCGAATGACTGCAAACATCGCTCCCGTTGAAACAACACACAATATCATGGCCAATTGCAATGATCATCTATAGTTTTTCTTTATGCTTTCATATTAGAGTATTTGGAGCTGTACCATGCTATATTGACGGCAATTGTGTAACAACTTGCGGTTAAAGGATAGCCATTTCATAAACGGTGCCCCATACGAACAATTTTAACCTAGAAAAATTGTTTGCTTTTACATGTTTTCAGTTATGTATCGGATGGCATGCCTTGTCATTTAAAATTTTCGGATGATTGCCAGATATCCATGTTAGAAGACCCTGTGGACAAGCAGAACGCTCCATTTCTGATGGATCCTCTGACATTTTTCAATTTTACTTTTTATCCTTTTACCTCAAGCCATTTGTGGTTTACAAGCACTAGGCATTTTATCTGAAACACTCTCTCCATGAAATATAAAACACGATACCACAGGAACTTACTGTCAGTCATGAAGCAAGTGACTCAACTACAATTCTTTTCAGTAAACCCAGTAGACCAGTGGTTCTCAACCTAATTCCTATCATGACCCCCATTTTATCACATCCTCTTGCCTGCGACCCCATTATAATTTCTGGTTTGTAATAAGCTTGTGTGGGATTTTTAATATACCTATTGCGGAGATCTCACGATATCCATCTATTTATATAATAGTGGAATCAATTTTTTGTATACAGGGAATCCATTTCTTGTCCCTGTACAGTATATATAGTAAGTTCCCTGAAAGCGAATGGATTAAAACAAAATTTGGTCAGTTCATTCATATTACAAACATCGAATTCGATCGGTCAAACTGTTTCAAAATGAAGATCGTTTGAAAATTTTAAAACTTCGCAACTCCCTTAATTTTGGGTGATATGATAAAAAAAGAGTGATTTCTAATTTTGGTTAAAACAACTTGGACATTTGTTTAAAAAGTTATTAAATTTTCGAGAGGCCCCCACTTTGAGTTACTTCATATTGTTGTAAATTTGGTACATTGTTGTGCATGCGTTAAGTAATCACCAAAAACTGTTAAAGCCAAGTTGTTTGCTTTTAAAATTTAGAAAACAAAATCCCACACCGAAAGTCTATCTTCATTGTGCCAGCTTTTTGGAAAAACGACTATTCGCTCACACACATACGTATCTCATTAAATTTCAATTTTAATTGTATTTCAATATGCAGGTTTTGTTGCATTTGCATTTTTCTGATATTTCAACATAAAGTTCGCATTGGTTTTATATCGTACTTCTTTCATTTAAATTGCTTTTTTAAACAACTCTGCACCTGTTCAAAATGTTCAGTAGACCTATTTTTCCCTGTTATTAACAGTATGTGTAAAAATAAAAAGTATGCCTGTCACAACAAAATTCAAAATAATATTTAAAAATATTTTCCGGTATATAAAAATATTTATCTTCTCCGCTTATCTTCGAGACCCCCATGAAACCCTCTCGCGACCCCCAGGTTGAGGAACGCTGCTATAGACTAATGTTAAGAGCCAATACATTGAACCTAACAGCAACATGAACGTTTAACATATAAGATGGTCGAGCATCTAAGATAGCAATCGCAAGTCCTGCCTGTCACAAGTTCGAGTCCTGCTCAGAAGACAGATGATACGTGTTGTCCTGTCATCTTTCCTTATCATCAATCCCATAGTTTCCATTAGCCTAAAGGGCAGAATAATCGGATATTTAAAAAAAAATCCAATAAAATCCAATGTAGCATTCATATTTCACCTTCAAACTCTATGTTACCACAGAAAACATTTACCTATGTTCACTTTCGAGACTGCACCACATTCCGTTCTTATGTAATTGTCTAGTTAAAATTTACCTTGCTTTAGAAACTAAAATTTGTTAATACTATGACTATTTTCCATACTCTCTTGAAGCAGGTTGCTTTACTCTATTTTCTTATTCTATACTTTTGAAATTTTGGTGCAGGGCGCACCGATGGGGAGGGTCCACTGAGTCTAGACCCCCTAAAACTTCCTAACTCAACGCAATTTGTACACTTTCTCCATAAACAGGGAAATTATTGATGTAGCATGAAAATTTGATATCACACTTCATCTGTACACTTTCTCTTTTTTAAAAAAAAGTTGTCCTTTACTGAGTATTTATTTATTTGTTTGTTTGAGCCCAAAAGGATAAGCGAACGAGTCAATTGAGAAAGTTATCGTATTACAGGCCTACACGGACAAAAATACATAATCCAATCTCATGTAAATGCTGTTTTTACCAGGTTACGCGCGTCACCACATTAAGTAATGTTGTTTCATCCTTAGTACGATCTACACCACTGTCCAGCGAAAATTTTGTATTGTGAGACCAGCATTTCAAATCCAGAATTAACGCCATACCCATCCCGACGGTGGTAACTTATGTATATCATGTTGTTACCACCTTCCTACGAGTGTCCCCTCTTGGTTCTTTCTAAATCTATGACTCCCTACCTTACGAGAGTAATAAGACGTCATATTCTATGAGAAGAAAGAGGAAAGATGTTTATAACACAACGCCGAACTCTAGACTTGACATGGTGTTCCCACCTGCTGTACTTTTATACATGAAATTACATTACTTAAGGAATGCACCCACGTAAATACGATGTATCCACACGGAAATCCTAGTCCTTTTTTTCTCAGTGTACCCGTCACCGGGTATTATAAAAACTGTTACTCCAATACATCTAAGATGGGTAGAATACGTGGATAAAGTAACAAACTCACGTGGAGTGTAGGAGTTATGTTGAAAACCCTTTCAGATAAGATAGTTCAGGGTTGCCTTAGAAGAGTATTTCTCAAACTTTTTCAAGTAGGAACTTATTTCATTAGCCAAAACTTCTCCGGACATCCTACATTTTACCTCTTCGAAAACAAACATTTAAAAAAATATATTTTGAGAATTTACCACTTACATTTTTAAAATAGTATTTCCATCAATCTTAACTTTATATTGATATTAATAAAAGAATACATATTAGTTGTTTTTTTTTTTAAATAATGAAGTTCAAGCTTATTCTATAGTAATACATCTATATAAGTTATTAGAATTTTCATATTCTTTACCTTACCAAAGTGTATAATCTATTATTTGTATAATCTATATCTGTTCTAGATTCTTAATTACAGTACAAAGTGTGATACGCAATTCACTTTATTTCTTTTATCCTTTATTTCTAATAATGTTCAATCTAAGAAGACAACAAAAGGATACATGGAGTACAACTTATAGTACGCAGACCACAGTGTTAAAAATGCTGCCCTTGAGGAAGATGAGGAGATATGAAACAAGACCTTAGTGAAATAGGGTGTACCCATTTCAACTGGATCACTTTCGACAAAGTATGATTCAATGGTGTTTTCTATATAAACCAGTAAATTTTTCGTTTTTTTTCATTTTATTAAGAAATTCAATATGCATGTTTCTGTGAGATTAAGAGACCAATGCAAATAGCAGGCTTATTTTTAACCCTAATGACTACGTAAAACATGGTGAAGAAACTTTTAGATACCTACGCAACCTTTGCAATGATGCAAGACGATCTTGTGTGGTTTTTCATTTCTTCGGTTATTGTAATATTCATGACATTTAGGGATCACATCTTCATTTGACGCTATATATAGCCAAACTAACTAATAATAAACCATTGAATGCAATATACATATTAGCTGGAACTGCAAATGATCGAATATCTGAATAGGGACGAGTTTTTCTACCTCAAATATTTATTCTACATAAGTTCTACATAATAATATTTATTCTACATAATGATACTTATTCTTCTATATGTTTGTATACCTACAGCTTAACGTGGGATCCAAAATGAGCTCCTACTGGAAATCGAAGCCTAGTCTCCATAGGTTACCTGACCAGGATAGCAATGCCGATTTTGGCTGAGGCACCAGTGCTGTGTTTAACGCAGTTACCGGGCGAACGTGGTGGAACTGGGAACCGGAGAGTCTGATTACTGCAGTGTATCCAACGGTTTTTTTCAAGTTGCAGTAGTCTGTTCTGTTTGTGCTTAATGAAGAACACTATAAATTATTTAGTTTTCATTGAATAAAGGAATAGTTCACAATTCCTACAATAACTAAGATGTATCGTGGATGGCAATATATACTCATCTACAATTCAATGAGCTTCTACTGTGTATTGAACTGATTGTATAAAAATTACTTTTTGTTCGATTTCATTATAAAACAGAGGCAACCTTTAAAATGCATGCGTGACGAAGACAATGACTGATAGATTTATCTAGGGATGATAGTTTAGAGCATTGTACAATATTTTGTAAGTAAGTTTAAATCAAGTTAAGGTTAAGGGTCAACAAACTTTACGATGGTTGCATTTGTGCTTTAAATGTGTGTTTACCAGTTGGTACAAATTATTTTCTCGAGTTTCAGCCAGGAAAGAATTACAATACGTTTTCACTCAATGAGTGAGTAAGTCCTCTCCGCTGTCTAGTGGTTACCGTATGTACACATAATCACGAGTTTGATTCTCGGTGGGACAGAACAAAAAATTAATTTTTGAATCAGGCACTTTCATTAACATATAAATTCTATAAATTTATAGAACTCTCTTTTAGTTTAAAGAACATTAAACTAAAGGAAAAAAAAGAATCATTTCATTTTCTTGGGGAATGCAAACCATTTGCGGCATGGTTGCCCGCAGCGGGAGGCAAGAGAAGGCAATTATCTTCCCTGGATTTTCGAATTCGTCAAAATGCATGTTAAAATACTGTATATTAGATTTGTTTATTTACCTATCACAGTATGTTATATATTTACTATAGTTAATAGAGTTATACAATGTACGTCAATAATAACTGTTTTACATGAAGTATTTATTGTATATGCAACAAAGCGTGTATATTCGTGACTTCGCTTGTGGATCGATCTTTGGCTTTCCTTGGAAAAAATCCTGCGGGCGTTTCTGCTTTGAGGGAAAAGAAAGTGAAGAAGAAGAAATTTTCCCTGCACTTTTCTAACGATTATGGAATTGGATAGCTTGGGATTAAACTTGTAAAATTTGATTAGAGTGTATCTATGTTTTAGAATCATTGTCATTACCAGCACTTTACTAGGACTAGAATAAAATTCTTTGATAACAACATCAGCACATGGCTGATTGTAAGTAACATTGCAACATTAATAAACTCACAACTTCTATTTATGACAGAAATTTCCCTGGACTACCTCTGAATTTATCTCTGGTTCTAGCACTCAGAGAAAAATGATTAATTCTACAAGCTGTTTTCATAGAAGTGTAATTTTGAGACTTGAGAGCCTAGTATTATCTTTGTGTCTGTCTTTCTAGACATAATGGGCCTTATGCAGAGTCGTTTTGAGGCGTGATTAGTGCCATACTAAAGAGTTCGACTAACATATCTTTCCTGCAGTAATCATGCCTTTAGTATGACGCTAATCATACGTCAAAACGACTCTGCATAAGGCGGAATAAGAGTAACACGTTCTTGCATTGAACATACAATGGCATTTGTTGATTCATTTCAAAGGACTGAATGTAGCATGAATGCACCAAGTTGCCTATAGGTTAAGCGTATCAGATGTACAGTCTTGTTTAATAAACCCTACCACTCCTCCCTTCTCCCTGGCCTCTCTCTGGAAGTCCTGTGTTGTTATCCACGCATGGAGTTTAATCAAATAGAAATCGACTTGAACCAGTAGCGATCTTTATTTGAAGTCAAAGTGTTAAAATGTGCTACATATAGTTGCAAGAGATTTTTTTAATGTTCTGGAAATAACTTCTGAAACTTTTGAAACTGTATTTGTCTTAATTTGAACTTATACTTGAAGTGGTTTTATTACTAACAGAACATTAAACTCTGACAGAATAATTACAAGTTAGTCGGTTGGTAACACTGTAGTTACAAAACTGGCCATCTGTACTAGGGTTGCCAATTTAGCCACTTTGTGGCAAGATCTGGCCATTTTGTGAACCTGGCTAGCCACTAGTGGCTTTTCTAGCCATATGATTTTTGTTTTTAGCCATTTCTATCCATTTTCTGATATTAGCCACTTTTTCTAGATTCTATGCATCACTTTGCTAGTTTTCTGAAGGCGCCTGTTGCCAATAATGCTCACATCCACTTAACACATCGTCCTGGACTCCGGGAAATCCCCGGATTTCCACAGCGAATACAGGGAACATCCCGGCCTCCGTTCTTCACGTTCACGCAGGAAGGACCCGGATGTTTGTTCTTTGTTCAGTTAGGTTGAAGTTTTTGTGCGCAGAAGTTCGGAAGTGAAATAAAACGTAGCCAGTGAGCTATTATTATTATTATTATTATTATTATTATTATTATTATTATTATTATTATTATTATTATTATTATTATTATTATTATTTAAAAAAAACTGGTTACCGTACGTGTGTGGTGTTAGTGCTGTGGAAGGTTGTGTGATTTATAGTAATTAGTGTCATTAATGTTAACGATAAATTTCAAAAATGCCTGACAACGTAGAAATTCTTCAGAAAATGTCACTTCTCAGTGTCAATGAGGTTTTAAAACCAACGAAACAACCTATTACCGATTTAGCTGTAGCTTTGGGATTTGAGCATAATATCGACCAAATTGAAAATCAGTGGCGGAACATAAGTTTTGTCAAATGGGTTAATAAACCTTCGACAGAAGAATTTTGGCTAGAAGTAAATCAGTATAGATATGCTGGAGGAGAGAATCCATTTTCGGAATTAGTTTCATTGGCTTTTTCTACATTAACACTTCCACATTTGAGCGCGGAAGTTGAGCGTGTTTTCAGCCAAGTGAATATAGTGAAAAATAAACTCAGAAACAGGTTGAAAACAAGAACACTATCTTCAATCTTAAGGGTGAGATTTGGATTGCGCCGTGTGCAAAAGTGCTGTTTTTCACACGAAATTCCAACCAAAGTTTTGCAAAGAGTTGGGACAAAAGCAGCGTACACTCCAGTAGAGACAGGTCAAACAAAAGAAGCCCCGCCTCAACTTGATGATGGCGACGATGATATTTATTTCTATTAGGTGAGTATTGCTTTACCTTTATGTTATTATAAGAATCAATTCGTTATTTAGATTTATTTCAGCTTTATTAAGTTTTTTTAAAGCCATTTCTGGCCACTTTTAGCTACTGATTTTAGCCACTTTTTCTCGTTGGGTGTTGGCAACACTAATCTGCACTCGTTCTCTGGTTGTCATACTGCGAGAGGATGGTTTACGTAGTGTTCAGATCAGTGGCGGCCGGTGGTTTGTGGTTTCGGGTGTTGCAGTGCGAACGATCGGAGACAGAAGATATAAAGTGGACTCATTGACTAATCAGCATAAATTTAGATGCAAATGCTATGTGACATGTTAGATTAAATAAAAATCTGTTTTTAAAAAATAAAAAATGCAGAACATTTAATTCGATTAATCACTTTATTTAATTAGTAAGTTCATTCTTCTCTCTTTGATTGGAACAAATCTACCTAATACATGCTGGTTGAACTATAGTATTCTTATTGTCAGGTCTTTTTCGATGGAAAGCATAACCAATGTTGATAACCTTTCTTGGGACATTCAATTTCTTGAAAGTGTCAATTCTTTTTGATGTGAAAAAGAACTTTTCTTCTTATACTGACGCCATAGGTACAGTTAATATTAGTTGCAGAAGCTTTGTAGATTCACTAAATATTTTTCCTAGATTTTTGTGAACAATTCATTCTAGCAAACTCAGTCCCTGACAGTGATCCGAATTCCCCTTCAGCATAGACTAAACAGAGTTCGTACCAGAGATTAGTGTTATAAAAAAATGTACATTGAACACGCTTTATTCACAGTGTATCTAGGAAAATTTCAAATAAATTGTGGAAATGTACCTAGTTCATACAACATTACTGCCATAAGGTGTCCTGTAAACTTAAACCGTTTATTTTTTCGAACACTCTCCTGAATTGCACTTTGCTTGTTTTGTCTAAGCCTTAATTGTAAGTTTTTCCTCAGTTGAAAGCTGGGAAATTTTTTTGTAAGTTATTTACAGAAGTCATGATATGCAATTCATTCAGAATTTGTAGGTTATGTACAGAATTAAAGCACATACAATAAAATTAAATCTAATAACTAATAACCAAAACAGCTGATACAAAAGAGATACTAGTATATGAATTGCGAATGTCACATATTCATACATAGGGCTGTAAACTGGCCGACTTTTCATTGGCCTGGCCGGAAAAATTGATGTTATTTTGATTAAAGCCGGTGACGGGTACGAACTTCTCACCAGCCCCTTTATAACCGTTTTTTTTTTTCAAATTTGTATCTAGTTCTAAGTATAGATATTGAAAAGTAGCTGTCATTCTGTAAACTCAAAACTACCACCTTTCACCATGTATCAACGATTAATATATTTTGTTCACCTGTTTAGAAAATTTTAGAGAGATGACAGGGACTGTATCAGGGAAAATTTGAAATTTACTTTCAAGGAATTTTATACATTTATTAAGAGTGGGAAAGGACTTCTTAAAGCAATTTCCTATAGTTGAAGTAGAGACTATATGTTTAAAGAGTGAATTTCATTTTCCAAATCCAAAATTGTCACGTAAAGATTATTATACTTTTGTTCATCTGTTTTGCTAATTTTAAAGGAATGGTAGTTACTGGTAAATACAATAAACTGATCAATTCCGATTGATTATAGCACAATGTATCTATTAAGGTTATTAGTGAATGTTCTAAGGACATACAGAATATATGTGTTAATGCACTTTCGTTCACGATAGTACATTTCCTTTCCACGGATAGGTCCGAACAGAGATACTTCACACATACCAGAGATACCATATCACCTATATCACAGAGAATTTTGAGGATGTGTCGCACACATTCTTTTTACTTTACAGAGTTGGCAACCCTATTCATATATCAACACACACACACACACATACTTGTGCGTAAAAGAAAAAAAGAACTACATTCCAAATCATCCGCCTTGGTTGTTACGCAATGCACGATGAACACAATATGGCGAAACAATGTTTATCAACGTTCTGGAAAGCAACCTTGAAACCCGCCAGATATAGGAACAACATGTTAGCTGGAAGGGGTCCAAAGTATTTGAGGAAGGTCCAATACGTCTACGTAATAACGAACCTGTCTTTTACTGTACCCGAAAAGATAGGTAATTCTTAATTACTGTCACCTACATTTTTAGAAAAAATGATAGAACGATTATTTCTGTAAGAAAAGAAGGAGTACATGATGAGGCGTAAAATAAAATATTTAGCTTACATCAATCGTTTCTCTGTTAAACAAGTATAGTTCGTTAAGAAAGTCTACAAATGCTAGTCGAGTTTCGAAATTTTTGGGAGGTCCGGACCTGGTGGACCCCCCTCGTGGCTACGCCTCTGAGCATTGCTAACTAGTCTCAAATTCAATGTGGCGTTCCCCACCATACAGTTCTATCAAGAGTATAAAATATACTTATATCCACAGAGGGGGGGGATTCTGCATATTGACTTATTAATATTTGGTTCACAAATTACTGTAGAAGAAATTTTCATTATCTATATAAGCTAAGAATTAACTTTAAATGCGGATCTACTTTCATTTGATTTCTGCTCTACTATATATTTTCTTTTTTATTTTGTAATTCTGCTATCACTTTTTTTAATTGTCATTATATTGATTTGCTTCAGTATTAACACCATAATATAAAAATATGAATGCATAAAAACAAATTCCATTTGTTAACTGCTAGTGAAATAAAATTTAGAAATCTTATTTAGCGCGAAAAACCTTCTCGTTCACTGGAAACCGTGCTGTGTTGCAGAAGCACTGCAACGACCAGACCCTTTAACTTCTGAGATAGGGGAAAGGAGACTGAACATTTGCTCCAATTCCCGCGCTGAAGGAATCTGATCGTTGCATGCTCGCTGCAACACAATATAAATTAGAGACTCTGTGACGGATTATTTTTCGCTTTTTAAAACGGATTAACGAAACGGACAGTTAGAGAAGTAAAAAAAATATGTTATTTAAAGTATATATGGGAGTATTAGAAAGTACTTTTTCTGTTCTTTACTACTATTGCTAACAATATTTTTTTCTTGAAATACTTTGGTCGTTGCGCAACGCTGCAACACTAACATTAGCCGCCACTGGTTCAGATAGTGGAGCGTAGATAATTGAACAAGAAACGTGTGGACAAGTTTATCTATGCCTCGCTGTGCTCCGCTTCTTACGTATCATGCTAAGCCTTGTATAATAACAGAAAGGAAAGTTTTCTTAGATATGTTTCTACAATTACTTTCAACATTATACATATTTCATGGAACAATTTATGGAACTAATCGCGTAACTGTGGTATGACTTAACATGAATCCTTATAAAATTTATTCATAAGAATTCATGTGCTAGTATAAATAAGATTCCGCCGGATTCCTTGTTTACTTACGGCCGTGTCAGCTAGCAAGTTATATGATGGTGCATATCACATCCTCTGGTATTATAATACAATTTTCTTCTTCTTTTCCCCTTTATGGTGACAGATCGATAACCCCCAGTTTTAGCACACACCCCAAGAAAACGATACCGATCACACACTACCAATTGTAACGCGTGTTTAGGTATTTAAATAAAAATTTTGTATACCCAACCCGTCGTTATCCGGCAGGGCGTAACTACAAAAAGCACCCCCCCACATTTATTACCGTTTATGAAGGTTGATTTTATACATACTAACCATAAAAATAAAAAATAAAAAAATCTTAAAATTAATTACTTGCAACGAAGCACCAAAACTTGCAATGATACGGCAATAGAACTCAATTCGATTAATTTTTCGAACCATCAAATGAGGAAAATGGCAATATTCCAATAAATTCTTTCTAAACTCATATATTATCATCAAATGCAGTGTATCTCCAAGAAAACTATATTATACAGGGTGGTAGGAAACTCCACCGACAAAATTCGGGAGGTGATTCCCAACACCGAAACAAGAAAAAAATGTCCTTTTGCACTTTTCTCTAGGACACACAGTTTCGGAGCTACATGATGCCGAAAACGGGGCAAAATGCACTTTAGAGCGCTATATCTCCTCTATTTCGAAAGATAGAGGCAAGGCGGCATGGTCACCACAAAGGAACGAAACCTGCTGTATTCACAGATGGGTATGTCGCAATCGTGAAATCAGTGCACAAGGGATTCCCGAAAGGAGCTCAGGGACTCCCGGATAAATTGTCAGGTAAAGATACGTCAAAATACGCGTGAATGGATAGGTTTTCCACCTGGTAACCATAATTAGTTGTAACCATGTCGAGATCTCAGAGACGAATTGATGGACGCGTCATATTAGGTATATGTGGTTGCATAACCACGAGGTACTGATGGTGACCAACAATGAAGTTGTGGATATGAAGTGTGGGTGAATACACTTCGGAAGGTGACTCCACAACTGGAAACAAGGAAACAAATCATGAAAAGAAGTCGAAAGAGGCGGCGTGTTCCAGCAGGAACCGAGCAAAAGATCGCCCACACACCATGGGTAAAGTAGAATATCTCCCGAACGAATTGAGATAGTGACGTCGGTCCACAAAATAATAAAGAAAATCATACTCAAGGAAACTGATGGTGCAAACTGAATGGAGCAGATGGAACTGCGCAATGGGAGTCCATACAGGAAGAAGGGGATTCGCAAAGCAGACATGGTAGGGGCAGTGAAAAGTGAACAGATGTATGTACTATGACGTGTTACGTATGGTTTACGTACGAACTGTGGGGTGAGAGCTGGAAAAGTGGGGACCAATTCAAGGGAACACCGCCGGACATGGGTGTTGGTGCAGCGGTTCCGCAACAAGTAGAATACGCAGACATTGCAGGGCCAGAAATCGCTGTAGGCCCTATCGAGTAGGTAACTGAGGCATGGAAGACATGGACAAAAGTAAGCATGTGTACAGGCAAACATGGACTGTATTTTCAAGGATGATACACTACAGCTCGTACTGGTGTCCGTGATGAATAAGTATCACAAAGAATGACCCTAAAGGTTTCAGAAGTTTTACAAGTCTTACCTGTGGCAACTCTAAAGAAGATGTTCAAAATGACGTCCACCACTCTGAACACAGGCATTTAGACGTCGTCGCACAGACCGGCGCACACGTCGAAACGTGTCTGGTCATTCCGCAAAGCGTCACAAGCGGCTCGGACGCGTTGTTCCAACGTTTGGATATCAGGTACCGGAGTAGTATAAACAACAGTTTTGAGATGCCCCCATAAATAGAAATCCAGAAGGTTTAAATTCGGCATGCCGTGACATAGGACCGCCACGGCCGATCCACTTGCCCACGGCCCGTGTTCAAATAATCACGCACGGGGCGACAGAAATGCGCCGGGGCACCATCGTGCACATACTACATACGTTGTCGTAAGACCAACGGCACATCCTCCAGAAGTGTAGGAAGTATCTCGCGCAAGAAATTCAAATAGATAGGCCCAGTGAGTCGTTGTGGAAGAACAACTGGTCCAATGAGATTGTCACCCAGAATCCCTGCCCAAACGTTGATACGAAACTGGTGCTGGTGGTGGGCCTGTACCATTCCATGTGGATTATCCACAGGCCACAGATGACTATTATGAAAATTCTGGATACCATCCCTTCCAAATTGGGCTTCATCTGTGAACAAAATGGAAGATAGAAAACCGACAGTTGTTGCCACCAAATGGAGAACCTGATTGCAAAGTCTAGCCTAGGAGGAAAATCCCCTGGCGATAGACCCTGTACCCGTTGCAAATGATAGGGGTAAAAATTGGCATTAAGGATCGACAACGCCCTCTCATGACTGACATTATGCCGATGGGCAAGCACCCTGGAATTTACACTCGGGTCATCGAGCACATGTCGTAAAATACGTTCTTCGGCATGCACAGTGTGTTCCTCACGTGGTCTTCTCGTGTCACACATTTCAGGGTGAAATGTTCCGGTCTCGTTGCAAATGTTGCAAACAGCGTTGCAAATGTATGATGCGGTTGGCGTCTATTGGGATATCGATCGTTGTATAATCGGCTGCCTGCCTACCATTTCCATGTGCTTCTCCATACACAAAATTCATCTCGGCCTGTTCCTGATTGGTGTAATGGGCCACTGTCACAACACACTACACTATGAACGTGATTCACAACACACAACATAGTAGTTGCCCACTTCAACTTCACGGATGACTTTGACAGACAAGGTAGGTCTGCTCAATGGTGATGTATTGTTTGTTGGTTGTGCACTCAGTGTTTCTTCAGTGCTAACTCCTTGTGCATCGAAATGACCTGGACTGACAACTTGGGGGTCCTTTCGAGGCAAATCAACGAAGTACGTATGTAGTGTGGTTTAGCCGTATGGTAGCTATGGCCCTGTGTTTGTGATCGTGCAATGTTCCCGAAAATAGTCAATGTTTTGCTGTCAGCAGTGTTCGAATAAACGAGGGGGTGCAGGGGAAATCACCCTCACGTAAAAGTTTATCCCCAGCTTATATCATGAAAATAACAGTATCCCTGCCAGGAATAATTAATACCACTGCATTGTTGGTTACCATCAGTACCTGGTGGTTATGACCTTCACCACAGCGAAATGAAACTACCACTAATTTTATTTTTTATAACTTCTTGAAAACAAATAACATTATTGGAAAAACGAAAACATAGTGCACTAGGGATGCGCTCGAGTCGAGACATGTCTCGAATCTCGACTCGACTCGACTCGAATTCGAGTCGAGATTCGAGTCGAGACAAACATTGTAAAATTCGAGACGAGTCGAGACAAACGTATTTCTCGACTCGAATTTTCGAGTCGAGACACGAGTCGAGTCGAGACGGCTCTTAAAAATCTCGACTCGACTCGAATGTCTCGAAAATCTTTCTATAATTTTTAATATTATTTTGAAGAAAGTATTCACTCAGAAACAGTCTTGAAACCAATTCCAGCTTTTATTCCTTCAGAAAGGTACAGAACGCATAAAATTAATAGTTAATCTTTAAAGATCAAGATTTAATTTTCAGCTCAATTCAGTTAATTAGAACTAATAGTTAATGTCGTTGTATTTGGTTGTACTGCAAATATAATGATAATAATAATAATAATTGATTATCTAGTTTGTATAAAACTATTGCGATAAAGTGAACTTCATAAATTCTCTGAATGAGCAGTTGGTAGTCTATAGTAATTTAGCATAGTTATAATTATTGTGTTTTCGTTCCCATGAACGCAATAGGGTTACGTAACTTCTGGATTATTCGCTTGCCCAACTATTCTGAGGCTCTAATATGTTGCAGCATATCACGAGCTACGGATAATATATAATGTAACATTTGTTGTACATCACATATTATGATACGAGACTATTTTACATAGTATATCTTATCTATATATATAAAAGAGAACGTACAAATCCTTTGTTCCCTCATCACGCTAATACGGCTGAACCAATTTCTTTCATTTTTGGGGGGTTATTAGGATTTGGACCCTAGATGGTTTTTATCATATCACTTTAATTTTTAATTACCAGTGTCTTGAGATAATTGACCATTCAAGTGTCCATAACGTACAAATCCTTTGTTAGTTCATCATAGGTAAAAATAAACGTATTTATATGCAACCCGCATGACCGTGTCACTCGGCGGGTTAACATAAATGACAGGCGCTATAATGTTAACATTTACTGCAATCACTTGAAAGCGAAAAAGTAAAAATTATCTAAGTAACAAAGTTTATTGCGTTCCGGGGTGACCGCAGCGAAGCGGGGCGGGTTAACATAAATGACAGGCGATATAATGTTAACATTTACTGCAATCTTCTATGGTTTTTATCATATCACTTGAAAGCGAAAAAGTAAAAATTATCTAAGTAACAAAGTTTATTGCGTTCCGGGGTGACCGCAGCGAAGCGGGGTGAACGCTGCTAGTCTAATATAAATAAAATAAAGAGTTTGTTTGTGTGTTTGTCTGTCTGTCTGTGTGCGACCTGGGCACCAGACGAGTGGACCGAGAGTTCCCAAAATTTGGTCACGGGTACCTTAGTCCAGGCCCCAGATCAAGACGAAGCGTTTTTTTTTAATTTCGAACCAGGGGGGGTCTCGGGGGGGACGTTTACTGGGACCGACCTGGGGACGAGACAAGTTGACCGAGAGTTACCAAATTTTGGTCACGGATACCTTGGTCCAGGTCCCAGTCTAAGGCGAAGCGTTTTTGTCAAAATTGAAACCAGGGTCTCAGGGTGGCGTTTAGCGAGACATGTAGTAAAAGTAATCCAAATTGATCGACATTAGTGTCAAATCCATAGTTTTCACGGTCGCTGAGATCAATGGTGACACTTCCATCAGCGATGACTTGCAAATTCAGCTACCACTGTATGCGGGCCGGGTGTCAGCGGGTGAGGAATACCGAGACATGTATAAATAGCCCATATTGATTGATACTAGTGTCAAATCCATAGTTTTCGCGGTCACTGAAATGAATGGTGATACTTCCACAGGTGTTGACTTCCAAATACAGCCCCCATGCGAAGAATGGGTATATTAAGCTAGTATTACAATAAATGGACTGCTTGGATGCCAAGAACTAGTACAGATAAGTACCATTCACTTCTATGAATAGGTATTTTCTAAAAGGATTTTTGTAAACACTAAGTTATAAAACAATGAACTACATACAGTTGTTATGGTTTTGGTTCCCAACATAAAAGAAATATGGATTGTTCATGAGATATTGAACTTCAACTTTCACTCCTGGAAAATTTCAATTTTGGAGTTAGGCCACTTGGCATCAAAGCAGTTCACTGTAAGATAAATACATTTCGCACATTAGTAACATAGTTGTTCAGGGGCCTTCGATTTCCATCCTCTCAAATGAAAGCTGAACGATTGCTTGATACATGCTGACTATATAGGAGAAATAGTGTATTAAGTTTTCGAGCTTTGGTGCGTATCCGTATTTACACTCTGATATAACTTTAAGTTCACACTCAAATCGAGCTAATTGTTTAATGCATTTCGAAAGCTTTTGTTTTTATGCAGCTCATTAAGGAAAATCTATTTCATAATCGTAACATTTATGTACTAAGAAACTATGAACGTAAAGTGGACTCGACCTAGCCCCGTGGCCGCTGTGACTCAGTGGCACAGCTCTCACCCTTGGTGTGTGAGGACTCTGATTCTGTGTGTGTGTGTGTGAACTCCCCGGCTAGTGTACGCGTCTTTGCCGTGGAAGACTAGGGTTCAATTCCCGGCGCGAGCTCATGTAGTTCGGATTCCACGTTAATAAGTTGGTCTACATTTCATATATCCTCGCTGCTGAAAGAGACGGTAAAGTCAAAATCAACTCAACAATATATATGTGTGTGTGCTTATGTGAATTTCCTGTGGCTGTATGGTTAACACATACGCCTTGATCGCGGGAGACTCTGGTTCGATTTACGGTGGAAGCTCATGAAGTTGTTACCGGTACCCACTTTAAACTGTAGATCCATGCCTCATATAACCATAGATATAATATATATGCCTTTGATACACTTATTTTCCGACTTGGAAGCCATCGAAAATTTCCGGACACAGAGTCCCGTAGACCGAAAATGAGAAACATGGCTAAGAGTAAAACAGCCATAGAAATTTAAGCTTTTTAGGCTAACTTAATAATGCAACTAACTTGGTCAAGTTATAATGGAGGAAATGCTATCATTGCAACACTCTGAGAATAGAAAATGTTCGTCAGGTATTACTATCCCCCTCTCCTGCAGAATGAAAACCCTGACTAAAACTCAATATATATATATAAAACTATTTTGTGTAATGTAACAAACAGTGGCGGATAGTATTCATGTTTCCTTGCAGAGGTCCTTACGAGGGTTCGCTTCCATCTTCCTCTCCCCAAGAACTAAAATAAATTAAAAAATTGCTATTACTTGTTAATCTTGTACAAAGGACGCAATTAAAGTCCCAGTGTAACACCCCTTCACATTTAGATTTTTCCCCTGGAAGAAAACCAGTTATTATTGTTTCTTGATTTCTCAGTCTCACCTACATAAATATACGAATAGAATTACAGGATAGGACATGTTTACATTGCTTGCACGTGACATCTAACTATATTTCTCATCAAATGTGTCACAGACGAAAATTTCCGTTTGTACTGCCTCTATTTTCTGGTACATATGTTTCATTTATGTTATGTTGCTAAAATTCGTTAGGAAACAAGTACAGACTGCGCCTGTGTGCCTGAAAAACCGTAAATGTACTGGATAATTATTTCTTCACTTTCTTCCAGAAAAAAAGTAACCCATCTCATGTAGGCTAACAAAAGGAGGTAGCGGACCAAAGATAACCGTTGTTTACCTAAGGTCGTTACACAGCAGGGGTTTCATTCAGTCAGAGGGAAAAGAAAAAATAATTTAAGGTTTCTACATTTGTTTTGAAGTGCAATATACTTCTTCCTTTTATTTTAAGAACCATTTCCTTCTCATTTGTCTGCATCAGAAAAAAATGCAAAAAAATCACTAGAATTTGTTTATTTACCCAAAGTACGTACTAGATCACTAGTTCAATAGTAAAATCACTAAATCTAGTACGAAATCATAAATGTGGAATCCCTGGGTTGGAGCGAAAGTAGTGGTTGGAGTAAAAACTAGTCCGTATTTCTACTGCGTTCTGTTGTTGAATTCACAGAAATGTTCAAAAATAAATTCAAGAAGTAAAACACGATCCTACAAAAGACTGTTTACTTGCTCACTGGTTTTAGTATTGTGAACTGAAACTCAAGTGCGCAGTCATGTTGAATACTTCTGTCCCTTCCTACTTTACAACTTGAGGTGGGATGAGGGTCAGGATAGATCTAGTGATATACCGCTAAAGGAAGTGCTTCAGTACAGAGTCGGAAGCGGTATGTATTGTTTATACTACTTACAACGTTACCCCCCACATAAAATATAAATTCACCCTTTCTCCCTTCCCTTTTTCGAATACAATGAACCGACTCTTTTGCTGAAGAAAGATGCTAAAAGAAAATTGAAACATCTGTGTCTAAACTTTCTTTGAAGCGCAATCTATTGTATTTGTAAGGTTTTGCGAGTGTTTTCGAGATAGTCAAATCTTTTATCATGGACTCCTGCTGCGAACTGACCGTGAGTAAACACCCGACCTCGCTGTGCCCAATTTCTCTCGCACACGTGAAATGGGTTTGTTGTTTCCAAACCAAATAGGAAGTTACCTTGTGCTTTTGCATTTCTGCACGCACACAGGTACAATTGTTGTTTTAATGATCAGAAGAAATATCAAAACCATCCGATATATATGATACGAAACAGCTAACAGACGGAGGCAAAGATAAAAGTAGACCTATACCAAGTTTTCCGCGTGGTACAATTATGGAGAATAAATATTTGATAAAGTCACGTAGATGCGCTTAAACCTATTCCATCTGTCCTTATAATTTTTCTGGTCTCATCAATTTCTCAGGAGAATACGTACAACATATGTCCAAATTCCATATATACTGAAATGAACAAACTCCATAGCTCTGGATAAGTAGCTTAACAAATAAAACACAGTTCTGACCAGAGCAGAATGAAATATATTAAAAACTATACTTACAATGTGTTACAGTTTCAAGGACCTAACGTCCTCTTCATCAGACACCAACACAGAGTGTTGGTGTCTGATGAAGAGGACGTTAGGTCCTTGAAACTGTAACACATTGTAAGTATAGTTTTTAATATATTTCATTCTGCTCTGGTCAGAACTGTGTTTTATTTGTTCCATATATACTCTTTCTAAACTAATGAGTAAATTCATTAAGAACACCAACTGATATCAATAAACAGGAAAGAAAACAATACTTTATACTTCTATCATTTGGTACACATCTCTATGAAGCACCACCATAATTTTAGTGGGCGATAAGAAATATCTCGCCAGTGCTTTTACAATAAATAAAATTTTATAAGTATTAAAGAATAGTGGTAAGAGATTTTATAATAGCTCTTTTATTTATGAGATATGAGTATTTTGAAAAAAAAAAAAACAACTAAAGAATAGGTTGGCGGAACCACAAAAGACTCGTAAAATAAACTTTCTTATAAATACATACGCACCTTACTCACCTTTTATAATTGCTATGCTTACGTTCTCCATAAAAACAGAAATTCTCTGTTAGTGATACTTTACACAAGATCATGAAGTGGGTTCAAATTTAATTAAAGGCAAAATACAATACAATAATCCTCAAATATTGCCTCAAGTGAGTTTAAAGATTTCTAAACACTAGTGCGAAACCGGGCTCTGCCGTTGCGATCGATTTACAGATCTTGAGACGAAAGGAAGAAGGGACTTACGCACACAGTAAGTAAAAACAATTAATATGCCTGTAACTTTCCCCCAAATGGGTGTATCTTAAAACTAACCTCACCATTATTTTTCTAATTAAATTCTAGCCTGAAATTATTTATCAGATTACCGGAATTTACGGGAATTAGGTGACCTGAGTGAGCACATGTGGTGCCAGCTCTCTCCAGCGACCTATCAAGGATCATTGCGTGTATGCCAAGACGTGTCGCCGTTTTTATCCATGCCAAAAGTCGACATACTGACAATTAGGTAGGTAGTCATGATGGTCTGGCTGATTTGTGCGTATATTTTAACTCGTACATTTTGTCTCGACTCGAATTTCGAGACGTCTCGACTCGAATTCGAGTCGAGTCGAGACAGAGACTGTCGAGTCGAGACACGAGTCGAGACAGAAACATATTTTCGAGTCGAGACACGAGTCGAGACAACATTTTCTCGAGACGAGTCGAGACAGGCTTAAATCTCGACTCGACTCGACTCGAATGCATCCCTATAGTGCACTAGATAATATTCTGCATGTGATACCGTTATCACAACTCACCTATCTTCTTTAGGTGTGCCGCTATTTACGCAACCCGCTAAAAATGCTAAATCTTTCGGCAGTTGCAAATCGAAAGCAGATAAGTAAGTTGTGGTGACGGTATCACATGTAGAATGATAATATCTAGCGCACTATGTTTTTGCTTTCCCAATATTTGTATTTATTTTGAACATATTACAGTAAAACCATAAAATTAGCGGTAGTTTAATTTTCGCTGTGGTGAAGACCCTTATGCAACCACACATAGCGAATATTACGTGTCCACCATTTTGTCTCTGTTTGAGATCTCGGCATGGTACAGTACAACTAATTATGGTTACCAGGTGGGAAACCTATCCATTTACGCCTATTTTGACGTATTTTTACCTGACAGTTTATCCGGGAGTCCATACGCTCCTTTGGGAAATCCCTTGTGCACTGATTTCACGATTGCGACATACTCATCTTTGAATAGAGCAGGTTTCGTTCCTTTGAGGTGACCATGCCCCCTTGCCTCTACCTTCCGAAATAGAGGAGATATAGAGCGCTAAAGTGCATTTTGCTCCGTTTTCGGCATCATTTAGCTCCGAAACTATGTGTCCTAGAGAAAAGTGCAAAAGGATTTTTTTTTCTTGTTTCGGTGTCGGGAATCACCTCTCGAATTTTGTCGGTGGAGTTTCCTACCACCCTGTAAATATATATATATATATATATATATATATATATATATATATATATATATATATATATTCACATACCAATTATACTACTAATAACAAACTTCCAATAATGTTGTTTCTATAACCAGATAACTGAAATAGATTGCATCTTGCCACACTTGGCGCTACTGGTCTGAACAACCTCACAAGTAGTTGACTTTTTTTAAATTTCAGTTTACTCATTACACACTATATCTCAAAACTTCGCGTGTTCAGGAATTATCCAGAATAGTCATTTCCAAATGAATACTTCGTGACATGTTAGCTACTCTGCTTCTCAGTAAGGTACACGGAGAGGTCAAGAGCTGGGCAGGAATCCAACTTTGATAAAAAAAAAAAAAGACAGTAGTGACAGGGAAACATAAATAAAAGCGTATTTGAAGGTTTTGCAGGCATACCTACTTCACGCTCATTCCCAATACTTGTCTATCCCCTTCTTCTACCTTATTTTACCCCTCCAATGCTTAACATGTTTTTCACAGGAGTTTGTTAGATTGTAGAAATACGCTGTTACATCATACATAAGCCAATTCCCAATGACTGGGTCCATATTTCGTTACAAACCCATTCGGAAATCGACGCAGAGTCAATAATAGTTGTGGTAATAATCATTCAAGATGATGCATTTCAGGAGCATCATTTCAGATTTTTCTTGGGGGGTGGGGGGCAAGACCATTTGATATAAGTAACATTTCGCGTTTTTCATTGACTTACTACTATTCTATTCATAAAATCTAAATAAATCTCAAACTCAGGGGGTCAATTTCCCCTCCGTGCCCCTAAATGACGCCCCTAATGAATTATATTTAAAAAATGAAATCTGTCATTTTAATATCCTAGATTATGCCCTCTAGGCTAAGGGAGATTGACGATGAAGACAAATGAATTATGATGGAAATTTAGTGGAATTACAATGTGGCAGGAAACGAAGGATTAGGATTTAGGATTTAAATTTCTGGGTTTTCGGCATTTATGGCCATTTAGCCCGTCACGTTTTGAAGTATGACGTCCCTAGGCGGGCACACTATCCGTGGAAAGGGAACGAAGAGAGGATTGGGGAAGGTAGGAAGCGGCCTGGGACCTATAAGTTAGGTACCATTCCGGCTTTTGCCTGGCGTGAATGAGGAAAACCTCTGGCTGGCCTGAAAAAGCGTTTAAACTTTTTCGACCGTGTGATCCCACCGGGAATCGAAACGAGAGTACCCCGAGAAAACCCACGAACAACATTTTGTACGCCACAAGCTTTCTTGCAAGGGGATCAAACCAGGGACCCCACACACCACAGGTAAGCACTCTACCACTGAACAACCGTGTTCACTATAAATTTTATTAAGTTGATACCAAAGCTGGCAAATTGAAGTAAGTGTACACTCATGTCCAAAATTATTTGCCGCATGTCTATAAATATGTTTTTGTAGGAATATAATTTGTTAACGAATTCGCCCTGTATTTCTTATAATGTTAGTATGTGTATAATCGCCAAAGATATGTGCGTGGCAAATTTCATGTCAAACGAGCAGTAAATAAGAACAATAGAACGAAAAAACTTTCTTGTCCATTTAGCTAAATTTTGTTTTACTAATTCTAATTTTCGTATTTATAATTCTTTTCCTATGAAATTTACCACAAATATACATTTCCCGATTATACACGTAGTATCAGTATTAAACGTACCTTGCAAAATCATTAACATGTCATATTGTTACAAGAGGACAGTTATAGATATGCGATAATCATTTTGGACATGAGTGTACATAAAGAACCAATTTATATTTGTGCAAAGAAAAAAATATCAGTCTCGAAGGAGAAAAAGTTAATGTACGAGTAGTCAGAAACTATAATTCCTTGGAGGACAAAGTCTCAAAAATGCAACTGTTTAGAAATAAGTGTTCAAAATCAGCAACAAGAAGAAAATGTTTATGCAAATCAATTTCTGTGCTGTGCAAACCTAAAAACCATAATAGTGCAGTCGCTTGGCAGAAAAATATTTCCATTCTGGATACCAGTATGAAACTTGGCACATTTATTAATTATAAAATGTTGAATGAAAATCCGCCGGGACACAAAACCGATGGTCACCCCGTCGGACAGAATTCAAGATGGCGTCCAAAATGGCGGCACAAACTGAAAATACTCCAATTTTGCCGTTCTTCGGGCCAGTTTATATGTTCATTGGCATGCTAAATTCAAATAACGCGCTTTTAAAAATATTAAGGCAATATATTTACAAATATAAAGAATTATGGCATATTTACATCCATTTTAATGCAAAATTAAACATGCTATTTACTGTAATAACAACGAATAAATCGTTTTTAAAATTTTGAATGACGTGATCAGACCTTTTAAGTAAATCCAAAGGTATTATTGAAGTTAAGTGTTAACTATGTGTTTTTAAGTAATCTCATGTTGTAGAACACTTATATTATAGGTAATAAATATTTGATAGTTTGATATTTTCCCAATGTTTTGCTATTTATAGGGCTTGTTAGCAACTTCTTCTTATTATTATTTTGTTCTTGTAGATTGAACTGAAATACCAAGATGTCTGAAAAGAGAAAACTGGAATTAATTGAGTTTGATTCAGCAGTTCCGCCCAATCCGGAGGTTAAATGGGAACAATGTATAATCTGTCAGGAAGAAAATGAACCCCCTCTCGTAAATGCAGCGGAAAGTGGACTGAAATCACTTGGTGAAGACTTAATAGAATTCTCTAACCTTGGAGCTTTGCCGGAATCTAGCGTCAAATTCAGTAAAATTTCATAAGTCATGTCGTACAAAATTTGACAAACAGAAACTTGATCGTCTGAGGAAAAAGAGGCAGCAATCAATAGTTGAGTTATCTCCTGGGACATCTCAGGAAGTTAAAACAAGATCAAGTACACCAACTGTGGACATTAAAAATACGTGTTTATTTTGTGATGGAGCGGAAGAAGAAGAAAAGTTAGTATCTGCGCAAACACTAGAAATTGGTTCAACAATCATGTTTTTAGCAAAGGAGGTTCAAGATGACAAAATACTAATGAAATTATCTTCAACTGATTTAGTGGCACAGGAAGCAAAATACCATACGCTGTGCTGCGTGCGATTTAGGAACAAAGTTAGAAGTGAACTACGAAAAAAGGGATCCAAAAGTGAACGTGATATTAACAGCTTTGTTTATGGTTCTGCGTTAGCTCAAATGGTAGAATATATTGAAGACATTTATTTGCTCAGTGATACTTAACCTGTATTTAAGTTAGCAACACTTACGAGTCAGATGGAATGGAAAATGCGCAATCTAGGAATTCCAAATGCACAAGTGAATCGGTTAAAACTAAAAGAGCAACTAATATCTTTAATTCCAGGTTTGACTGCCACTAAGTCTGGAAGAGAAGTACTGTTGTACTTTGAGGATGTAACTAAAGAGGCTATACGTGATGCAATTGCATATAATACCATGAGTGATGGAATGTGTTTGGCGCATGCTGCTCAAGTAGCTCGTAGAGATTTGTTCAATGAATATCCAAAAGTTGAGGGTTTGTTTGCAAAAGATTTTACTGCCAAAGAGTCAATGAATGAAGCTTTATTATTGTTGTTACAAATGATCCTAGAAGGACCTGCACAAGATAAACAAGGAGAGACTAATAGAAAACCACTACTATCTATTGCCTAGTTAATACGTTTTAATGCTACCAAATCGAAACGAAGGCACGAAACTTGTAATACTAAACATCTTATAGAACGAGAAACACCACTACCCCTCTATATTGGTCTCAAATTGTATTCAAGTATAAGAACCAGAAATCTTATTGATCAACTCCATGCTCTTGGCTTATGTGTTTCTAATGACAGAGTTCAAACAGTTTTGTCAACAACAACAAATGTTACATGTGAAAGGTATAACAATTTAGGAGGAGTAATTCCTGAATGCTTACATGAAAATTTTTTACAACAGCAGTAATTGATAACATTGATCATAATACTTCTTCTGCGACAGTTAGAGACTCATTTCATGGCACAAGCATTACCTTGATACACAGGGCCGGCCTTACGAGGTGCGGGGCCCGATTGGAAACATTTTGCGGGGCCCGAGGTTCACAACTAACTTGCATCAAGGACTGTAGAACCGTATATATATTTCAAAGTCAGACGCACTCGCCAATCCAAAAATGACAGTCGCCAATATCTCTCACGTACAAATTATGATAAGTCCTCTATTCCCCCCCCCCCGGCTTTTGGTTTGACAAAGAAAAAATTACGTCAGGGCATAACCTTTCAAAACCAGACAAATAGTGTCAGTGTAATCAATTTTGAATTGGACAATTCGTACACATATTAAAGAAATATCTTACCTTAAGACTACACGTTTGTGTAACACTCTCTCTGCACTTAAGTATCAGTTGTCGATTGTGGTTTTCGAATCAAAGTCCTGAAATGAAAGTGCGATTGATGGAAATTATCAGCAAATCATCCAGTGTGTCAGTCTTCAGTGAATTTCTGTAGGTAATCTTAACTCTGTTAAGACTGCTGAAGCCTGTCTCATTTGAAGCAATACTTAGAGGTAAAACTGCACAAAATGTGACAAAGAGGAAGCAAATTTGGGAATCTCGTAGTGAAGTTTTCATTGTAATTTTTTTTCGGTGTCTGATTCAACGTCAATGAAGAAAACAAAAGTTTATATTCTGCCCACTCTGCTAAGATAAGGTCCACTTTTTCACTGTATAAATCTGGTTGCAAGTACTTAAAAAGCAGTTTTATTTCTTCCACACCAAATTCAAGGATTTGTCCTCAGTGACAATTATTTTCATGCGAAACAGAAACTGCGCAGCCCTGTGAGTTTAGACAGAAACCATTTCTACTGAACACTGGTCGCCAGCTTAAATTTCTAGTCGCCAATGACGACCTGGCGACCGGAAATTTTGCGCCTTAACTAACTAACTCAATGCAGCGTTCACAAAAGCTCTCCACTGACTTCTATCCTTAGCTAACTGCATCCAGTTTCTACTTTGTATTCCAATCTCTGCGAGATCCATCTTAATATTGTCCTCCCATCTGCGCCTAGGTCTTCCTAATGGTCGTTTTCCGATTGGTCTTCCAGTCAAGAGTTTGAAAGCGTTTCTACTATCCTCCATTCTAGCTACATGATTCGTCCACCTAAGCCTTCTAGACTTGACGACCCTAACAATGTCGGGTAAACCGTATAAATTAGTTCCTCGTTATGAAGTTTCCGCCATTCCCCATTCCCCATTCCCGTTCCTCTTGGGTCCGAATATTCGTCTCAGGATCTTGATCTCAAATACTTTCAGCCTATGTTCATCCCTCAGAGTAAGCGACCATGTTTCGCAATCATACAGAACAACAGGCATGATTATCGTTTTGTATATTTTAAGCTTCAAATTCCTCGACAGAATTCGCGACGACAAGAAATTTTGAACCGAATAGTAACACGAATTCCCTGCTTTCAGTCGACATTTGATTTCTTCGTGAATATGATTTTCGTATGTTAACATTGATCCTAGATATTTGAAACTATCCACTTTATCAAAAGTATTATTTAATATTTTAACGCATCCATAATTTGCCGTATTACGGTCCCGACACACTTTCATGTATTTAGTTTTCTCTACATGTACTTCTAAACCGATGTCCCTGTAAGCGTTTAATAAGATCTCTGCATTTCTTTCTATTGTTCTCCTATCATCCCCTATTAAATTTACATCATCAACATATTCCATAACCTGGTGAATACCGTTCAACTCTAGGCCCTGGTTGCTATCTTTGATTTTCCTTATAGCGTATTCAAGAACAATGTTAAATAATAATGGCTACAACGCATCTCCTTGTTCAGGCCATTTTCGACGTGAAAGGTTGAGGACAAAAATTTTCTTACCCGGACTTTACTTTGGGACTAATTTAAACATATCTTAATTAATCTAATTGGCTTTCTCGGTATTCCAAGTTCTGTAAGAACGTTGTATAATGTTTCTCTCCAAACCGTGTTGTACGCCTTTCTAAAATCAATAAATAGTTGATGTAACCGGGGTATTGTATATCCACTTTTTTTCCGAGTATTTGGCGAATGGTAAATATTTGGTCGATAGTTGATCGATTTCGTCTAAATCCGCACTGATAATCTCCAATAATTTCATCCTGATATATATATATATATATATATATATATATAGATAGATAGATAGATAGATGTATAGATAGATAGATATAGATATAGATATAGATAGATAAAAACTCCCTGATGGACTAGTGGTTATATCAGTTTCCCTTTATAACGTTTTACCATCTGCAAAATGTTCTGGTGAAAAAGCTCCCTCTGTTCATTGCTTATATCAGCTAATTTTTCAGAGAAATAACTCAAATGGAAATGCAGACAGTGATTGAATTTTAAAATACATATTTCACCCTTGTGCCTCGCAATTTTTCAAAGCTCTCTACCAATATTTCATAGTTTTCCTCTCTTATAAGTAAACCTCCCTTATAAGTAAATCTAGTTTCTTGACCAAACTTGGCAGAGAAGTGTGGAATATCAAGAAATGACCGTAAGCAAAATTTAAAGAACTTCCATCTATAAAGACGACCGCAGTGGCAAAAAATCTGGTTGACCAAAATAAGCCATAATAATGTGTTTCAAGTTTGAAATTTTCATTTTATTTGTAAAACGGGTAAATGGATAAAAACAAAAACACATTAACCGAAACCGGGAGGAAGTAGACATCTATTTGAGGGTATGCTTATCACGGTCGCCATCTTGAAGTTGTCTATCTTGTATCTCGCTCGACTTTTTTTTTTAATAGGAAGGGGTTCATATAGTATATCAATCTGGGCTAGAATTTTACGGGAAATACAATGGTGAAGTCTATGTTTCCATAAGTTTGTAGTTGTAAGAGGTAATGAAATGCAGATTGATATGGATTTGTTAGTTGAAAGATTTCTTAACAGCTGTATGTTTTTGAAAAGATTTCTAGTCAAGAAAACCTAAACCTCTGTACGTTAGTGAGAACATTGTAGGTAGCTACTTATGAAAGGTAAAATCAGCTTGAAATCGTTATCGACTACAGATAACATAAAATGGTGATGAGACGATCACAAACCTTAAGGAACTGATGGAAGATGGATGACATATTTTCCATTGGATTATTCAGGTTAGAAAAAAAACTTTCATAAGCAGCTACCTATTCAGTACGCGCTAGTAGAGGAAGTACGGGTATTATGGAGTTAAAACTAACTCTATGGCCTATGGAACCCGGAGGTTCAGTGCCGCGTTCACAAAAGCTCTCCACTGACTTCTATCCTTAGCTAACTGCATCCAGTTTCTACTTTGTATTGCTATCTCTGCGATATCCATCTTAATATTATCCTCCCATCTACGCCTAGGTCTTCCTAATGGTCGTTTTCCTATGGGTCTACCAGTCAAGACTTTGAAAGCGTTTCTACTTTCTTCCATTCTAGCTACATGACCTGCCCATCTAAGCCTCCTAGACTTGACGACCCTAACAATGTTGGGTAAACCGTATAAACTATGTAGTTCCTCGTTATGAAGCTTCCGCCATTCCCCATTCTCGTTCCTCTTGGGTCCGAATATTCTTCTCAGGATCCTGTTCTCAAATACTTTCAGTCTATGTTGTTCCCTCAGAGTAAGCGACCATGTTTCACAACCATACAGAACAACAGGCATGATTATCGTTTTATATATTTTAAGCTTCAAATTCCTCGACAGAATTCGCGACGACAAGAGATTTTGAACCGAATAGTAACACGAATTCCCTGCTTTTAGTCGACATTTAATTTCTTCGTGAATATGATTTTCGTCTGTTAATATTGATCCTAAATATTTGAAAGTATCCGCTTTATCAAAAGTATTATTTAATATTTTAACGCCTCCACAATTTGCCGTATTACGGTTCCGACGCACTTCCATGTATTTAGTTTTCTCTCCATTTACTTCTAAACTCATGTCCCTGCAAGCGTTTAATAATATCTCTGCACTTATTTCTACTGTTCTCCTATCATACCCTATTAAATTTACATCATCAGCATATTCCATAACCTGGTGAATGTCGTTCAACTCTAGGCCCTGGTTGCTATCTTTGATTTTCCTTATGGCGTATTCCAGCACAAAGTTAAATAATAATGGCTACAACGCATCTCCTTGTTTCAGGCCATTTTCGACGAGGAAGCTCGTTGACAAAAATTTTCCTACCCGGACTTTACTTTGGGATTCACTTAAACATATCTTAATTAATCTAATTAGCTTTCACGGTATTCCAAGCTCTGTAAGAACGTTGTATAATGTTTCTCTCCTAACCGAGTCGTAAGCCTTTCTAAAATCAATAAATAGTTGATGTACCGGGGTATTGTATTCCCACTTCTTTTCGAGTATTTGGCGAATGGTAAATATTTGGTCGATAGTTGATCGATTTCGTCTAAATCCGCACTGATAATCTCCAATAATTTCATCTGCGTATGGGGTCAATCTTGCTAACAGAATATTTGAAAGGATTTTATAGGATGTTGACAGAAGAGAAATGCCTCGATAATTATTACAGTCAGTTTTGTCGCCTTTCTTGTGAGTTGGAACAATGATTGACTCTTTCCACTCTTGTGGCAATTGGGGGGCTCGGTGGCTCAGTGGTAGAGCGTTCACCTCCGGTGCTTGGGGTCCCTGGTTCGATCCCAGCTCGCGCCGTGTGGACTTTGTGGTGGACAAACACCGTGCTCGTGGGTTTTCTCGGGGTTCTCCCGTTTCCTCCCACTTTCTTCATTCCACCATTTCACTCATCTCTCATTATCACCGTCTCCTTTAGCCTAACCGGCATAACCGTGGGACGTAAAACTTAAAGATTTCATTTTTTTCTTGTGGCAATTCTTTCTTGTTCCAGATAAGGAGAATGAGTTTGCGTATCTTGTTCCACAATTTTTCGCCTCCAGCTAAAATTAACTCAGCCGAAATTTCATCTACACCCGGAGATTTGTGTTTCTTTAATTTCTTTATAGCGGCTTCCACTTCTATTTGATTGGGTTCTGGAATATACGGTTCTGCGGTGTGTATCTCCTTTTCTCCACGCACATTAGTTTTTGGCTGCGTGTTCAGCAAATCGTCAAAGAAATCTTTCCATCTATTTAAGAGGCTATCCGTATCAGTGAGAACTGTTCCGTCAGATTTCTTTAATATATAAGCACGAGGTTGATAGCCTTTCTTAAATTCGCTGATCCCCTTATACATGTCCCGAATATTTTTATTTTTACTATTATCTTCAAGTTCCTTAATTTTAGCTTTCAAAAAATCCCGTTTCTTTGTTCTAAAAGCTTTGGAAGTTTCCCGCCTGATATCTGCGAAATTTTGTGTAGTTATTTCATTCGGATTTTGTAGCCACCGTAATTTTGCCTGTTTTCTCTTCTCTCTAGTTTAATGCATTCTTGGTCGAACCATGGTTTGTTCCTACGTATTTCCGCGTGTCCCAATTTTTCTATTGCTGAACTTTTAATGCTATCTCTAATTTCAATCCAAGTATCCTCAACACTAGTGCACTCCGAGTCTTCTAAAGCCGAGAATATATTCGAAACTTCAATCTGGTATTCCTCTCTTACCTGGCTCTCTTCTAATTTCTTTAAATTAAATCTCTCCGTTTTCGGACATTGAGTATTACATTTATTCAACGATAATCTATCCCGTATTATCGCTGCTACCAGGTAGTGATCAGTGTCACAATCAGCCCCTCTAAACGACCTGACGTCAATTATGCTAGATTGTCTTCTTCTATCTACTAAAACGTGATCAATTTGATTATGTGTTTTTCCGTCTGGTGATGTCCAAGTGTATTTATGAACGTCGCGATGTGGGAATTTTGTACTCTTCACGATTAGGTTTTTGGATGTTGCAAAGTTCACGAGTCTAACACCGTTGTCATTACTTTCCTTATGCAAACTTTCGTTCCCTATAATCGGTTTGAAAATATCCTCTCGTCCTACCTTCGCATTGAAATCCCCTAATAGAATCTTCATATGGTATCGCGGGAGTTGGTCAAATATCCGTTCCACTTCTTCGTAAAAACTATCTTTTATATCGTCACCCTTATCTTCAGTTGGAGCATGTACATTTAAAACAATAATATCACACCACCGTCCCTTAAGAGTAATAAAAGAAAGTCTGTCAGTAACAAATTCAACCAGTTTAATTGCTGGTAATATTCGTTTGTGAACGAAAAACCCTGTTCCTAACTGGTGATTTTTATTTCCTTCCCCGTAAAAGAACGTAAAATTTCCGGAATTCTCAGGTCCATTTCCTTCCCACCTAACTTCCTGAACTCCTACTAAGTCCATCCTGTATTTCTCTAACTCACTCGTTACGGATTTTAACGCACCTGTTACGGATTATAAAGACTTCTAATATTCCATGTTCCAAATCTCATGTCCATTTTCTTTTGCTGATGTCGTGCCAAGTTATCAGTCCTTGTCCGAGGCTTTTGTGAATGTTTCTGAACAAGTACCTTTTTTTACAGGATGAGGGTGTTAGCCTTACCCAAACCCCCAAGCTGGAGGACCACTCCTAGTCGTCTGTCCGCGACTGCTTATTCAGTATATTCGCAGCTAACCTCTATATCTAGAGGCCTTCTCCTCGATCCGCAACCTGAGGACGCGCCATGCCGTGGTGACAGGAACCCACGTTACACGGATTATGGAATAGTCAGATAATATGGAATACCTCATTATCTCGGCTGTGATATGTTGCTTCCAAGCGGAGAGGAAAGAAACTACTACCTCACGTCCCCATGATGCTCTACAGTCAGTCTCCATGTGATTGTGACATTCGTTGTGTTGGTAGACGTGAAAATCTGATTTCTTATTCATGAAAACGTTTACAGGTAAGTGGTTTACAACCTGCATTTTCCTATTGAAATGTAATAGAACAAAAATTCTTTATTTACTATGACGTTAGATATACAGAGTGGTAGTTTGATAAGCGCCATTATCCTATACGCCTTCGAATGCGTTTAACAGCTCTTTCGTTTCCAAGGTGGCGTGGAGGGCAATATGGAATACCCGCAAGAAAAGCATGGTATTCCATATTCCGTATGGTATTCCGATTACAAAAATATCTATCAGTATTGGACAATTAAATATACATTTATGATGACAACAATGCTAATGTATTTTTTATTACAGCAAATTTTCTGATGATACAAGGGGTGACTTGGGTCCAGCGTTCATCATGTTTAATGTAAGCATACAATGACTGTGCCGATCCTGAAGGAGAGTATTATATTTATGACTTTTGCAAGTAATCACATTCAGTTATGGCTTGGCATTCAGAATTTTCATATATTGTCACTGTATTCATTGTATGTTCAACAGAAAACTCATTTCTTTTCTATATAGCATTTGTATTCCATATTACCCGACTATTTCATATTACCTGAAAGATGGATGACATATTTTCCATTTAACTATTTGAGTTAGAAGACAAACCTTCAAAGCAGCCACCTATTCAGTACGCACTAGTATATATTCCGTTTTCCTGACTCCATTTAAAAAAATCTACGGGTATTTTCGCAGGAGAAGGCAAAGTTTGTCCTCTGGTTTTGTCTTTTTAATATACCTATAATAAGAAAAGAATATGCATGGAAGTCGCACTGAGGCTGATTTATTTGATAACATCTCGGTTTTCACGGTAGTATCACATGATATAATCAGTAAAATGCCAGGAAGTTTTACTTTGTGGAGTGTTCAAAATAAAAGAGGGTGTGCACCCAGAATAATGATACACATTTTTACACAAAGTCAAAGAATACAATATTTTTACGCCTAGGGGTGTGTGGAAGGAAATTTGGGAGAGTGTTAGGGGTGTTGAGGTGGGCAGAATACTTCCTGGACATAATATCATTTTTTACAACAGAAGTTGTAAAGGAAAAAAAAAATATAGAAACTACTGCAGCATTAAATTTAGAAAATATTTACTTATGCCCGGAAACTTAATATAAACTATTAATTTACTTGTTAGGGAGAGGGATTACAAACTATTCATTTATTTGTTAGGGAGGGACCAGCCCTCCCTTGTGAAGTTCATGGCTATACCTGTATTGCAATGTGTTGTTGTGTGTACTTGACAACCGAGAGTACCAGAGCCATCTTAACGGTACCATAGTTACTTGGTTGAGGGCTCACAAGCATTGGGGGCCCCGCGAGCAGAATGGCATGTATTAGGAGCAAAATGTAGTAATAGGGACTACAACATACTTGTTTGCTCTAGGGCTTAATATGCTGTTGAAACTTTACTGAAGAGTAGATTAGACTGGAGACTGGACAGTAGAGTAGACAGCACTAGCGCGGGGCCCGATTGGGAGCAATCGGTCCAATCGGCTTAAAGCCGGCCCTGTTGATACAGCATCCAGATAGCACGTTAGCACAGAAAAGATACTTGCATATTGCAACTTCACAATGGACCAGCGAGGTAAAGAATGCGTTACCTTCTTCCTACACAACCGTATCCCCAATACGTTTTAACACAAAGTATTGTGAAATGCCCCTCTCAACTGTTATTACACTACAAGAAATAGACGGTTCTAATTCCACAGATATAATAACTTGGTTAGAATCAGTCAAAGAAAGCACCAAGAGCAATTTTACTTGTGGCAATGACTCTTCAGATGTACGTATTTCTTGGTCAGCGTTTGTATCAGAACATAGACAATCACCTACACTTCCAAACTGTAATAATATGTTTTACTTCCATTCTTAAGCGAAAAGGTGCAATCTCCAGCTGTGGTAGCACACTGTATGGAAATACTTTTCAATACTTTTGATAAACTCTGTTTGAATGATGGAGTTCCGATCCTCACTGGAGACTAACCAATATATGCCCTGGCAAAACAGATTCAATGGAAATATCCTAGTAAATATGGTGAAGACAAATTTGTAGTAATGATGGGAGGTTTGCATATTGAAATGGCTGTAATGAATATGATAGGATCTGGGTGGACTGATATATTAGTTGATGCAAGAATAACATCAACTTCACGAGCTGAATCGCTTCTATCGTGCTCTCACGTCAAGCGCGCTTGCTATGCTCACAAAGTAACAGTGGCTGCACTATATATTTTGAAAACAGAAGCATACGAAGCATATAAATATATCAATGTCTCTGAAGGAATGTCATATTTAGATTTTAACGAATGGTGTAATCTACGCAATGAAGAATCTCCGGAATTTATTTTCTGGTCAATAACTATGAAACTACAGATTCTATTGCTCTCTTTCTTACAAAGTGTGCGTGAAGGAAATTTTGTACAATTTAAAACTATTCTGGAAGATATATGTCCCTGGATGTTTGTTTTATATCACACAAACCATGCCCACTTGTTGCCAGTTTTCATCAAAACACTGAAAGAACTGGAGATGCGCCATCCCTTTATATATAAAGAATTCATGAAAGGCAAATTCGTAAGTCAGAAGAGCAATCGACCATTTTCAGGAAGGTGGATGACCATTTGCATGAGCAAAATAACAAACAAGTTAAAGGAATTGGTGGAGCAATAAGACTTTTTGACAAACCTGCTGCACTTTTGAAATGGATGGTTGCAGGGCCAGATGTTGTAAAAATGATATCTGACTTTGAATAACAGTTTTCAGTTTTCGATGGTGAAGAAGATGCAGGTGATGAAAATGACGTAAAGCATAAGGAAAGCAGCAAAGCTTTTGAAAAGAGATATAAGGAACACGTTTTAGATGTTGTAGCTTTCTTTAGAAACTATGGTAACCCATTTGAAGAAGATATATTAACAACAGCAGTTAGCAAAATATGTACAACAAAAGATGCAGAGAAGTTGGTCAGAGAAGCCAGGAATCTTGGAAGATGTCTGTATGAAAATTTTGTACAAGAGAGGTTGATTGAAGGGAAAACATCAATTCATTCAGTAATTAAAAGGTGTAATTTAGTGTTATTTAACAACAGAATGGCAAAGGGGAGATCTAAACTTCAAATGCAAACAACAGCCTTTAGAAAGGACGCAAATATATTATGCAAATTGTATGTGGCGAGTCAGATTAGGCAACCTGACGTTACAACATTTTTTCTCACGAAACTCACCCATATCCTCCCTCCATTAGCGACTTCGGCAAACTTCGCAAACCATCAAGAAAGTCTGACATTATTACCTGTTTATCTTCAGATGTTTGTGAGAATCATGACAGTGACTGTAGTATTTAATTTTGCTCGGCTATTGTTATAGATGGTGCTGCCCTTGTACATTCTTTTACTCCAGGTTCATCTAAAACATTTGGAGAATTTGCAACCAAAATATTTTGACCGGCAGTAGAATTTCATATGCAGAAATTTGATAGAGTTTATGTAGTATTTGACAGATACGTGGCAAGAAGTCGTAAGGCTGACACTCGTTTGAAACGAGGTTCTGGAGAAAAAATGTTAATCAAAATAACAACACCATTCCCAAGGGTATTTAGGAAATTTTTGCAAGTTGATGAAAATAAAAAGCAAATTTTCCACTTACTTGCTTCTGAAATTGAATCACTGGAAGTTGGTTGTAAGGTTGTTATTTGCACTGATGAAGATCTCATAATTTGCGTAGGATCCTACCATAACAACAACCAACTGTCTCCTTGTTCACATGAAGAAGTAGATACAAGAATTCTTCTACATGTGAAAGATGCAGTTTTATGTGGCCACAAAAATGTAATTTCAACAGTAGATTCAGATGTAATAATAAGTGCTGCAGCGGCCCTGAAGGAGTTGCAGGCTCTCGATTTGCAGAAACTGTACTTTATTTACGGTGTTGTTAAAAACGGAAAACAGATTTCACTCTCTGAAATGTTACAAAATTTATGTCCTGAAACTTGTGAAGCATTGCCGTTTTTACATGCTTACACGGGTTGTGACACAGTATCTTCTTTTCAAGGGTTAGTAAAATTAAAGCTTGGAATGTGTGGAAGACACTGCCGAACTAACGGACGTCTTTATTCGATTGTCTACCTCATTCATTTTATCTGATGATGATTTTGATATGATACAGTATTTTACAGTGCTTCTGTATGACACAACCAGCGCAACAAAAACAGTCAATGAATGCAGAAGGATACTTTTCACACAGAAGAATAGATCCCTTGAAAATATACCCCCTACTGAAGATGCTTTAAGATATCACTTGAAAAGAACAATGTTTCAAGCCAGTGTTTGGAGACAGTGTCTACAGCGTTAGCCTGACATTCCTGATGTTACCGACTGGGGATGGTAAGTCTCAGATTCCCCACCATGGCTTACACCATTATGGACACTTCTTCCAGAAGTATCAATAAAATGTTCGGAATTAACCTGCTGCCACTGCAAAACAATGTGTATGAACAAATGCGAATGTCTAAGCTTGAACATGCAGTGTACCGCCTTGTGCTCTTGTGATGGACAATGTATACAGTGAGTTAGTTATTGATAGATGAGACTTAGACAAGCATTCCATCTCTAATACAGAACGATTAAAATATAGTAATCTTTAAAATTGTTCGCAATTTCTTTTAAAAAAAGAAAGGAAGGAAGGAATATTCATTAAGGTTACATTCTTATTTTAGCAATTTTCGAAATAAAAAAGAATAGATTTGAAACACACTTTTGTACATATAATTTTATTTTTAATATTCTACTTGATGATGATGATGATGATGATGGTTGTTCTGTCCGAGGGCAAGTAGTTGACCCGAAGGTCCCTGGGCAAAGTGAACCCATGGTGGTCTTGCCATTGCCTTCCATGGGATGAGGATGACGTTCTAAGGACGCCTCCTACAGTTTAACGAAGGATCCGAACCACTTGTGTCCCCACTGGGAATCGCACTCGGAATCCCTTGATTGCAAGGCGACGAGTGGACCCACTCATCCACAGGGACACTATATTCTATCTTAACACGCAATAATTTAGTAAATGCTCCCATATTATTTAATTTTACTCCCTTTACTTTCTATTTATCACCCTACTGCCAAATAACTTAATTGCAATCATTATTCCCCTCCCCTCTTTTTATAGAAACTCATATGACTTGTGTCGCGGTGTTTTTTTATTGTGTATTACCATCTAAATAACTATGCCAAATTTTATTCTGGTATCCAGAAAAGAAATATTCTTATTGAAATTTGTACCAAGCGACTGCACTATACCAGTCATCTTACAAGAAGTGACTTTTCGATGTCAAAATAAACTAAATTAACAGGTATCCTTCTTCTTCATTGTGTTTGTCGAACTTGATCTTTACACTTAGGGAATATAAAGGTCATAAACAAAATATGTAAACAATAAGATACTATAAAATACATTGAATTATATAACTCCCCCCCCCCCAATGTACTAAATGTGACCCAGTGTATAACATAACCAAACTGGAATGTAATAATTTTCAAATAATTTCATTTCATTTTGGAAAATTGTAATTGCGTATAGGTAATATTTTCTTTTTCCTAACGGTGCAACGACATTGCACAATTTTTTCTAAGGATTAGATCGTTGATAATCTTTGTAATCTATGCCTTATTAACGAGGAGCAGAAAGTGCTGAAATTGCGCAAATTTCCACCGCGACGTTGCCAACATCAGTATTCAGGAAATTGTGTGAAGCATTGCATGTGTGTTTATACATTTTATTGCACCAAAATAAAATGTATAAACGCCATTCCTTTGTGAGATATACTTGTATTGCATTCTATTATATGTTTACAAAGCAAAATATATATTTACAGAACATTTCACGTTTACAGCTTGAATCCTTGGAACTTAAATTCTACAGCTTTTAAAAATATCATACTGCTTTCTCATGGTTTATCTATGAATTCCTTAACTCAGCATGTTTCCTCATGACGAACTCACTCCTTTTGATGCAAGTGGTGGCTCAGTGGTACAGCGTTCACCTCTGGTGCTAGGGTTCTCGGGTTCAAACCCTGCTCCCGCCAAGTGAACTTTGTGGTGGACAAACACCATGTGCGTGGGTTTTCTCGGGGTTCTCCCGTTTCCTCCCACTTTCTTCATTTCATTCATTACTCATCATCACCGTCTCCTTTAGCCTAACCGGTATAACTGTGGGACGTAAAACTCAAAAATTTCATTTCATTTTTTCCTTTTCATGCAAATGTAAATATAAGGATCATTTATAGAAAGATGAAAGGACAGTTACTAAGATAGATGGTAGACACACATGAAATATGTAAAGATGCTTGTTTGTGATTGGTCAAAACTGGAAGATGTAAACAAATCCTTATCTCTGATTGGTTGAACTCCCGTCTACGATATTTAAAGGGAACTTCTAGAAATATTTATATTTTTTTTGTTTATTTTATATATGTTTGTTTTCCTTACAGTTTTCCAATAACTATTTTTTTTTTTGCAGTTTTAATCTTACAGTTAGACATGATACAGAAAATTATTGACTGCGATATATTCACCCGTCTCCTTCTCTAACGACGCCCGTGCACAAAGATAATAGCGATAACTGAAAATGTTATTGTCATCCATTACTTTGTATTTTTTCCTAAAACAACTTGCGTTTTAGCGACTGCTTTTATTAGTCGAAATGCTTATAGTAATGATGGCAACGTTGCACAACTTTTTTTGCGCAATTTCCAATTTTGTTGTCTGCTCATTAAGGCTTTATCTGTGCCAACAGATAAGAAAGTGAAATTTTGCGCAATTTCAGTGCACCCATTCGTAGTTCATGCTTTGAAATAGACTTCAAAATATCAATAAAATTTAAAATAAATAGTATGGGCCATTGCACAAAGTTTTGTCGCTATAATTTCGTAAATTAAATCACGATATGCTGCAGTTATAACTGAAACATTTATTAGTGAAATGAAATACGAACATAATTATAGGCAGTTTCGATGAAAACTTATCCCAAAAAGTAAATAACCTTCTGGGTATATTTTCATTAGAATAATTTATGCAACATTATATATTATTAATGAAATATGAAGCAAATCGTTTGACAGTGAATCGTTTTTGAAAAAAATGAACAAAATGCCTGAGTCAGTTTTGAGAAAACCACCTGAAAAAAACTCTCAATAAACGATTTATGCCATATTGTCAGGTTAGTAATTAAATATATATTTATGAAACGTGAAGAAAATCGCCTGTCATTTGAGAAAATGGCCTAGAAAAACTCAAGTGTAAACGGCCTTTTGCAAATATTTTGAGGACAAATATATTATGCCATATTGCCGGGTTACTAACGAAATATGTATTTACGAAATACAGACAAAAGCGGTTAAATCATTTGAGAAAATCGTTCTGAACTATACTTTCTGGGTTTTTCCCAGAGAAGTGACTTATTCTACAGTACAGGATGGTTAATAAAATATTGATGTATGAAACTGAAACAAAATCGTTGGATTTGTTTGGAGAAAATTGCAATTTTCAATCTTCATCCTTCAGTAAACTACCTTTAATGTCGAGTGTAGGAAAAAAAAATCGGGAAATGTTCTCTACTGAGAAAGACCTTAAGTTTGAAACTTGGTGGAAATATGTTGAACGGTACGTCCTCTACGACCGAGTGAACACATTTACATCGGGACGGACGGAAGGACGAACAGATTGGATCATCATAAGTATTCTGCCACTATTGGCAGGTTACTTACCTCAACTAAGAAACTTCCATGCTAACCCTCTTCGTCTTTAGGTATGAATTTTCTGTTTTGATATCGACCACCAATTGTAGTCTTCTTCGCCTCTCCCTCTTTTTCCTGTCATCATAGCCTGTAGCTGGATCGAGGAGAAAATGAATCAGAGGGTGTTACAAATGGAGGAGTAGAAAATAATAATGTTAGATGTTAGATATTATTGAGAAGAGAACATAAAAAATTAGATATTATTTTTTAAAAAACACTTTCTCAGTACGTAGGGGACTTGAAACTTGTAAATCCGTTCAAATCTCGAATTCGATTCCTTCCCAATCACCACACTTCCTTTCCTCCTATCATCACTCGAAAGTAGAAATGGTGAATAATAAATACATTTGCCGCTTTCAGTGCAAAAAATGAATGAAGTCTACTTTTGGTTGACCATATCATCTTTACGAATTCTATCTGAAGTTTCTTTCACAATATTCATATCCATGTTATATATATATGAAAATCACTATGTAACTTCTGAACCACTCGACGGATCTTGTTCAAACTTTCAACATAAATGAGGTTCAGGCCTGGGACCGTTTTTATGATTTAAATTTGAGGGAGCAACGTAGGGGAGGATAAGGAGGGGGAGATATATAAAAATCAATTTATATAAGACTGAAAGTGACTATTTTTGTAACTTAATAACTCGAACTATCCGACCGATCTCAATCAAATTTTCAAGATACATGAGGTTCGGATCTGAAAACATTTTTGTAATTTCACTTTAACGGTAGATCCTAGGGTTGGGGGAAGGGAGGGGGACGTATAAATAAAAACTTATAAAACCTAACAACTTTTGAACCACCCAACCAATCTCGATCAAATTTTCAACATATATGAAGGTCGGGCCTTGGGTGTTATTTTATTTTTTTTTTCACTTTGACGAGCCAACGTAGGGGAGGGGGAAATACATGTAAAAAAAAATAAAAATAAAAATGACTGCCTTTGTGACTTCATCACTCTTGAACCATCGACCGATGTCAATCAAATTTTCAACATACATGAGTTTAGCGGCAGGGATTACTTTAGGCTATTCACTTTGACGATGCAACGTAGGGAAGGGGGAGAGAAATTTTAAAATGATCAAAAATGACTGATATTAGTGTTAAATCCACAGTTTTCGTGGTCAATAAGAGAAACAGTGACACTTCTGATGCTGTTTCAATACAAGTTCAGCCCTGATAGTTGGGAAGGGGAGGGTACAACGTAGGGAAGGGGGCTAAACATTTAAAAATGATCGAAAATGACTAATATTAGTGTCGAATCCATAGTTTTAGGAGTAGCTGGGATTAGCAGTGACAATTCTGATGCCATATGCCGCAGCATGGAGGAGGGGGAGCTATATATAATAATGATCGAAAATGATCAATATTAGTGTCTAATCGATAATTTTCGGGATCATTCAGATAAACAGTGACATTTCCGATCCGGTTATATCCAAAATCAGACCCGCCACTTGGGGAAGGGGAGAAAAAGATATATAAAATGATTGAAAATGACCACTATCAGTGTCGAATTTATAGTTTTCTGAGTCCCTTACATGAACAATGATACTTTCGATCCCGTTTAAATCCAATTTCAAACCCGTGCCTTGGGGAGGGGAGGAAGAGATTTAAAAATCATCGAAAATGACTGATATTAGTGTTGAATCCACATGTTTTTGGGGTCACTGAGATGAACGCTAACACCTCCGATGCCATGGCGCGCAATATGGGGGAGGGGAATATATATATATATATATATATATATATATATATATATATATATATATATATATATATATATATATATATTTATATTTATTATATATATATTGTAACAATTTTATTAAATAAATAGGAAAAAATAAAAGGAAGAAAAGTCGATAGTCGATTAATATTGTAAACAGCGCCTCTGAGTTTATAGCGGGAATAATTGGTATTAGAAGCTTAGGTCATTCGTGGTTGTAGCAGTACGCACATATTTGCAACAACGATGGGAAAGTGGACACAGTCCAATACTTGTGGATCAAGTGTTGTAAAAATTGATCTTAGTTGAAATTTTTCAAGTTATATATACAGTTAAAGTGAAATAGTGAAAGGGGGCATGGAATTATGAATAGCATTCTATTTATCGTATATTGCTATACGTTTTCTGTAACAAGTTAGTTTTAAAACTAGAAGAAAAAATAATTATATATATATCGACTGATAAGCAAAAGGTGATATGTTGTCAGGATTAAATACAATTCGTTAACAAAAAATATATTGGCTACTACATCCGAATTATTACTTTACTTAGTGTTGTTGGAAGGACTTTCTTCACATTTTTCGGGTATGTGCTACATTTTGTGAGTGGTTTAATGATATTTGTCATATTGAAGATATTGAGTGGGAACTTAAAGTCAATTTCTCACATTTATAGTGATTTCGGCATAAAGATATATTAGTCCCATTCGAGGGAGTGTAGTATACCAATTATGGCTTTCAAGTGGGTCTAGTGTTTCATATTTACATATTTTTGGAATGATAACTCTAAAAGCATTGTACAAGAACAAAATTCGCTTTGGAAGGAGTAATTTTAAATGCAGAAACTTTGGTAAGTGTTGAATTTGTGATTATCCCATTAAATAGTTGTTTTGATGTATAACCTATTTTTTTAAATTGTATATTAAATTCAGTCGATTTAAATATCTGGATTTTCATTACTCAATTGATATTACATTATTTTTATGGCGTATACCAACAGAGATTTTGATGTTTTATTCTTTTGCTTATAAAATCAATTATGTGTATGTACTCAAACAGTACAAGTCCAATAGCGATAGTGACAGTACATGACAATTATTTGACTTCACACAGATTTTGAGTCGATATATAAACTGAGTCGATATACCCTCATTCTAGTTTGAAATTAAAGAATTGTAAGTCTATAAAAGAGAATTTTAAAAATCCTGAGAATTGTTATTTGTTATGTCTTCTGAGAATTGTTATTTTTAAAAATACAGATAATATCTGATTCTAAGTTTATACTCGTGCTAATATGAACTTCTATACGTAGAATTTGACTGAAACAGATATATCTTGGTAGAGGTATTTTTATAGTAAAGCATAAAAGATCTTGCTTTATTTATGTATTCTTCATGAGGCATTATTTTAGACACCCAGTTACTATTCTTCATGTAGGAGTTAGTATCATTTTTAAAGGAATCCATTCATCATTTGATGTTTGTAGGTGTTAAACACGAACAAGTATCATGAAAATAGATTATTAAGACATGATAGATACATCGTGACCACATTTATTTATCATTTCAAAGAAAGAAGGGAATAACTTGTTCTTTTACGTATTTCATCTTGGTTGCTGTCCAGACACGTTGCATGCTTTGCTCAGTATCAAAATATTTCAATTCAGATTCTCCAAAAAAGAGTGTTACTTGGTAACTGGTTTGAATCAGATAAATTACATTGAAAATAAAACATAAAAAACGTTGTACATAACAGAAATAACTGCTATCTGATCAGGGAACGTATCAAATGACCCACAATCCTGAATATCTAATTAGTGAATTCGATAGATCGTACGAACGGTACTCACAAAGTTATAGCGTATGGTGATTATGTATAACTGATAGGGGAAAGAACAGAAAGAAACGCAGAGGTTTTATTAAACGCTCCAGGGACATGGGTATAGAAGTAAATGCAGAGAAAACTGAATACATACAACGTCTGTGATCGTAAAACTGCAAACTATGGATACATTTAAATTTCAAATACTGTACTTTCGTTAAAGCAGATACTTTCAAATACGGAGGACCAAAGACATATCTACAATGAAATTAAATGTCAGCTGAAAACAGAGAATTCGTGTTATTATTCAGTCTTTTTTTTTTTTTTTTGGTCTCTTGGATTCTATTGAAGAATGTCAAACTTAAAATATATAACGGCATAATTATAACTGTTGTATTGTAGGGTCGTTTACTTTGAGGGAAGAACACAGACTGAAGATAGTTCAGAATAAAATCCTGAGACGAATATTCGGACCCAAGAGTGACAGGAATGGGGAATGGCGTAACCTTCATAACCAGGAACTGCATTAATTTATTCAGTTTATCTATCATTGTTAGGTTCAAGTCTAGAAGGCTCAGGTGGGCAGTATAAAAGTAAGAAGAGTTTCAAAATTTTGACTGGAAACCCAATCGAAAAAAAAAAGACGAAATCATTAGGTAGAAGCAGATGGGAGAACAATATTAAAAAGGATCTCGCTGAACTAGGAATACAAAATTGGAACTGGATTCAGTTGATTACGGACATAAGTTAATGGAAAGCTTTTGTGACTTCAGCACTAAACCTCCGGGTTCCATAGGCCATAGAAATAACTAGTTAGTTAAATAGATAGACAGTATGAAACCGTTAAAGGATGTATCGCAGTGCAGTAAAGAGGAAAAAAGAGTCTGAGTTTATAAAACATAAATTAATAGCAAGTGGAATGCACTTCACACGGTATATTCAAAATATGAAACTTTTGTGTTCACACACAGTTTTTATACAATATAGTAAGTCGTGAAGTTCTGAACTGTAATGATTCGAGAATTTATACAATATAATGAGAACAATAAAACGAATTTTTTTTTTTTTTTTTTGCCCATTTAGCAACCTTTTGTTTTACTCATTCTAATTTTCGTATTTATAATTTTTTCCTACGAAATTTACCACAAATATACATTTCCTGATTATACACATAGTATCAGTATTAAAAGTACCCTGCAAAATCATTATCAAATTATATTATTCAAGAAGACAGGTATAGATATGCGACAATCATTTTGGACATGAGTGTATATTAAACTTAAATACTAATTTATTGAACAAAAGCGATTTAAAGAAATGTTTATTTCAGAACATTTTGAAATGATTGTTTCAGTTATCCGGATTTCATCTGTAACTCATTAGTCCGGATGGTTGTAATTTCACTAGATTCAATTTCTGGATCATTTCAAAGAAGAGAGAAGAATACTTTCTCATATAAATCAATTAGCTATAAAAAAAAAAAAAAAAAAAAAAAAATGACACACTTAAGATTCGCAGGTGACTTAGTGGTAGAGCGTTCACCACCAGTGCGTCGAGTTTCTGGTTCTATTCCAGCTCACGCGAAATTGGCTTTGTGGTGGACAAATACTGTGTGCGTGAGTTTTCTCGAGGTTCTCCCGTTTCCTCTTACTTTCTTCATCCCCCAATTTTCATTCATTTCTCCTCATCACCGTCTCCTTTAGCCTGGTTGGCATAACCGTGAGACGTACAACTGCAACCGTGGGGCGGTGGGATTTCATTTGTTTTCAACATTCGTAATTTAAAATCGGCTAATACTAACGTAAGAGTTGTTCTGCAACACACTATATGTAAGTGTTTAGCTGGTTGCATGGGCACAAGGTGCCAATCCACGGCTTTGTACAGAAAAAAGTTTTTAAAACAAGGGTGACATGTGTAATGTGTATACTACACTAGCCTTCAGTTACTTATTTACTTTGGTATCATACTAGTAGAAAAGTGTATTTTCCACAATTGCAAAACTTCATGTGGGTATGAAGCTTAAAGCCATGATAATATTTTCCATAATAAATTTTAATTTTCATGTTCATAAATCTCTATATGTAAAATAAGTCCCAATTGATTGATCAACGCAAAGTTCAAACTGCATAAGCTAGAAGCTTGATTTTTTTTTTTTTTTTTTTTTACAGTGAATAGGATTTGTGACGTAAGGTTGACGGGAAATGAGAGAAATACAATGTTTTTTTCCTTCGTGCTTTCCCTTCTAGGGTAAATATCAAAGAACGGTGAATTGCATGTCTAATTAAATTAAATGAGAAGTCTATATACAAAATTTCATGTCTCTACCATTAAGAGATTAGGATACATGGATATTTTACGATAATAATTGACACTGACCTTTCTCTCTTTCCAAATGAATTCCCAAAAATTCTTCTTTAGTAGTACCTTACGTGACAAATCCTATACACTGTCAAAATTTTAGCTCCTAGCTTAAGTGGTTTGGCCTGGACGTTAATCAGCCAGTCAGGACTACTACTTTTATATAGATAGAAGATTGCAGGGAATTTATCGAGTTGATGAGAAGGCGGAGAGATTAGTAGATCTCGTAAGGCATTAGTGTAACTCAAAACCAGAAATTTTGAGATACGCCTATTGGTTATTGCAAAGATATCAGAGGAATGTAGCCTCCCTGCCTCCGTCGGCTATAATTCTTACAGCGATCGGTAGATCTCGTAAAATCATTTAAAGAATGAAGCCTTCGTCGACTATGATTCTTACCGATTCTTTACAGTGATCGGTAGATCTCGTAAAATTATTTAAGGCATGGAGTCTTCGTCAACTATGATTCTTACAAATTATTACAGCGTTTTGTAGATCTCGTAAAATTAATTAACGAATGAAGCCTCCGTCGCCTATGATTCTTACGGCGATCGGTAGATCTTATAAAATCATTTAAGGAATGAAGCCTCCGTTGCCTATGATTTTTACAGATTCTTACAGTGATCGGTAGATCTCGTAAAATCAAGTAAGGAATGAAGCATCCGTAGAAAATGATTCTTACAGCGATAGGTAGATTTCGTAAAAATCATTTAAGGAATGAAGCCTATGTTGTTTCTGATTCTTACAACAATCGGTAGATCTCGTAAAAATCAGATAAAGTACGGGTATTAGCAGCAGAACGTAAATTTTGAGATATGCCTATTTGTTATTCCGTTTCCAACAACGAATTATGATGACAATCGATGTTTTATCGCTACATTACCTATTCTTTCATTCACTAACTGAAATAATTAGGCAGAGCTAATAGATTCTTTATTGGAGTCATATTTAAGAGCAGTTACTTGATATTATAAGAGACAATTGGTTAGGACATTGGTTAATGGTTGATTTGGATTTTAACATCACTTTCCAGAACCAAGGTTATATGTGAAATGTGGTCCTATAGCTTAACTTGGAATTCATACAACATAAGCTACCATCGGGAATTGAACTAGATATTCCTGCGACCCACATAGCACAAGTACGTCCATGGGATGTCAAGAGACTGAGCCTGCAACGGACGACAGGACATCTGGAATTACCCGAATGTGCTCCAAGGACATCCACAGGATTTCCGCGGGAGATCCAGATGTCCGCTAATATCCCGGGATACGGGATATTCAACGGGACCACGAAGGGATGTCTATTGGTTTTCCCTCGCACCTCCTGTCCCATCTGGGACGCCCCGTGGATATCCTACATGGGAATCCTTCAGAACGTCCCATGCAGGACGTCCATGGGATGTCTTCTCATTGTCCCGATAATCCCGGGAACCGAATGGGATGATTGGGATCAAAAGGGACATCCCAGGGACGTAGTGTGCTATGTGGCTATAGCCACAAGGGAGCTTGTAAAATTAGAGACAGGAGAGAGAGAGGGAGAGAGAGAGAGAGAGAGAGAGAGGGAGAGAGATTGAATTCACCCACTTTAAAACTTACTCGAATTTAACTTCCAGAAATAAAAATAAAATACCCGAATGTATAATAGAAATCAGGTGAATATATAGTAAAACTTGTAAATTTGTGCTTGCTGTGAGCAGTTAATCTTCCTAACCACCGCTAATGTATGAGTGTTTCATGTTCTTGCGTCAAGATGTTTTGTTTTATATCTTAACGTACTTAAATTCATCAAATACTATATATATATAATACACCAAGAAACGTGAAGCAAACATAAGCTGTAAAATGTAGGAAGCTTAAACTAGAAGCGTTACAAATCTTGCTTAAACTCTTGTTACTGCTAGCTTAGGGGAAACATCTTATGAAAAAGCTTGCTCTCAAATCAATAAAGATAACACATGTATAAAATGAAGAGGATTTAATATGCGTAATCCATATGCTATAACCCATTTAGCGTATTGTATAGTTTAAGCTGTACATCGGAATTCAATTTAATTATGTATAACGATTAAGTTACATATAAACATGTGGGTGAAGAAAATAATACATTGAAGGGAATACGTACTCGAAATTACGGCATATTATACTGCATACTATATACATGTAATGTGATAATTAATCAACTTGAGAGCCATTCAAAATAATTAGAGATATAGTTCAATAAATGGCTTACTGTAATAACTGTTGCAGGCCTATTTGTATTTTTTACATGCCTTAATCTACTGCAGAAAAACTCTAAATTGTTTACTTGATTGTCATCAAGTACTGTACTTTAAGTACCAAATCAAATTATAAATTCTGTTAGTGTTAACGTGGTCTTAATACTACTATTTACACCTGTTGTATCATTTACTCTATTGATCAGATCCCTTTAGCTAAACATAATGTTTGGTAGCCTTTAGCCATCTTCAGATTAAAAAAATGACAGTCTGTTGAGACTGGTTCAATACTTTTAGAGTTAATAGAATACATGCATATAATTAATCTTTAGACTTCTATTCCTAAGCATATAAATTATAATAAAGACTGTGTAAAAGCAAATCTTTCCTCTGGATGATGATTCTCTACTACTGCTACTTTTCCCGCTATTTTTTCTTAATGAATGGGCATCTTGCATTTGCTATTAGGAAATTCAGAATAATTTATATACAATAGTTTGATACTAGTTCCATGCAATAGCGTTTTGCCTTATTTACAAATGTTCTCTTCGATTTAAATCTAAGTTACTTAATCACTGATGACTGAATTGTACAGATTTTTAAGTTAATTAGGCTGTTGTATTACTCCTATACATAATCTTATTCTAACTAAATTTTTACGACAGAATGTGCGTCTGTAGAAGGCACGTTATTCTTAAAGTGACAGCACAAGAGCCACCACAGAGATCAGGCTGACCATAGTGCTGTAGTGGCGTATGCTGATAGTAGTTTGTATTTCGTTGGACAGAACGACGGATGTATTTACGTGTGCGAATCTGTTTAGATCATAGCCTGTGTCTGGAATCTCAGGGCGACACCAACGAATGTCTGTTACACAATTAAGTGCCACTGAGGAACTTGACTCTATAATAGGCTACAAGAGAACTGGTTGTCTTTCAGAGGTATTGTCATTTGTGTAAGTGTTGCTGTGTCAGTATTTTAACAATGGGAGGTAGAGGTTTCCCCACAGCAGTTCACCCCAACGGTTCCACGATGCAGTGCGTAGCGCTTAAACAGAAAAACATTCAGTCTACTCTAACTGACAGGGCGATGATCTCTAGTACACTGGAAAAATAAATCAGTGTTTGAACATGATTTAGATAGTTTTTTTAAAAACGATTGTTTGTCATTATTTAGTATGTCCAAAAATGTCCCGAATTGGTACAGGCCTCGTAACAGGGGTTAATAGAGCTGCTCTAAGAGCGTTTAAAATGCAACTGGACTGATATGTCTAATGAGTATAGAGGCAGAAACGACTTACCAACATTAGAACACTTTACTTATTACTATCTGTCCATTTACAAATTAAATTAAATTTACTCTTTTCCCAAGACTTCAATAAGCAGAAATCTTAACTAACTTACAAGTAATTTCTATCTTATCGAAATATATTACTTTCATTTTTCATGAATTTTTTATTTTATTTTTGACAGTACAATTATTCAAAGTATTTATAATATGTTTTGAAAACATGAATACAATTTCTTCGTCTAACAATATGGAGAGTATTGTTACATAATATAAATTAAAAATGTAGAATGTAATGATATTTACAACAAATATACGTATTGTTAAAAATAAACGCAAAAATTTCATGAATTTTTTTTTTTCGATTTCAATATGTATGTATTAGGTGTTATAACTTTAATGTTTTGTATTTATTAAATTTTAAATACTGCAATCCTCTGCTGCTTCTATGACCGCTCAAGGTAGTAACAGGTGCTACTAATATGAGTACCATATGTTTTTGATGGTCATATAATATTAAGATGTCTCATGAGAAGGGTACACACATTTCTAGAATATAAAACCTATGAAACTTTACAGTAAATTCATAGTTATGCCAGTGGTGCCCACCCCCCTTATGTCCATGACGTACCCCCCCAATTGTCAATCCGTAGGTGTTCTTCCATGAAAAAAAATCTTTTCGATTAATTTTTACACCCCCTCAAACATATTTACATAGATTTTTACCCCCCGCCAAATATTTCAATGACGCAGTTTGCGTCATAGCCCCCCTCTGTGGGCACCCCTGGTTATGCACTTACTATGTGCTGAAATTTCAGAATTTATTAAATAAGAAGTGAAAACTTCCCCAAAGTAAATAAGAGAGAGTAAATTATGTCTATCACTAGTGTCAACAAATAATAAGTGTTTTTTTCTTTAATATCTCCCGAATAATATTAACTAATGTTTTGGAGGAAAACCAGGGCATTTGGAGTTCCGTGCAATTCTGGAAGGAGATATGTAAATTCTAAACATCTGGGAACCCTTCCTAACAACATCATTTCAGATCACTATAATTTGCCTTCACCTGTATGTGTGTGCCGATTTTGGACCAGTTCCATTAATTTCTATTGGATATTCTTAAAGATGTTTTCACGAGCGTGAAAACAAAACTAAATACACGTTTTTCTATCACAGTAGTTCTGAACTTGGTTTACTTGGAGCCTTCCTTGTTGCCGCTCAACCTCTTTTGCGACTTCAGATGTAGCATTGAATTCCAAGATCCGCAATACTACTACTACTACTACTACTACTACTACTACTACTACTACTACTACTACTACTACTACTACTACTACTACTACTACTACTACTACTACTACTACTACTACTACTACTACTAATAATAATAATAATAATAATAATAATAATAATAATAAATTTCTCATCAATTTGATTTATTTCCATCAAAATTTGTACAAATGTCTCTGTATTACAACATTTGTAATATTTATAGCTGGCTGAAACGCCCGTTCTTCACACGGGGAGAATACACTTATGGAGCCATTTGAACCCCTTTCCTCGCCTTAGGATATGAATTTTCACAAAAATGTACTGATAAAACCCACAAGATACTCCATTCTTGGCAGAAGTTAAAGTCCCTTATCCCCCATAATGAGCTCATTGTTCGAAGTGGCATGATAAAAAAAAATGGAATCTTTCAGTTTAACGTCCCACGATTATGGCCGCTATGCTAAGAGAAACGGATGAATTAGGCAAATGAATGATGGCAGAATCAGTAGAATGAAAATATAGAATCAAACGGGAATACCCGGACAAAATCCATGGACATGATATTGTCTACCATAAAGCTACTTGGCCGGAGAATGAACCAGAGACCCTTCACACCAGAGGTAAGCACTCGACCACTGAGCCACCAGAATCCCCGAAATGACACAATAAAAAACCCAGCTTAAGGTAGGTGGTAATTATGATTCAAGATTCACTTCAAACGGGACAGTAATCTTCCCATGATGCGATCACAAACAACAATAAGGCCCCTTTCAATGTTGAGAAAAAATACTTGTATACATAAAATGCATCCCTTGCACCCTTAAGACGAGAATATTTAAACATAGTAGAGTACTATTCGTTTGCTGCTAATGAGGAGTTTATGTATTCAGTTTCATCTTTATAACGAAGGGCTCGTGAGATGCTAGATTTTTCTCATAAATTATGACTCTCTGTTACTCCAGTAAGATATGCATTTTAAAGTAACAGGACAAAAACTCAGCTCGAGGAAGTTTATAACTAGTGATAGAATGTTATTCCACTATAAATTTGCAGGAAATTCAGAATAAAAGTGCATTTATGCACTAAAACTTTTTGAAAAATGTCCTAAAATATGTGTTAAAATGTTAATGTAAACAAAAAGCAGCTTGTAGTCAGAAATATGAAAATATATAGTTAAGATCGATGGGAGTCACAGACTTGCGCACACTTATCTTCTTTATCAGGAAATGCCAGATAAAAGGTTGATTGACAGTATCTTTGGCCAGGATTGCGCACAGGATCGGGAGGCGACGTTGCCAGGTGATAAAAACAGAATTGTGCACAACATCTAATGAAGAAAAGAAAATGAGGTTTCAGGATGCTAAATCTGAAATACTAGTTATTCGTACTTGGAAGGGAAACAGAACCACCTACTTTTATTTGTAAAGACAAATTTCAGGATATCAGGAATCAAAAATTGTTCTAAATGATTCAACTGTAATATTTTTCGGCTTTTCCCAGTTTTCAAAATCTAACAGCAGGTCAATAATTTTATAAAATGTTGAAGTCCAATAGTAACATCTAAGTAGGCAATTAAAATGTTTAATTCCAAAAGTGAAAGGTGATACCTGCATAGGCAATTAAAATGTTTACTTGTGCACGTAAACAAACCGAGCATTGTGACTTGCTGTGGTCTGGGGCTGAAGGCCAGAAAAATCTCAATGAGACGTGGTGCCTTATATAGAATAAAGTTGCCTGTTATATTGTTCCCATAGTACTACTGGTTACAGTTACAGTTACAAGACAGAGTTCACAATTACAAGCAAAGGAGTGCCGTGCTTGTTACTCGGAGGATTTAAGTATCACGTTTTCGTGGGAAAGCAATTGCAATATGTTGGAGGTGTTTTATTAACAAACCGGATCGGAGTTTCACCTTGCTTATTTACAAGGTTTATTGTAGTGAGTTGGTAAATTTACGGAAATGTTACTTCTTTATTACTAAGCAAGTAGTCTTTAGTGTTTAAATATCTAGTTTTCTGAGTTGTTTTTAAGAACATTTTTGAATTTGAGTTACTTAAAAGTATGATAGACTGACTATCTAAATTCATTAAATATTATAGGTGACACTGCAAATGCCTAAATATGACACTAATTTCAGTTAATCTGAAAATGGTATAATATGTCAGCTTTGACTTTTTTAAATGCAGTCAGTCTAATCGCGGTTTACTCTTTCACAGGTGCTATATTTTTATTATATTTTTAATGCTATATTTGTTTAATGCTGTTTGTTTCTACTTCATGTGTTAGCATTTAGGTAGACATTTAATAAGTGCGACATTTGATTGGCTACTCTTTATTCGCTGCTATTTTTTTTATTGGTTTCTGTGTGAGACTGACGATATGGATATATTCGCCGATGGTACCTTCACTTACGCTTCCAGGAATTTTGTTCAATTGTACACAATTCATGCACGAAAGGATTGTTTCTACTTACCAATATGCTTTGAGTCTTGCCAAAGAAGGACCAGCAAACTTACAAGGCAATGTGGGAACTGATTAAATCAGTAGACACCAGACTGGAACTCAAATCTATTTGGATTAACTTCGAAATTGCAGCTCACAAAGCTATCAAAGATGTTTTTCCACAATGTATTATTTTTGGCTGCCGATTTCATTTGGGACAAACCTGGTGGAGGAAGATTCAAAGCAATAGTGTTTTGCATAAAGCATACATGAATCCTAAATTAGAGCTTTTCCTTGTTCCTACTAGTAAATAGCATTATAAAGTCGTATATACAGTTTCACTCCTGCTTTTTTACTTACCCAAACTTATAGTCTAAAATTAATTTTTCCAGCATATTTGAAATTTGTTAATTTCAGCTACAATCTTCATTAGTTTCGTTCTTAAGATTACAAAGCTGTTAAACATGTGTGAACTACGTGTTTCATTGTCCATTTTATTTTGTTACATTACTGTATTATAGTCTACTTTGCCAAGTTGGAAGATACTCTCCATTCATTTAATTCAATATAGTGGTAAGTAAATAATAATAATAATGTTAATAATAAGTAAATATAATATTATAACTTTTGCCTTTCACAGACACTTCAGCGAACAATGCTATGCAAGTTCTTCAGATATTCATCGAGTCATGGAAGTTGCACCAGGGATCCAGACGGAGACGGACTTAAAATTTAATTCTGTAGCCAAAGGTGAACTGTGTCCTATAAGGAAAAAAAGAAGTGTCTAGGCAAGAATTTGTTATCAAAAAGTACGAGAGATGCACAACGGACATAAGCATGGAAAGAATCAAATTTCTTAAATTCATTGAACAGATTCAAAGGAAAAAAAATTGTGAATGTAAAAGCTATCGTAAATTCTTATTGTAGAAATAATTGTATAAAAAGTAAATTTTTGGCACATTGACTATGCTGTTTTGATCTGGTTAACACAAAAATATTTTTCATTTTCATAATAATAAAAATCTAAGTTCTAAACTGAAAAGTGTGCGCAATCTTGGATATCAAGTGTGCAAGTCTGTTGCACCCAGATGGATTCAGTAGTCTTTTGTATTACTAAGGCAAGTTATATGAACCCGGTTTTAATACAGCATCTTTATGAAGTTTGCTGACCACTATATACGCCGCAACGTCTGTTGCAAACAGCACATTCACTTACTGAACGGTATAGACCATAACAGATGCGTTGATTTGTCAAATAATTTGCTGAGGAGGAATAATTAACATTTTCCAGACTGACACAGTTTAGAAGGAATGTTTCACCTGACCCATCATTTTATATCACACTAATAACATTTACAACAGTGCATCCCTGCGAATCACATGTTTCATCCACGGATACCCATATTTTCTTTTCTTCCACTTTATTGTTTAATATTCTGTATTGTATTGGTTTTATGTAAACCTTTTTCAAATAATACTTCGGAATAAAGTTATTTAGAAGTGTATTTTTCTTTTTTTCTTTTTTAAAAAACACAAGCAATTTCATATTGTTCACTTTACTTCTGGCCCATGTCACGTTGGGATGGTGGAATCTTCTGGCCTGTGAGTCAAGAATTCCACGAATCACCTCAGGCGACATTTTCCCTGGTAACCCCAAATGCAGGGCCGGATTAACCCATCTTGGGGCCTGGGGTTAGAAAAAATATGTGGCGCCTGCTGACTTCGCCTAATACATTTCTGTGAAAGTACGGTAGGAAAGTTAAGGGAATGCACGTAGTTTTAAGACATCAACCATACATTAGATGATGATATGCCTAATGGAAATTCCCAAATGCATGAAAAACAAAGTTACTCTCTTATATAAATGAGTACCTCCAAAGTTTCTTTCCCTATCTTCCGTTCTAGCAAAGTCCTCTGTCATACCCTGGAAGTCAAGAGAAGTGGTTGACGAAGAAATTTATCTAATATTGTTTGTCAAATTTTACCTTATGATGATTATTGTATCTTTATGATTCTGTGCACGCCGATTTGATTGACTGAGAGAAATAATTAAATTATTCAGTCAAAAAAAATCGGGGAAACACAAACCCTGAACAATAAAACGAGTTTATTGTTGGTATCGGTAGCAACAGCAGTTTTACACACTCTTGAGAGAGATGGTTAACATATAGACAAGGGCCGTGAAGCGGCAGCACAGACAAACAGCACACTGTGTTAATAATCAAACAAGATGATTGTTTGGGTATGATAACACTTTATTTGAGCTAAGTTGATTCAACAAGACTTTAAGCTAAAAATCCGCCTATCAAGCTTACGTCTACTGACTGACTAATTATTAATTAGGACAGATTGCAAAATGAAATGAGGGTGCTAAAGTATTATGAAAGAAGCTTTAAATAATTCTTAACTTTCGTCCAAATGTCCCAGTAAAAGTTGTACTTAGCTTTCGAAGTAGCTTCACTTGCTAGAAGTCTCTTGGAAGTTCTGCGGCGAAAGTCCTCTATGTGAAAACGTGGTTGGCTCTTCCTTCACTTTTGGTCTGCTGAATCGTCCCTGGAGATTCCAACGCAGGTCACTGGGCTCCTTTATGATCTTGGAAAAGCTGCTTCCGTTACTAACAGTTGTACATCGAACAAACCATCTTCCACGAATGAGAGCGAGAAGCCCTTGTCTTTCCTTTTTCTCGCTGTTGGTCAACTCACTTTCTGGCTGCGTCTTGCGTGTGTCGCCACGTTTTGCCTAATCCTTGTTTCGCCTAACCAATTATCTGACACTTTTATGATAAGATTTCAGTCCGCCATTTTAGGCGAAAAAAGGATCCTCGTTTGGCCTAATCCTCGTTACGCCTAAAATGGCGGACAATAAAAAAAATCACGGAAATTCAAGAAGAGGGAAATACAGAAGAAAATTCCCTACAAAGAAATGCATTTTTTCTTTATTAATATTGATATTATATTAACCCGCGGTCAATATTTTCAAGCAGTTAGGATTAGCAAAACTCCTTTATGTATTTACCATGTCCGTACATATAATGTGTGTGTGTGTGTGTGTGTATCTGTATGAGAGAGAGAGTGAGTCCGCCCGGGAGACAAAAAGATTACTATTCAATAAGGATGTTAGATTCACTATTATCCACACCAGTTAAATTTGATTGTATCATATGTGTCTTCAACTCCGGATTATCCTTAACTAATATCATTAAAATTTGTTCAATTTTTACATCATCTCCGAGACGTAGCAATCTTAATCAGAGACTTATGCTAGGGACGTTCCTGTAGTATATCAAACGAGTGAAATTTGAATACAAAAGTTATTATTTCACCAATGCAAATAATAATAAAAAAAACTAGTTGATTAAGTGCTTTGAGAAAATTCAAGTTGTAATGTATTGGGATGACAAAACTATAAATGAAGCAGAGACGTATAAAAAACTGCTAGAATATAAAGAATACTTGTTTATCTTGAGCTTCTTTCAGATGTGTTCTTGCACATCTGAATTTAATGTACAGTGCTTCAGAACATTTTGCAATAAAAAATACAAATGTTGAAAGTAACGGAAGAGCTTTGTAGTCATTTCCTGTATTCGAATTTCTAAGATTTGAGCAAGTACTATACTGAGAAACATTCCAGTATCATGTGAAATTCACTTGCTACAAAGGAAAATCTATAACGGAACATCATATGACTGAACAATTACACAAATAGCAGATATGTTTGAATCGAATGAAATACAATGTTCAAGTGCACGTTACAAATTTTGTGGTGTAAGGGTTATCTTGGGCTTCATGCGTTTCCTTCCACTTTCTTCACCCCACCAGTTTCGTTCATTGTCATCATCACCGCCTCTCTTAGCCTTGGAGCATAAAAATGAGATTTAAACCAAAAGAAAAAATAAAATATTACGCTTATTTTCAATAGTGAATTCTCAGCAATGTTGAAAGGAAAACGAGAAACCTATTATTGTTTCAGAATGTATTTCCCAAAATTTTATGTAAAATGAGTAACTAAAAATAAAGTTTGCATTAAAAGTAAACAAGTAAAACACAACTTAGCATTTCAGTCATCTAAAATTCTAAATGAATGCAATGCGACATAGCAACCAAATAAGAAACTAACTAACTCTATTCTATGGCTTATGGAACCCGGAGGTTCAATGCCGCGTTCACAAAAGCTCTCCACCGACTTCTATCCTTAGTCAACAAGTTTCTACTTTGTATTCGTATTTCTGCGAGATCCATCTTAATATTGTCCTTCCATCTGCACCTAGGTCTTCCTAATGGTCATTTTCCGATTGGTCTTTCAGTCAAGACTTTGAAAGTGTTTCTACTTTCCTCCGTCCTAGCTACATGACCTGCCCACCTAAGCCTCTTAGACTTGACGACCCTAACAATGTTCGGTAAACCATATATATTATGTAGTTCCTCGTTATGAAGTTTCCGCCATTCCCCATTTCCGTTCCTCTTGGGTCCGAATATTCGCCTCAGGATCTTGTTCTCAAATACTTTCAGTCTATGTTCTTCTCTCAGAGTAAGCGACCATGTTTTGCAACCATATAAAACAGCAGGTATGATTGTCGTTTTATATATTTTAAACTTCAAATTCCTCGACAGAATTCACGACGACAAGAAATTTTGAACTGAATAATAACACGAATTCCCTACTTTTAATCATCATTTAATTTCTCCGTGAATATGATTTTCCTCTGTTAATATTGATCATATATATTTGAAATTATTCACTTTATCAAAAGTATTATTTAATATTTTAAGGCATCCATAATTTGCCGTATTACGGTCCCGACGCACTTCCATGTATTTAGTTTTCTCTGCATTTACTTCTAAATCCATGTTCCGGTAAGCTTTTAATAAGATTTCTGTATTTCTTTCTATTGTTCTCCTGTCATCCCCTATTAAATTTAAATCATCAGCATATGCCATAACCTGGTGAATACCGTTCAACTCTAGGCCCTGGCTGCTATCTTTGATTTTCCCTATAGCGTATTCCAGAACAAAGTTGAATGATAATGGCGAAAAAGCATCTCCTTGTTTCAGGTCATTTTCGACGTGAAAGCTCGTGGACAAAAATTTTCCTACCCGGACTTCACCTTGGGATTCATTTAAACATGCATCCAAATAAGAAAATAAATAATAGTGTCATCAGTAATTGATACTATTGATTTTAAAACAATATTATTTTAAATAACAATTTATACAATAACAATATATAACAAATCTTTTTCATAGATCCTAAGAACAGTAATTAAGATTTAAACGTAAATATAAGGATTATTTACAGAAAAGTAAAAGGACAGTTACTTGAATACATGATAGACACGCCTGGAAGATGTAAACAAATACTTGCTTCTGATTGGCCAAAACTGGAAACTGTAAACAAATCCTTATCTGTGATTGTGCAAATGCCTGTCCACGATATTTGAAGGGAATATTTTTTTTTTGTTGTTTATACAATTTTATTTCCTTAACAGATTTTCAATAGCTATTTGCTAATGGTTACTTAGAATTCAAATGTATTTTTGTTTTTTCTTTGTTAGTAACACATTGAAATCTTTAAGATTTACGTCCCACGATTATGCCGGTTAGGCTAAAGGAGACGGTGATGATGAGAGATGAGTGAAATGGTGGAATGAAGAAAGTAGGAGGAAACGGGAGAACCCCGAGAAAACCAACGAGCACGGTGTTTGTCCACCACAAAATCCACGGGATCGAACCAGGGACCCCAAGCACCGGAGGTGAACGCTTTACTAATGAGCCACCGCACCCCCTAGTAATACATTGAGATATTTGGATTGTGGAATTATGCAAAGATCAACTTGTCAGTAGAGCGATTTGTTCAAATCAGTCATTTCAATCACAGTTGTTCATTTTTATGAGCTAATTTAGATATCTCTTGTCAGATAGCTCGAAACGTTTTCAAATTTCATATTAATTAAAATAATATAGAATCAGAATAGGATCTCTTATAATGGATTAACAGTTTTAAAAAAGCATTGACATTGGAATGAAATTCTCTGAAACACCAGCAAAACCTACAATAATATAACTGCATCCACATTAGTACGAAACAGAAATATAAAATCCATATTTTCGTAATACTCATGCGAACTATATTTCCTTCAAGACGCTTATTAGCAGTACCATTTGACAATATCAGATATTTGGAAACAAACTGCAAACTAAAACACTCACCTTTAAACGAAATTAATAATAGGGATTAAAGTATGCGTATTTTTTTTCTCATCTGAAATATACCCACTATAGATGCTGTGAGGGCGTTAAGTTTAAATGAATAGTATATCGAATGTTAATGTTCTCAAAATGGAAAGGAAAAATAACCATAATACAAATGTCGAAGCATTTTCCCTAAAGCAAATGTTCGTACTACAAATTAATTTTGGGGAAATAAAATATTTCTCAGTTCTTCATATAGTAGGGAATAATCTTTCAAAATTTACCTCCAGTCTTACTTCCGCGAATTTTTTTATAGTCCGCCATTTTAGGCAAAACGAGGATTAGGCCAAACGAGGATACTTATTTCGCCTAAAATGGCGGACACAAATCTTATCATTAATCTGCCATAAAAATGTCAGATAATTGGTTAGGCGAAACGAGGATTAGGCCAAACGATGCAAGATCGTCTTGCGGTAGGCTCACTGACCTCCAGCTAGCCATCCTGTTATTCACCCTGCGATTGAGATGGGCTTGTGACGTCATCCAAACTCCAGCTATCCTCTGGTTGCCTCTGGTCGCGACGTCGTCCAAATCCTTCTGTGAACTGGAACGTTCACAATTCTTTTTAGACTGCTCGGCCCTGCTCGAATGGATCCCTTTTGTTGGCAAATGTTGTGACTAGGGTCTATTTATATTTACCTCGCTACGGTATCATTAGTTAAGGTCACTCCGATGGTTAAACGTTTTCCTAACATTGTTTCAGTATTCGGTTCTAAAAAATAAAAACAAAGTGCTTGGAGACAACACAATGTTAATGACGCAGGTTCCATGTTTGTGTTGCAACTAAAATGACAGTCGCGTTGCCAAATCAGTTGGATATAAACCGAACAACTGCTTCCGCATTTAACTGCTCATTATTCGTAGTATATTTTTCTTCATGTGTAAAATAAGATACCTCTTATATTCTTTTGACATTTTCTTTTCCAACCAGGGCTGTGATCATTCTTTAATACAAATACACATTAAATGGTTATATAATTATGAATGATGGAACGAAAGAGCTGATTAAAATATAATGGAATTTCAAAATAGGAATCAAAGGAAGTCACTATTTTAGCTACTTAGTTTTCTGAATACGTTCAAATCACAAAGGTCTTACGTATTTGTTAAAGTTAACTCTCGGGGTTTATCCTAAAAGTTTGGAATAAATGGATTTAAAAAAAAAAGTTAGAGAAAAGTTGTTTCACACTTAATTCTTCACTTCCACTGGGAATTCGCTTCTGTACTGCTTCAGTTTAATCCTATTAGAGTTAAATAACATCAAACGTATTCCACATACGCTGCTATATGTTGTGGGAAGAATAATACATTATTTTGAATGAGAATTTATTCTCTTGATGTAATTACGAGGTCTTAAAATATATGGATTCCTTTATCTTTTGCATCTAGATTGTACATTTAATTTTACAAGAACTCACGATCATAACACTTGAAGCGAGTTTGTGTTACTTTTGACATTGTTTTAACCAAAGTACTGTACAACACGAAGTGTTACCAAGAAGTTCGCAATCCCAACGGATAGTTTCCAACTACTTTGAGGAAGGTCATATTACAGAGGGTCGATACGGTTATATCATCCGACATGCTTTTAAAGTGTGCTTACTCTATGAAAAGCCGTGTCGCCTCCAATGATTGTATTCCATCAGACAATCACCATTATGGGCTATATGAAGACAAAATTGTATTTCCCGTACAAACCTCACTCCACATATGTTACGTTGTGGCGAACAACAGAAATAGTGCGAAATCCCATAATTTCTGTTCTTAACACTATGCTTCATGTCACCCTCGTCTGGTGAAACTTCCCGAAGGCTAGTGTTACAAAATACCTTTGTGGATCCGAATTTGTGTGTTGCTCTAATTAGTTTCTTGTCCTAGGGGAGGTGACAATGATTAGCAACATTATTTTGAATTTGACATATAAATATTTGGATAGGCTTAGACTAATAGCCTTCCCTATATCCCTATGTTTGCCACTGTTAGGACATGAAATGAAATGGAATATTTAGATTAACGTCCCACGATTGTAAACCGAGAAACGAATGATATTGTGGAATGAAGAAAGTGGGAGGAAAGAGGAGAACCGTGAGAAAACCTACGCACACGGTGTTGTCCATCACAAAGTTCACGTGGCGCAAGCTGGGATGGAACCAGAAACTCCACGCACCAGAGGCGAACGCTCTACCACTGAGCCACCACGGCCCGTCACTGTCAGGAGTATGGGTGCCACCATTAGAAGAAAAATAAATACATACAATCTTCTACTTAACAGTGCTTATGTTAGTATGCAATACATAAACAAATAAATAATCAATAAATACTATCAATTATTGCTGTCAATGAAAGACATACTTTTCAGCACCATAAAATAGTTTTCCTCAATTTTGTCAAAAACTGCGCGTGAGAATTTCCCCTCAAGTATGTTATTTTCTTCACCTGTGTATCATGTATCTGAACAAAAACACCAGAGATGCAAAAAGTGCACCCAGGTTCGTCAGCCTCAAAAAGTGTTGAGATGAGGATGGATGAGCCTAGTTCCTTGGTCGAACTGGAACGAACAGTGGAAATTGGCGCGAGGTGTCTTACATATTCAAATACACAAAGATATCTGTTCCTAGTTTCACGGCCGGGACTTTTCAGTCCCAAGGCTGGTGGTGGCCCACAAATCCACCACGCTCACAAGCATCATCCCTAAGGCTCGTCAACACCGTTTTCCTTGACACCTCGTGGAGGATTATAAGTATTCCTTGTCTGGGTTTCGAACTACCAATCTTACTGCAATATACTGTATATGTACCTTAGCGCCTTAGCGAAGTTGATATTCCTAAGGTTGGTGGTGGCCCCGAACCCAACATGCCCACCACAACTATCCCTAAAGCTACTTAACATCATTTTCCTTGACACCTCGCGCCAAGTTCTAGTGTTCGTTTCAGATGCAGTGGCCAAGGAACTTGGCTCATCCATCATCTTCTCAACACTTTTTGAGGCTGACGAACTTGGTTGCACTTTTTGCACCTCTCGTATTTCTGTTCAGATTTCACTTTTTGTAGTTCACCATATCAATGTCGTATATTGGGATTCTCAATTGTGACATACTGTTGAATTTAAATTTAGAATTGTTCATTTTTAAAGGAGTCATAATATGTCACGTGCATTATTAGTTCCCAAGGGCTTTTCCACCAGGAATCGAACCCAGGACCCTATACAACGAAGGCGCACATGCTAGCCATTAGACTAGCGGAAAGGATTTCTTCTATTAAATATCTGTCATATGTCCAAACGAGTTTCTTGTTCATTTACCCGAGCTACAAAATCACGATCGCTAACGTCTAATTTTTCGTTTCCTAAATACGAAGAGTAACAACAGGACCCCTAAAACCCTTCATGCTGAATCTTCGATGCTGAATCTTCACAAGACATGGTTGGTGTTTCAATATATTTAGTTGTTCTCTACCCTTCCACATTGCGAAATTACGGAGTTCATCTCATGACGCGCTCGTTGCGCAGTTTTACACTGAGAGAAAAAAATGTAGGTGGCATACTTAAAAACGTAGGTTACATTCGTAATTCCTGTAGTTTCTGGACTTAACGTACAACCGTATATAACATCCTGCAGCAAACGTATAGCTGAAAAAGTATGTATTATACGTACTGTCTGCACAAGTGCAATGACGTCATTCGTGTGACGTTATCTGCAGTAACAAGTATATACGGAGGTAATATCTAGCTTTGTGACGTCAGGGTCGTATGTAGCATGTGGGTTAATAATGACGACATACACTGACTATCAGGACGGAGCATGATTTCAAGAAGTATGCAATATACGTTCTGTACGTATGTTTCTTGCGTTCAACCCCGAGACAGCATCTATATTGTACTTGTGCCCCATACGTACGACTAGATACAGTATACGTATTGTACGTATGTATTATACAGATTTTCCTTATGTCGCACACAGCTTGTCCAGATACAGCATACAGAATATCCGTATGCACCATACAGAGTGCATATATGTAGCTTACAGACTGTCTGCATGCAGCATATAGATTATACGTATGTCGCGTACAGGTTGGCCATATGTAATGTATAGATTGGATGTATATAGCTAATAGGTTGTCCATATGAAATATACAGATTTTACCTGTATCGAATACGTATTGCCTTCTTGTAATGTATGGATCGGACATATGCAGGATCTAGAGTGTACGTATAGTGCACCATTATTAAAGTGCTGCAACATACTGCAAAGTGCATGATACATTCTTACTGTAATGTTGTCAAATATTGTTTTACTCTGTATGAAAACAAAAATAGCTTAAAATATGGTTGATTTCCTTTGTGCCAATAATAATAAAATTAACAATACTACACTTTTCAAATCTTAGTTTGGAGCAGTGAAACTGTCCAAAGAAATGTATTTACCTGCACGGTGTCCTATAAGTTTGGGCTTCCTGCTAATTCGTTGGAAAGCTACTGCAAAGTCAAGTGTTGAAAAGTGACACAAGCGTTAATTTTAAAATTATGGGCACAAAGCAGGGGCGGATCCAGGACGGACTTCTGGGGGGGGGGCGGTCGGCGGTAATACTGCTACTTTTAAGAGCTCCAAACTTGTTATGGATGGGTTTATTTATATATAAAATAAGAAAGTTTCCTCTTGTGGGGGGGGGGGCGATCGCCCCGATCGCCCCTCTCTGGATCCGCCCCTGGCACAAAGGAGGTTAACCATATATTAAACTATTTTCGTTTCCATACAGAGTAAATCAATATGTGATATATTACTGTAAGAATTTATCATATGGTTTGCAGTTAGTTAGTTGCAGCACTTCAATAATAATGCAAAATGCACAGCCTTATACAATCCTATATTCAAACTCAAACAAGATTTACGTACAATCATTTATTAAGCTGTTATCATCCATTGCTTGTACGATATAAAGATTATTTTACCTCATTCTTTTCCTTAATAGTATCTTCTACTAAAGTGCAGTTGTTACCACAAGAGGCCTGAATAGAATTTTCCAGAAATAACTTCTCTGTACATTTTAATTAACAGGTATGTCTTTTTTTTTAAATGTCGCAATAATTAAAAGTGTGGTGTCAGCCGGAAACGTATTCGCTTACAATATGATTCCTACTCAGTACTCGCCATTAAAAATGCAACACCAAGAAGGAGACTGGGTAGATGCGCCAAAGTTCCCAGGCCGATACCTAATAGTAAGTGCAGAATACTCTTAAACGTCCGCTGTATTCGCTGTGTGACAGCGGAGGCGTTGTGCAGCCATCGACTAAACATATTTATTCTTCCCTGTTATAGACATTCTGCAAATTTGGACTTTCCTGGATGCATCCTTCTTAGTGCAACATTTTAAGGAAAGAGCAATTTAACAGTCTCATACATTGCTTAAAGAAAGAGCAATGATTCTCAGAATTACTCGGGAGATATGTATACACAATAATTTAAAACGGTTATTTCAAACTTTGCAATTCAAAGCACGAAAAGAACTATAGATAAAGGAACACTGATTTTAGCCAAATAGTAATTAGTAAACTCAATCACACTCAGTACCATTAGTTGCTTGGTGTTATCCGTAAGTCAGAGATCACGGTATCTCATTTCGTGTAGATTTTTGCATTTGTTTAACGCTAAAAATGTATTTTATCGCTAATTGAACCCAGTACCATATATATACCGACAGGACGTACCTTAGTCACAAGGTGACATGAGTGAAACACTAAACTATTCGATTGACACCTGCGGCCTTGTCAACACTAGAGAAAGTTACAAAGTGATTAAGTAAATACGGAACATAGTTCATACAAAGTATAGCGATGTATGAAGTCTCCGTTTCATACGACTTGGATAAAGGATACATCTGAAATAGCAACAAAGAAATATATAATGATTTATCTGGATAATTTGGATTAGTCCAGAATTCGAACACACACACGCTGGTAAGTCCAACATTTTTTTTTACTTCTTTCTTCGGATTCCCAATAAAGTTGACTACTGAAAAGCTGAGTTATAGATTCTGTATTAAAACAACACCTTCGCTAGACATGTTCAGTATACACATTGTCTTACATACAGAACAATACATTAGTTATTAATGCATGTCTGAAATAATAGTGCTTCGTATAGAATTTTACTTCATCCAATCGCAATAGCACAAAGATAAAAAATATTCCGAGGGATAATGTTCTTATTACAGAGAAAAAGAATTAAAATGACTTAACATTAACAATCATTTTCTTTAAACAGAGATAATATTTTATTATAATTTATGGAAGAAAGAAATAATTTGTAGTACAGTATCTTTATTAGGGTTATATATTCGTACAAAATAATGTAAGTACAACTGAGTCTGTCTTCAGAAAGGGCGTACTTTTAGCCACAACCTACACTGCTTCTTTTGACTGTCTTTCAAGCAGAATCCTGGTTTGATGCACGAAATACCTGCAACAAAAATCAGAAAATATTTAAAATGTTATATTCAGTGTGCTTAATTTGGTTGTACTTAACAATACAAAGTATCTTAACATTTTTGAGATTAAATGGACAAAATCTGTTCGGTCAGGTATGGACTTTTGGGTTGCACGTAGAAAAACTATGAAGTGTTTATTGATGCTGAACAACAACTCAAAATGTATTACCATTCAAAAGTAAGTGGGTACCTCAATGGTGTTCGGGCTACCATGGGGTACCTAATGTCTGTATTTTTTAGATATATGAAAATATATGTCTCTAAAATGTAAGGAACTGACATCTGTTTACCGAAAACCTCAACTCGATAAGCCTTATGGATATCGAGATATGGGAAAATAAAGAGCGACACTACAGAACTGTGGAGTTTGCGTACTAGATGGTGCAGTTTCGGAAACGTAATTACGAGGGCTTACAACAACCTCAAAAGTAGTTTCAATTAAATACACTACACACACGCCCTGATGGGGGTTTTCGGGTACCATGATATTCCCAGAACTCTCATTTCTAAATATTCTAAAATATGTCTTAATAACGTTTTAAAGAACGTTAGAGGTGTGTGTTTACCGAAACCGCAAGTCGGTACGCCTAACAGTTACCGAAATATGGTGAAATAAAAAGCGACACCATAGGTACGTGGAGCTTGCATATTAGACAGTACAATTTAGAAAATTAATTAAAATATGACTATCAAGATATTGTCAAATAAAGGGAGGATCCATATAGTTATGGGGTTTTCGTGTTAGGTGGTAAAATTTCCGAAACCGGTCATGTAAAGTTAATAAGCATCAGTAGCAATTTCATCTTAAAATAATTAGGTATTTCCATGGAGTTTAAGAACATCATGGGGTCTACCAAGATTAAATTTTAAAAGTTTTGTAAAATATATTTTGACATTTGTAAAGAGTATTAGAAATACGTATTTACCTAAAAGTTCCAGCTAGTACATCTAGCAGCTAGAGAGACACCATACAATAAAAGCGTATTAGATCTTGAAATTTCAGAAAACAATTATTGATCCTAACAAAAGTTAAATAAGATGGTACTTTTATGGGTTAAGTGAGTACCTCAGACTCGTCAGTACAATTTCGATCGAAAGATTATTTCAGCTCTAAATTTTCTTTGGACAATTCCAAGCGTTCATCGGGCTCTGAAATAAAGTGAACATTTTTTGTCAATATCTAATATAGCAAGCGAGATATAAGGAATTATGCATTTTATGACGTCGTAAAAATAGAGACCCACATGGATTTGTACTTTTGAGTATTTGCTGTAAGAAGAAGAAATTTCAGAAAACAACCGTATATACCTTAATAGACAATTAAATGGGCGAGGGCACGATGGCTTAGGGGTAGAGTGCTTACCTCTAGTGTATTGGGTTCTTGGTTCGATCCACGGTCAAGTCAGTTTGTAGTGCACATCGTATTCGTGGGTTTTGTCGGGGTACTCTCTTTCCTCCCACCTTTGCATTCCATCAATTCTGTCAACAACATTCACTTGCTTTAATCATAATCTCCCTGAGACTAAAATGCATAATCGTGGGCCTCTACACTGAAATATTTCCTTTTATTTAATTTTAAAATTAAATAGGGAGTTAAGTATGATCGTATCTCTACAGGTTAAGTGAATACTCCAATAGTTTCTGCAAAAAAAGATTTGTTAAATACCCTACCACTAAGCTACTGTGTCCCCGCCCACTGAATTGTCTATTAAGGTATATACAGTAGTTTTCTGAATTTTTTCTTATAGGAAAGAGCCAAAAGTACAAATCCGTAAAGATCTCTATTTTTACGTCATAAAATATATAATTCCTTATATCTTGGTTACTATCTTAGATATTGACAGCGAATTTTCATTCTTTTGCACAGCTCGATGAACCCTTGGAATTGCCTGAAGAAAACCTAGGACTGAACTAATCTTTCGATCGAAATTGTACTGAGGTACTCATTTAACCCATAGAAGTACCATCTTATTTAATTTTGTTGCCACCAATAATTGTTTCCGAAATTTCAAGATCTCGTACGCTTTTATTTCACAGTGTTTCTCCAGATGTTAGATGTACTAGCTGGAAGTTTTGGGTAAACACATATTTCAAATACTGTTTACAAATGTCAGATTATATTTTCAAAAGCTTTTAAAATTTAATTTTGGTAGACTCCATGATGTTCTAACACTCCATGAAGATATCTAATTACTTTAAGATGAAATTGCTACTGGTGTTTATTAACTTTCCATGACCGATTTCGAAAATTTTAGCATCTAACACGAAAACCCCTTAACTGTGTTGGTCCTCCCTTTATTTGACAACATCTTGATAGCCGTTAGTCATATTTTAATTCAATTTCCGAATTGTAGCGTCAAGTATGCAAGCCCCACATACCTATAGTTTATTTTCCCATACCTCGGTATCCATAAGGCTTACCGAGTTGCAGTTTTCAGTAAAAAAAAAAAAAAAAAATCAGTTCTTTACATTTTAGAGACATGTATTTCCATATATCTAAAACGCAGAAATTAAGTACCGCATTGGAACTCCATTGGAGTACTCACTTACTTTTGCATAGCAGGGTAAAAACGCCAGTGGTTCTCACTTTAAGGTTGAAAACATACTATTTTGTCTCTTCTCTGAGCATCGTGAATCTGTCGGAGCTGTACCATAGTTGGAAAGACTCACTGATCCTTCCTATAATGACCATGTAGTTAGAATTAAAAAAGGAGTAGCCGTTGGAGGAAAAACAATATTTTAAAATCCTTGCACCAGTAGTCGTCACCTTAAAATCAAAATGTTCCAGTAGTAGTCAGGATTTTCTACCAGTGTTCGTCACTCAAATAACTTGACATAATTTATTCAAAAACGCACTGTGTATCAGTTTAGGGTTAAGAATACAATATAAAGTAGTAAGCTTAATAACTTTGCATCACTTTTAGCACTCAAGAAATAAAATAAAAACGTTTTTACATACTTTTTAAAGCAATTTCAGAGAGAAAAATGTTAACTGAATTCAAAAGTTAACTGTATATCACTTCCACGTTAAGAGTACAATATTAAATACTATGTTTAATAACTATACGTCACTTTAAACTCTCAAGAATGAAAATAAACGTTTGTACATACATTTTAAAAACAATCTGAGAAACAAAATAAGTTAACTGAATTCAAAATTTAATTATACATCACCTTAAGCTTGAGAATACACTATAAAATACAGAGATTAATAAAAAATGAAATCTTTAAGTTTAACGTCCCACGATTATGCCGGTTAGGCTACAGGAGACGGAGATAATGAGAAATGAGTGAAATGGTGGAATGAAGAAAGTGGGAGGAAACGGGGGAACCCCGAGAGAACCCACGAGCACGGTGTTTGTCCACTACAAAGTCCACACGGCGCGAGTTGGGATCGAACCAGGGACCCCAAACACCGGAGGTTAACACTCTACCACTGAGCCACCGCGCCCCCCTGAGATTAATAATAATGCATTACTGAAGAATGAAAACAAAAATGTTTTAGCTACCTATATTGTATTTACATGTTACCGGTATTTCTCATTAACTTTTTTTTTTTGATACCTCATGATCAAGTGTAGGGATGCGCAAGAGAAAAGATTTGAGATTGTCTCCTCTCGAAAAGGTGCCGCGAAAGTTATGTCTCGTCTCGAAAACTGGATCCGTTTCTATTGGAAGAGCTCTATCTCGTCTCGAATTTCGTAACAAAAATTCTGTCTCGTCTTGTCTCGTGCGCATCCCTAATCAGGTCCATAGCCAAAAACTTCATTTCGGAGGGGGTTCGATAGGGCTTTGGGATATCCGAATTTAGATATAGATAATCGATATTGACAAACTATCGAAACTTGTTCGAAATATCGAAAAATACAGCAATATCGAAATATAAACAATATCAAAAATCGAAAATATAGAAATATGAAAGAGATCAAAAATATGGATATATCGATCAAAAATGGATATATGATCTTGGAATACGATTTGGTGGAATAATGAGGGAGAAAAATAATCATTGATTAAATATTAAATTGAAAAGAAATAAGAGCCTGACGCTCAAATACTTATCTATCCGGCACCCATCTTGATCCCCATAAAATATCATGAAGTGCTTGGTTGATTCTAAACCCAATAATAGTAATAGTAATTTAACAACAAACACAGAATATATAATTTACGCACCTTGAAATGTAGAAATTAATGATTGTAATCCCCAGCTTTCCAATAGACCTTTGATTTCTCCAAATGAAGATTCGGATATCTTGTTTCTTCTCAAGCAATAATGGGTTACAATAATCAGTTGCAGTCCAAAGCCAAGTCACTAAGTTAAGCATGAAAATAAAGAATTCATTAGTTAGATGCATATAAAATCCTACGCATATAAATCCGAATCTACTTGTATTAAATTGTAAATTTAAACAAACTAAATTATACTACTTTGGAAAGCGTCTCCAAATATAATGTTTTCATTCTAAAGTGAAGGAATTTTTAAAATCGGATGACCCGTTTGCGCTGTACACTCGCTATGCGTCCAATGTGAAATGAAAATGCAACATTGCCATTTACCTGGACCCACAACGTAAGTGAGTGAAGTTACTGTCTTTTACGCTAACATGTCGATGGCCAGCCCCCGTTTCAAACAGTAACTTCATTCACTTATGTTGTGGGTCCAGGTAAATGACAACGTTGCATTTTCATTTAAAATTGGGTGCATAAAGAGTATACAGCACAAACATCTCGTCCGATTTTTTTAAAAAAGTGTTCACTTTAGATTGAAAACGTCATATTTCGAGATGTTTTTCCTCTTACATTTTGTTGTAACTCTGATAATAACAGAGTTATCCTATGTCAGGGAACGTTTGAGACATCCTGTATACATCATAAGAAGTTCCTTTCTAAATTCTACACGGATGTGGTTTCATTGAATGTGAGGTGGGTGATACACATTAGGCCTTTTGGGAGTACGTCACACGAACGACCGTAATTTTGTGTTCAAAATTTTTATGAATTGATGGGATATGTGATACATATGGCCACGGACTAGAATTTTCTCAGTATGTCAAATATGCAATCAGATTTCATGCAGCTTAATTTGGTGAAAAGCTATTGCCAATTGAACGTTACATTTACCTCTTTCTTGCAGATGTTGAACCATGCCGTTAGCACGCGAGGAATGGATCGAAATAATCAAACTGTGGGGCGGGAGGAGTATATGTGCAGTGGTTGCCGATTGCAGTCATCCACAATGTGACTCTGTGTCACATGTTTCAGTGTCACAGTAATTAACTAAATTTGAGAAGACGGGGACGACATTCGTGAACATACATCGTAGCGGTTCAAACTCGCGGAACCTTTTTCCTTCCCCATTTTGAACCGGTACATGAAAATGCCATTTTCTCCATGTTTGCCTGCGCCGATTTTGAAAATTCCTTCACTAATCGATTTCTCTTGTCGAGTACTACAAGAAACAGTTAAAATCTCGCGGGCCCTTTTTTCTTCCCCATTTTGAACTGATACATGAAAATGCGATTTTCTTCATGCTTGCCTGCGCCGATTTTGACAGTTCTTCACTAGTCGATTTCTCTCGTCGAGTACTACAAGAATCAGTTAAAATCTCGCGGTTCTTTTTCATTCCCCATTTTGAACCGGAACATAAAAACGAGATTTTCTCTATGTTTGCCTGCGCCGATTTAGAAAATTCCTTCACTAATCGATTTCTCTCGACGAGTACTACAAGAATCAGTTAAAATCTCGCGGAATCTTTTTCCTTCCCCATTTTGAACCGGTACATGAAAATGCCATTTTCTCCATGTTTGCCTGTGCCGATTTTGAAAATTCTTCACTAATCGATTTCTCTCGTCGAGTACTACAAGAAACAGTTAAAATCTCGCGGGCCCTTTTTTCTTCCCCATTTTGAACTGATACATGAAAATGCGATTTTCTTCATGCTTGCCTGCGCCGATTTTGAAAATTCTTCACTAGTCAATTTCTCTCGTCGAGTACTACAAGAATCAGTTAAAATCTCGCGGTTCTTTTTCATTCCCCATTTTGAACCGGAACATAAAAACGAGATTTTCTCTATGTTTGCCTGCGCCGATTTTGAAAATTCCTTCACTAATCGATTTCTCTCGACGAGTACTACAAGAATCAGTTAAAATCTCGCGGAACCTTTTTCCTTCCCCATTTTGAACCGGTACATGAAAATGCCATTTTCTCCATGTTTGCCTGCGCCGATTTTGAAAATTCCTTCAGTAATCGATTTCTCTCGTCGAGTACTACAAGAAACAGTTAAAATCTCGCGGGCCCTTTTTTCTTCCCCATTTTGAACTGATACATGAAAATGCGATTTTCTTCATGCTTGCCTGCGCCGATTTTGAAAATTCTTTCAGTAATTTATTTCTGTTGTCGAGTACTACAAGAATCAGTTAAAATCTCGCGGTTCTTTTTCATTCCCCATTTTGAACCGGAACATAAAAACGAGATTTTCTCTATGTTTGCCTGCGCCGATTTTGAAAATTCCTTCACTAATCGATTTCTCTCGACGAGTACTACAAGAATCAGTTAAAATCTCGCGGAACCTTTTTCCTTCTCCATTTTGAACCGGTACATGAAAATGCCATTTTCTCCATGTTTGCCTGCGCCGATTTTGAAAATTCCTTCACTAATCAATTTCTCTCGTCGAGTACTACAAGAAATAGTTAAAATCTCGCGGGCCCTTTTTTCTTCCCCATTTTGAACTGGTACATGAAAATGCGATTTTCTTCATGCTTGCCTGCGCCGATTTTGACAATTCCTTCACTAGTCGATTTCTCTCGTCGAGTATTACAAGAATCAGTTAAAATCTCGCGGGCCCTTTTTTCTTCCCCACTTTGAACCGGAACATGAAAATGAGATTTTCTCTATGTTTGCCTGCGCCGATTTTGAAAATTCCTTCACTAATCGATTTCTCTCGACGAGTACTACAAGAATCAGTTAAAATCTCGCGGAACCTTTTTCCTTCCCCATTTTGAACCGGTACATGAAAATGCCATTTTCTCCATGTTTGCCTGCGCCGATTTTGAAAATTCCTTCACTAATCGATTTCTCTCGTCGTGTACAAGAATCAATTAAAATCTCGCGGTCGTCTTTTCTTCCCCATTTTGAACCGGTACATGAAAATGCGATTTTCTGCATGTTTACCTGCGCCGATTTTGAAAATTCTTTCAGTAATTTATTTCTGTTGTCGAGTACTATAAGAATCAGTTAAAATCTCGCGGGCCCTTTTTTCTTCCCCAAGCCAATATTTTTGTATATTTTGAATGTATTCAAGTATGGAACAAAAGTATTATATAATTCCCTTAGTAGGTTTCTCAACTTCATATTTTTCAACTTAAATTTTATTTATTTTAATTATTTATTTTCTTGTGACTCAATATTTAATTGCAATCGTTCATTGGGGAGAAGGATGGCCATTCTCAAATATATAAATATAGTATTCTTAAAATTTATGTGTTCTCGTACTATTAGTTTCTTCCACTAGACCTGGAAATTGAAAAATTAATACCTGGAAAACCTGGAAAATTCAGGGAAATTGAGTTCCATATTTATGTATGAACACTGCTATTTACAATTTTTTTTTTCGAATAGGGAGAACTGTACAAAAGGGTGTTTTGGGAATGGTATAACAATAGGTTTCTGGGAGTGTTGTTCGAAATGAAATCTTTAAGTTTTACGTCCCACTATTATGCTGGCTAGGCTAAAGATAACGGGGTGTTGTTCGGTGGGGGTCAATGTTGCCAATTTTGGGTAAAGTCGCTAAATAAGGGGAATTCGACCTCAACGATAGCGTAGGTTGACCATAAAATTTTCAGTTAAAAACGGGACAGGTTCTTGCAACCCTAGACTTTTAGATCTACCTTTGTTCTTATCAGTGCCTTGATATCAGATTTCCTCCTCTCTCTCTTTGTTACAGAGCGGGTACTTATGAAAAAGGAAAGACACGTTGAAATTTGTTCAACACACAACCAACTGCTAAAACCTCTGCTGCCTTTCGAGCAGTACTGCGAACTATAGAGTATGTTTAATATAGGGAATTTCAGTTCAATTTTTGCCTCTTTGTTATTATTAATTATTAATACTTTTAAAAGGAGTAAAGATACTGGGTTTGTTATTTACTTCTTTCATTTACATAGAACGGGACGAATACTACTTTTTCCATCTACTGACGGGACGGCCGGGACACGCCACTAAAACGGGACTGTCCCGGTCAAAACGGGACGTATGGTCGCCCTACGATAGCGACAAAAAATATTTTTTTCCGATTGGAGACTTTTTTGGGTGATTTTTAAATGACGATTTACCTACTTACACATTTAGCGACTTTTTGCTCCAAACAAAATGTTCATCTGTAGAGAAGCATTATTAGTTCAAAACAGTTTTTACGTTCTTTTTTTCTGTTTGTTTGTTTTAATCAGCGCAACTGATGAACAGTTTGGAAATACAGCATACTCACTGCCCCACAATCCTGCATTGTTATGTTACCCTTGCCCTCTAACGAAGAACAACTACAAACTTGATGTCCTTTAGTTCGCAGAGTTTCCGTTGAGAAACACACGTAATACATCATTACCGATAGCAACAAGATTAGCTATAGATTGCGTGAATAAAGGCGAAGAAGATGTTTGTTATATTTGTCCTTTGGGGTCTTTTAATTATTCTGCACTTTTTCTTTTACAAAAAAATTGCTTAACGTAAGTACTGTAGTGTTAATTATTTCGGAACTATTTTGACCACAATATGAACAAAAGTACCCGAAACAACCTGAAATGATCCCTGAATTAAAGGATTGGTTGCGCCCTATTTACAAAGATGTGAGTAGAACCAGCGGCGCAAATCTGTCTTCAACATTGGGGGGGGGGGGGTAAGACCGTTACCATACTTTTTTTGGCGATGTCCAAAATACTTATGAAGTTGAAAAACAATGTTGTGGAGGATCAGAGTTATCTTCAGCGTTGGGAGGCTGCAGATTTGAGGCTTATTCTGGGGGACATCTATTTTATCTCACGTTCCTTTGTAGCAATCGGACAAAAATAATCAAATTTCTCCCAAAAAAACACATTTCAAATCGGATTATTGGGGAGAAGTCCCCCTCAGTTCCAAGATTGGAGGGGACATGTATCCGTCATCCCCCCCCCACGGATTTGCGCCAGTGAGTAGAACATATTGTTTAGTTTACATCTACAACTTTAAAACAATGCTTATAGACAATGAATTTCTCTATTATTTTTTATAGCGACTTTTCACCCAAAATTGGAGTCGTCATATCCCGTTTCGCAAACTTATTGCCAACATTTTGGAAACTGGTTGCGAAGAGAGCTACAATGGATGAGTCGAGTTATTTCGTCGCTTCCGCTGTGAACCTAAGTACAAGATTCCAAAGAGATTAAGAAAAAATGAAATGAAACCTTTGAGTTTTACGTCCCACAGTTATGCCGGTTAGGCTAAAGGAGACGCTGATGATAAGCAATGAATGAAATGGTGGAATGAAGAAAGTGGAAGGAAACGGGAGAACCCCGAGGAAACCCACGCACAAGGTGTTTGTCCATCACAAAGTTCATTTGACGGGGGCTGGGATCGAACCCGGGACCCCAAGTACCGGAGGTGAACGCTCTACCACTGAGCCACCGCAGCTCTTAAGAGATTAAGAGTCACAAACATAGTCACTTTCAATTTTGTAATATATATAGGTCTATATATTGCATCACTGACTAATAACTAAAATCCTTGGATTGTATATATAAAAGTCGCCCGCTGCCCGTAAAAAGCTTCATTCGAACTCGGAATCGAACAATTGCATCTGTAAAACAGTGCTGATTTGATTTTAACGTTCCTTTCAGCAGCAAGGCTGTATGAGACGTGGACCTACAGATTAACGTGGAATCCGAACCACATAAGCTCCGGCCGGGAATCGAAAAAATGAAATGAAATCTTTGAGTTTTATGTCCTACGGTTATGCCGGTTAGGCTAATGGAGACGGTGATGAGTAATGAATTAAATAGTGGAATGAAGAAAGTGGGAGGAAACGGGAGAACCCCGAGAAAACCCACGCACACGGTGTTTGTCCACCACAAGGTTCACTTGGCGGGGCTGGGATCGAACCCGGGACCCCAAGCACCAGAGGTGAACCTTCTACCACTGAGCCACCGCGGCCCCCGGCCGGGAATCGAACCCGGGTGTCCCACGCCAAAGGCGTGTTCACTAACCACTTAGCCACGAGGGAGCTCATCTATAAGGCAGTGTAAGCAAACAAAAAAACGCACACTGGATGTTTGCGCAACTGAGGATCAAAACATTCTCAATGGAGTATGAGAAATAGTTAACGCCAATCAAAGTGTGCTTTTGCTTATTTATTACTTCGTTAATACTTAATTCCTTCTAGAAATAGTGAAACTATACTATGAAGAAACACTAATAAACTAATAACAATTACGTTGTATTTCTTACCACACCACGACCATTTTTACCACCCATAGAATTTGAACCTAGTACTATACTGCATTAGTCACGCCGTAACGAAAGATGAAATTCAAACACCTGGCACTCGTAGCTGTTGAAGCTGTGTTGTAGTTACCTGTATATCACGCGGCCTGCGTTGGTACTCTTCAACATAAATACCTCACAGCCCAAAGCCAGGAAACATCACAGACAGAAGACAGGGGCACAAGCAGTGCCTGACACTTCACGAACTCTAAACCCGTCAAGACTCAACTCAACATGACCTTCAATTACGTTCTAGAAACCAAACCAATGCTAAGGCACAAACTTACCAACTTCCTATATGAAAACACAAGAAAAAAATCTAACTTTTTTGGTTCCAAAGTGATGACATAACAATAATACTAAAAAGGTTTTAATTTTCAGTAACCCAAACATTAATTAACTAGGGAACATAACAAAGCAAAAATAAATAAAAATAAAAATAAATTAAATTAAAAAATAAAAATCTGACAAGTAAACTCTCCCTGACTACTTTTTTTTAATTTCAGTGAGGCTGTAAAATATGTCAGTATTTTCGTAAAATATATATATTTCAATGTAAACAAGTTCTTTAAACAAAAGAAAGCTTTGTAGTAGAGCGCTTACCTCTGACGCGTTAGGTCCCTGGTTCGATTCCTGCTCCCGACAAATAGCCTTTTGGTGAACACTGTAGGTGTGGTTATTCTTAAGACTTTCCAGTTTCCTTACATTTTCTTGATTCCACCATTATCATGTATCTCATTGTCACCTTCTCTCTTACATTGATGTACAATCATGGGGCGTTAAACTAAAAGCAAAAAAAAAAAAAAAAAAAAAAAAATTGCAAATATCCTAGTAAAAATGAGTTTTCTAGACTACACAAGTGGCCCCGCGTAGGGTAGTCGCTAGCGCTCTCGCCTTCGGTGCGAACGGTTCCGGGTTCGATCCCGGAGGAGAACTCGGTCGAAAAAGTATCAAAAGATTTTAAGTCCAGCCATCCTGAATGAGGTTTCCTTGGGTTTTCCTCATTCACAGCAGGCAAATGCCGGAGTGGTACCTAACATATAGGTCCCAGGCCGTTTTCTTCCTTCCCCAATCCTTTCTTCCCTTCCTTTCCCCGGATAGTGTACTCGCCGAGGAAAGTCATCCCTCATATGGGGTAACAAGGCCATTGATGCCGAAAGCCCAGAAATCTAAATCCTAAATCTTCACTACACAAGGAAATTTCCGCGCTGAAAACGGTTTATTAGCAATTATGTTAAGCAGTCCTGTAGTAAATCTGCACCAAGTAATAAATCGTCACATATAAAATGGAATGAATAAACACATAACATTCATTTTGCTACCTTGAAACATAATATGTTTCAAAACATTAATATTCAAAGTTTTTTCAAAATTCAGATTCACCCATTCCATTCTCCTCAATCATTTACGAGTTACAATAGTAAGAATTGTAGTCATAAACTACATTACTTACTTAGTACTATATTAAAGCAAGTTACACTAAAAGAATATATAATTAATGGAATATTTAACTAAAGTAATAGTTAACTATTGTACTTACCCAGGCTTTTGTTTCCTTCCTCTATTCTGTTCCGTTTGTAAACAACCTCGTTTCGCAAGCAAAAGACGGTAGTTCAATGACGTCAGCCATGGCGAAAGAAAGAGTGTCTATAGGCGGTCTGGATCTTACACACAGATGGACGTATATAACGTATAGCTGAAGTATTTAACATACGTATACGTATGTAAAATACGGAAAATTGTTAGATGTCAGACATCCTGCAGCGACATGATGTAACATCTAAGCGGGTAAAAGGCAGTACCTCTGTAGTATATGGATAAAGTACGCTCCGTACAGATTTCCTTAGTAAACATAACGAATCCTTGTATTTGTACAATATACCGCTGTCCGGATAATGGATTTTTCTCAGTGTATGCTTCCTCGTATTTTCTTCCAATGATATACACCTTTCAAATAACCGTCTCCTTTAGCCTAACCGGCATAACCGTGGGACGTAAAACTCAAAGATTTCATTTTTTTTTTACCTTTCAAATAACTTGTAAACTTAACTATATTTTCCACCAAAATATCTCGTATAACAATCGAACAATTGAATTTCTCATTTCTTGGAGAACTTCATTAATTCTAAATATCCGCACCTCTACATTTTCTTACTTATTAATTTCAATATCTATTTAATACCAGTGACTGCAATAAAGGAAAAATATTCATCGAGGAAAAAATATTAGTTTTCCTTGTCTTGGTTTCCAACCACGAAATTTACGGCAGTATGTACGCACCTTAGCCCACTTTTTAAGTTAATTGATTCACCGAACGTGCGTCGTTCACTTGCTTGACTACTTGTTACTAGGTTTCACCTGTTTTACTTGCACACTGAGAAAAAAGTATGTTTTGTATGTAGAAACGTAGATTCCATATATAAATCCTGTAGTTTTTGGATTTAGCGTATACTATACGTATATCTGAAAAAGTATATTTTATACAAACTTTCCGTATAACTGTTCCGAATAAACGTACTTTCCGCATGAACGCAAGAACTATGTAGGCGGTTAGAATTTTACATACAGATGGACGTATGTAACTTATAGCTGACGTACGCAACATACATGTACGTATGTAATGTATGGAGGATCGTTAGATGTCAGACATACTGCACAACGAAATGGTGTAATATCTAAGCGGGAAAGTAGAAAGTACGTATATAGCATATGGATATAATTCCGTATATTTGTACGATATACTGCTGTCCATATAGCGGATTTTTCTCAATTCGTTCGGCTTAACTCATGTTTCTATTTAAAACAGAAAAGGGAAATTAAATAAAAGAAAAAAAAGAAAGAAAAAGAAAGAAAGCTCTGCAACATTTGTGATGCATAGAATAAGTCGTGAGTGGGAACCCTTCACCCCTGGTGGGGATATTCATGAAGCTATAGGCTTATGTCTAATTATATTGGAATATAATTATCCATTTCTTAATTTCGAACATACTAGGTTCGATCGAAATGAGAAAACTTTTATCGGACTTCTGAAAAAAACTTAAATACTTGACCGTGTTTATTACATATAGAATTCCCAGTCACGACCCCCTTTTCAGTTTTATTAAAAATAGAAGAAGAAGATGAAGAAAGGAAAAGGAAGATAGAATAGGAAAGAGGTAAAGTAAGAAGGTGATAAAGAGGAAACTGTTACTGGATATTTTGAGAAATATGGTAAAGGAAAGTGAATAATTATCGAATTGGGATTATTTCCAATAGCTATTAGGTGAATGTTTGGTATTAAGGTGATCAAAGGTAGACACATGTTAACCCATACATCCCAGATCTAGTTCCATTTAACCCCAACTATCGAATTATCCCAATCTAGCTCTGAGATAGATGAGAAAGTTTAATTTAACCGTTTATTCAATATTTCCAGAAGTTCTTGACTAATATCCAATATTTGAAAAATAAACGACGAAGTTGATGGCATGTTAGAATCGACCACAGAAAAAAAAATCAGAGTAACCCATCTATTTGTTGAAGATTTTGACTTTCACAGTTCTGCCATGATGATCATTCGTTCAGGCTATTTCCGTCCTTTTTGCTTACTTTATAGAGCCAACTTAAATTAAGTTAGTATTGACATTCAATGACTTTAATTGCCAACTACCATTAATTATAATAAGTCACCCATATATGTCAAAATAATTGGTGCACTTAATACTAAACCTACATTTCACTCACACACACATTCATGCAGGACAATGTATACTTCAGGTTGTATTTAGTTGAATTAAACTAACCTAACTACATTTCTATAGACATTTATTACATTTCAATAAAAGAAAAACTTAGTTTGACATAACAGGAAAAATTTGATACATGAAAAAGAATGTTTCATAAGCATGCACAGAAATCTGCTACTTTCAACAATATTACAACGATAACGTTGTATATTGTAAAATTTACCTGTGCCTGTTTGCAGGAAAGGGAATCAGAGGCGAATTTTGTGAGTAATTTTGTGTTTGTGATATTTAAGATGTGTATGTTGTTTTCAATTGTCATTTTTCATATATAATTGCTATGGTTACGAGGTAACATATGTGCTGAATAATAAGTCAAGATTATATGTGTTTAAAGCATTAAAAACTAGTATCAGAAATAATAATTTGTCTTTATCTATATATAAATGGAACCAGGTAATGATTAATTACTATATCGAAAGTGTTATAGCTATTTAAGGTGACTAAACTTACATTTTTATGGTGCAACGTAACCCGGGACCCTGTACAGTCTTGAAGATTAGTAGAGACGGGGTTTAAGTTTATTTAAAGGGACTTATGAATATACAATATACGTGTTTACGTAGTGGAAGAAAGATAGAACGAAAGGTAAATATGGCCAACGTACAGAATACTGATAAATCTATGACTAGCACAGAAGAAACCATGTTGCAATCTGTAACTATCAATCAAGTTATGGATATGTTGAAACAATTAAGCCAACAAATGAAGGAAGGTCAGACTCAGCACACTCACCAAATTAGGGAACTACAGGAAGAACAAAGTCAACAAATTAAGGAGCTTCAGGAAGATCTTGAGAAAAAGATCAACCAACAAACCCAAGATTTCGAGGCGAAATTTGAACAAATAGGAATATCTCACGAAAACAAATGGAAAGCCGTTCAAAGTGAACTTGCTCACATGAATCAATGCATTATCACCAGATTTGAGCGATACGACAGAAAATTAGAAGAAATAGAACAAAAGGTTAATGAATTTCAAGGGTCAGTAAATGATTTAGAATCCTCAGTATGCGTGCATGAGAACCATATTAAGCGGTTACAGGAAGAGGTCAATTTGCTGAAAGAGAAAGTTATCCCTGAGGATATATCACAAGAGGATGGACATGGGAACGAAGTACGCTCTGCCTTTTCATCTCGACGTAATCGTCCCCATAGCAGAGTAGTGAAAATCAATACGTCATCAAGCGGTGAAGAGGAAAGTATAGATACAGAAAGAAGAGGGAGACAGTCATCCCGACGTAATCGTCCCCATCGCAGAGTAGTGAAAATCAACACGTCATCAAGCGGTGAAGAGGAAAGTATAGATACAGAAAGAAGAGGGAGACAGTCATCCCGACGTAATTTTAACAGACGTATGAAAATTAATACAGGTAAACGCATAAGATTTAGTGAGGTTAAGTCTCTTACTAGATTTAGTGGAGTACCAGAGGATATCACTGCTAGATCGTTTCTAGAAAAGTTTGAAGATGAATGTGGGCTGATAGGTATAGACGAGTCCCAATATCTAAAATTGTTGCCACATGTGCTGCTACCGCCTTGTCTAACTTGGTATAAAGCTATTAGGAGCAGTTTGTATTCATATTCTGACTTCAAAAATGCTTTACTGTCAAATTATGAGAACGATTTCATGATTGCAAACAGAGATGCCATTTTAAGAACTAAATCCTACAGTCCAAAACTCCATGGAAGTATTACCGAGTTTGTGGTATCAACATACAATGAGCTAAGATCTCTAAATCCCACTTATCCTGAATCCCGTATTATTGCATCCATCCGAATTTTGCTGCCATACAGGTTACAACAATTGTTAATGACTGTACAGTGTATTAGCTTCAATCATTTGATCATGGTTGTTCAAAGCTATGAAAGTCAGTCAATAATTCATAATAATAATAATAGAATCCAGGATAAGGGTCAGGTTAATTCTAGGCGTAATCCAATTCAGTACGCTTCTGTTAGTAATATAAATGTGCAACCTGAGAATCATTCTAACGTAACTGGTTCCAATAATAGAGGGAATAATTATGATGGTACCGGTAATCAGACACAATCTATTTACAGAAATAGAACTAGAAACTTTAGAAATGGCAACAGAAATTTCAACAGAAATAACAATTATCGCAGATTTTCACAAAATCGATTTGCAGATGGGAGGAGTTTTGTAAATAGAAATCCAAATAATGCAACTGTGCCTAATCGTCATGGAAATACTATAGATTGTGGAATACAATGTTGTTTAAGTGAGCCTTTCGAGCGTATAACTTGAACTATCCAAAAGGGCGTCCGATGGATTTGTATTAAATTGACCTTTGCTTACGTTTATGGTTGATATGTTCTTCTGTCGAAAAACATTATGTAATTATGAAATATTTTGATTATGAGTAAAACTCATTATTTACGGAATATTGACGAAGTTAATTTATGGTAGTTAACTGCAAATATTATTGAATTTATGCCTTATAGTTTTGTTACAATTTCCTTTTATAACTTTGAGGAATTGTTAATTTGTACGGTTACATCCTCAAAGCGACGCCGCATTAACGAGGATATACAAGTTTTGTGAGTTGTATGCCGGACTTTATTTATGTACTAAACAATTTAGTCCTAAAGTATTTGAACTTATGGATATAAAGACAGGCAAAACTTTAGGATTACGTAACATCGATGAAATTAAGTTGTGGAAACCTACTGAGAAGACTAGAAAACGGTGGTTGGACTTAGTTCGAACTTTAATTCCTTCTGAGGTCATGACGCATGCAAATATTGAGACCAATTAACAAAGGAATTCTTTCTTTAAAAGGAGAAAAATGAAGTGTTTTGTGGATATATAAATATATAATTTAATTCATTGTATTTTACGTTGTGTCCTTTTGTTATTGTGTTTTCAATTTGATATATCTTAGAATTATGTGTCTTATTTAATGTTAATGTACCATATCTTTTATAAAAATTCTTCCATAATTATAAAAAAAAATAATAAAATTTGCTCATTAGGGGATGAGCATTTGTTTTAACAATGATTTCGTTTGAATTTGTTCTCTGTGGATTTGTTGCAAAGTTTCTTTCCAAATTATTCACTGAAGATTTGTTAATTTGTATTTCATATCAAGAAATCATTTTAAAAATGTATTGCATTATATTTATATTTAAACTATGTTTATATTAGAACGATGGTACTTATACAGGGGCTGTTCAAAAAGTAAGTGTCTTAAAGTTTTCCAGGGTTCTTTCCTTTGTAGTCAAACTACTACGGAAGTCCGCATTCGGGCCCCATTTACAACGATAACGTTGTATATTGTAAAATTTACCTGTGCCTGTTTGCAGGAAAGGGAATCAGAGGCGAATTTTGTGAGTAATTTTGTGTTTGTGATATTTAAGATGTGTATGTTGTTTTCAATTGTCATTTTTCATATATAATTGCTATGGTTACGAGGTAACATATGTGCTGAATAATAAGTCAAGATTATATGTGTTTAAAGCATTAAAAACTAGTATCAGAAATAATAATTTGTCTTTATCTATATATAAATGGAACCAGGTAATGATTAATTACTATATCGAAAGTGTTATAGCTATTTAAGGTGACTAACCTTACAATATCAAATAACACATTTCTCTTTCTAGAGATATTAAAAGTTGGATTACATTAAAAAAAATAATATTCGACAAAAGACGAAAGACAAAAAATAAAGGAAACAAAAAAAGAAAATTCAAAGGTCAACATATTTAAGATTCAGTGCAATGAATACATATCATTGTGAAAAAAAATATAATTGGTTAATCATTCTTTAAAAAAAACTTTAGTAGCATTTTATTGAGTCTCTGTCCCAAGAGGAGGAATTTCGACAATTTTATGAGTCTTTGTTCTCACGTCGATAATAACTCCTTTTTCAACTCTCTTTATTCACTATGATTGGTGTCCGTGAGAGTATTTAGTCGTTTTGGTTTTAATTACAGACAAATAGTTGCTTCATATTACATATATATTTTTTATTTCGTCACTTAACGCACTTGGTATGAATATTCAAAGTTTATCGAGATTTAAAATATCGAGTCCAGTCCCAAACATTGGGAACTTATTTCCATTACACTATATGTCTCAATGGAGCCAGGTCTCTGGACCTATCTAGGTCCTGTATTCACATTCCTAAATTATTACCAAAATCAGTTCATCGATTTTTTTTTCTGGTCTAGATCTTGTAGTCAAAAGATTCTAGTCACAGAACTGACGAACGACAAATAGTTATGTTTTCCAGTCGTAGGGGAGGATTTGTTTCATAGATTACTGATAGAAGGATTCGTTGGTGGGGCACACTGTTTCGTAGCCTACTGATTTCACTATGATCTCGGAAAATAAATTAGGATAAGGATTAGGGTTTTGTTTTCTTACGACCTGCTACTTGTTCCATGCAACATTTGACATAGTATTAAAAATTGAATAGTTACAAACATTACTAACAAATCGATAAGGTGTCATTAACTATAAGTTACGCGGTAATACTTTACATCACAAATAATTGATCAATGTCGGGTGTCAAAAACCCATGGCAACCTAAAACAACCAGGGTAAATACCGAGCCCTTTACATACATACTCGTATATATATATATATATATATATATATATATATATATATATATATATATATATATATATATACATATATATATATATATATATATATATATATATATATATATATATATATATATATATATATATATATATATATATATATATATATTTTCATATTCCTCAATATAATCAATTTCACTCTAATATCAATCTCAGTAATTCGTCGACGTTTAAATTCTACATAACCCTTTTATATTCAACAAGTATTCACGCTGGCTTGGCTCAAAGACAAAACAAAAACCCTGACTAACAAAATTCTTTTTCTTTTCATAAGGTTGCAACATTGAAATGTATATGTATAAACCCGATAATTAATAATAATTCTCAATTTACTAAGATCCGCGTATAAAGGAATGGTTGATACTATTTAGTAAGTTGACACAAGAGGTGGAAATACAACAAATAGAGCAGGTACGTAACCCTTTAAACTATGTAAGTACATATATATATGTATATACAGAGAAAGAAAAAAATCAATGTTATTCGAAACTAGTGGGCCCAAACTACTAATACATACACCATATAACCAATCAATAGAAAGAAAACCAGAAATCAGTAATCAGCGGGTATAAGTTGTACGATCAATGAATAACAAGTAAGTTTCTGGGAATCTCAAATTATAGTGTACCTTCTCGCCAGTTTCTCCCGTGGTGGATTGAATATCGCGAAAATGGTCCTGAGTTGTGCTGAAACACCTCCCCGAATTGTATTCCTCGATGTCTCAGTTAGTACATACGATCGAAATAAGTGATATGAATATTGTATGTTTTCATGAGTTTCAGAACCGGGGGGAAGGTTGAAAAAATAAACAAACTTTAGAGAAGAAGTAGAAGAAGGATAGGTAAAAAGAGAGGAGACAGAACACTACAATTACAAAAGATAAGTGGTCGAATTTGCGTATACAACATACTATAACCAAATATTCTCTTTTATGCCAAAAGGGGTTCGGCTTACCAAATAAATAGCCGAAAAAAGATGTCTGCAAAGTCGAGACGAGTCTGTGTCCTCGATGGGATTTTCGGAAAGACAAAGGCTTTAGGGAAATCCCACCACTCACCGTATCCGTTCAACGCCCTTGCAGATCCCAGAATCTACCGGAAGGTTAGAGAAGGCGCTAATTTAGAATTTCAAAAAGGAAAAAAATCATTCGACCTCTAAGAAACTAGGAGAGTCCAGAATAGTAATGAAACTAGAGGGGAAAAAATAGCTAAGATGTCCCTAATTAGTGATTTGCCAAAATAAAAAAAATAAATAAACTGAATTTTTGGTCGGTCATTTCAATGACCAAACATCACCGATGGCTACCCTGCGCAGACATGCCAAAGTCTGGGACGTCGTTAATTTCCATCAACTAATTAAACTAAGAAAAGAAATGAAAATACTTAAAAGGGTCATGGGTCGACGTCCGGGTACGCGAATGACATAAATATTAATTTAGTAGCAGTTGATTTAATCGGATAGTCCGAACTAAGCTGTCAGTTATATGAACACTGCACAATAAATAAATAAGGTAAGCAACGAAAAAAAAATCTTGAAGAGTCAATGAATGTTAAAGGTACAAATGACCAAACCTGTACTTTTCAATGATCACAGGATATAGCAGTTAGTTTTCTTAATTATCATTTCTGTCAACCTTTAGAAGTAATTCCCACATGATGCTACCCTATCTGATGAAATGCTTAAGAATCCGGGGCTGTTACTATGAGGTACTTAAATGCAAAGTAACACACAATTCCCAACTATACTTTACTATCCAAATAGCAAACTCGGTTGGATGAATGTACTGGTGCAGAAGTCAAAACGCGAGAGATTTTTAGTAAACATATTCATATTCTCACTATATAATATACACTAGGCCTATCCATTTAAATATAGGTGTCATATCATCTCATTCATATTTTATATCATATTACTAATATATCATTACATTCATTCATTATTTACTCATTTTCGCGCGAAGTAATATTTTATAGACACTCTATTTCATACATTTTACACGCAGGCCATACACATATTTATATTACACACTAATAAATATATAATTATCACAATCTATCACGCTCAAACTACTACACGATAACATCCATCGAACCACGGACTCTTTGTTTCGAAGCACCCAAATTGTATTTACTTCGCAGTTAAAGAAAAATCATACGTGTATTTACTGAAAGTTAAATTGTCAACGATTAATTTATTTCTGATTTGCTGATAAAACTAAAGCAACAATGGAAATTTTCTACAGCCACGGGAAAAGAGAATTTAAAACTACATTTTGAAACAAATAGTTGCAGCATATGGACTTTACCTCTATTAAGAAAATAGGCATTCTTTATTTCAGTGGATATTTCGGGTTCTAAATGACATAGCAAGCTGTAATTTTCAAAATAGTAAGATCTCATTCTATTTCATATAAATGCATACTCATTCGAACCGAAAACCATGTCCATGGGATGTAATTTGAGAATAAATGGCCAAAATTAAACAACTTAGATCACTAAGTCATGCGACGTCGTAATGTCAACAAACAATTGACTACCGAAAACGGACACGGTGGCGCTGTAGTGGAGGCATAATTTACCGTGTACTGAAATATATACTTGTACTTATTAATCAGAAATCTAATATTTACTCTCGTTTAGTGTGCTTTGAGTTAGACAAATGGTATTAAACTGATGCATGTGAACTACACTGTCCTAACCGTGGAAATCACACACTCACTCAGAACTACTAACTACACACACCACTATAAATACTACACATAAATACTAACTAAGCAAGCACCATTTTAATTACATGCATATTAAAGGCAAGCACCTTTAATCATATTACTCCTTGTCGGTATATAGAGTTGGCTCTATTGAACTTGATGGGGGGCAAAATGAGATTAGTTAACCCTAGGTCCAACTGACCTGACCAATTACTTCAAACAGGTTTACAAAATGATTACTAAAGATTGATGCCCTAGAGGCACCTTAACAAGGTTTATTGAGGGACCCTTCCCCTGAAAGGGGAAAAGGCCCTAAAACAAACAATAACTAACCCATTCCCCCGCTAGAAATGGTTCAATTTGGAAAGGGAATAGGAGCCTTTTAGTTAACTTAAGCCGTCATTTTGATAGTTAGTATTACAAAACCTACTACGTACAGGCACTTACTAAAAAAATCACATTTACAATATACACTATAGAATATACGAAACCAGGTCGTATTTCCCCTAATCCCTAACTGAATCTATGGTTTGAAAGAAGAGGAGGGTAAAATCACACTTCCACTATATTTGTTCTAAAATGATAACATCATGGCGTCATGTAAACAGAAATCCGGAATTTGATATTTCTCCTCAGTTTTGCAGTTCTTTCAACGAGAGTGTAGATATACAGGCTCCTATATAATCATATAACGTTTATGATAAAAAGTAATCTAACGTTTACCTTGTTTTTCACTCGAAAAGTCAGTATTTTCCAACAGAATTTCGATGATCAATTTCACAGGTTCTGCTTCCAAATGTGACTTGATTATTATGATAACATTGCGCCGAAAACGCCAGGGATTGGAGAATTCCACCAATCAGGGCGTTTTCTAACAGCCGCGGAAATTACAAAGCGAATAGAATTTTGGTGAAATCTAGATATAACCGGATCTGAAAGTGACTATGGACTAGTGAGAGGGGGTGAGGGAAAAAATTAGGTACCTGACTAAATTCCACATTGGTCTGAAATTAAGAAAATGTATATCCAATGACGGAACTATGTTTCGGTATGACGTCAGAATGGTAAACCTTGTAACTATTCAACTTGTATATGCGAAAATGGGATTTACAATTGTAATACTCGCCCTTGCGCTTACAGGTTATTTTTTATTGCGCAACATATTATATATAGTGCATCAACGCATTCCTGAAAACACGCGAGAACTAAACAAAATTTGGCCCAGTAAATTCCTGAAGTCGCCACCGCAGCAACTCGCCGCGGAAAAGAAGAAAACCGCAATTTCCAAGTTCGTGTGGGCACAGGAGTATACAGAGACGATATACAAATCACATCGAACGGATTGGTAGACTTTCCGTAACGAACTTAGCAACAGCTAAGGAAAAATAACCTTATCTTAATACCAATTATAGAAATAACTTTGTAAACACTGAAATGTAATTTACAGAACACTATATTATGACATTAGATATACATGAAGAATTCAAACAAATTATTACGAATCATAATGAGTACAGTAGAATCGAACCAGTAACGTTGAACATGGAGTTAATTCTGCTTTATATTTGCCATAGGATCATCATATACATAATTCCATTCCACGCATTACAATGTTTGAGAATATCTTTGAGGTAAGTAGTAGTATTTAATAATATGTTTGAAGTTAGTAGGTAAGCATTTCTCAATTCGTAGGCATAGTTGGCAGTAGCTAGTTTAGTAGTATCTACAAGTATTTTAGGTTAGGTTCTTAAGTGTTTGTTTATTGATATATCGTACTGTATTTCTTCACAGACGTTTCGTCGAGGTGATACGATTCCAAGCACCACTAATTCCTTCTCTTTATTACAGGTAAGTATATTTTATTTCAATTTCTTTACTTTTTTCCTTTTATCATCGTAGATTTTTTAATATATAATATTTCTGGTCCATGTTCCGTTAAGGGGGTCCAAAACTACACTGGACCCCCTTAAGCTAACCTAACCTAACCGAAGCGAACCGAACCGAACCTAACGTAACCTAACCTAACCTAGGAGAAACATATATAAAGTTATATTATGTAATCAAACGAAAATCAATAGATAGAAGTGGTGTCAAAGACACTGGACCCCCTTAACGGAACATTGACCATATTTCTTTATCATTCATTATAATTCATATTTCTTTCATAATAAATTAAATCGTATTTTGTCTTTCCTTTTAATACGTTCGATATATGAATATATATTAACCATTTCCATAAAACCTTTATTTAATTCTTTATTTATTTAACGGATATACTTTCCTTTTCAGAGGTAAACCTAGGATGATGCTGGCCGTATTATTTCTACTCGTCGAAACAGGTGAGCATGTCTTGACTTTACCTATTAAGAACCACCATTTCATTGATAAGCATATATCACTGACATATACGTGTTTTTTTTATTCGAAATCACTAGATATCATTAGTTGACCTCTCGCTTACTTCTTAAACCTCATAAACAACAAACTAAGGATTATTGCGTGCTGACATTTTGTTTATATTGTTCGTATCAAATTTCTTCATTGATATATAAAAAAACCATGATGGTATTGTAAATAAATACATCAAATTTTGTTATGTATAAATATAAATTAATAAAAGTACTGAGAATTTTGAAGAGAATATGCTTAAATTATACGTATTATTATTTGTAGTGGCTAAGTGGAGTTTAGGGATTTAGAAATCCCCAAATCAATAGCCTTTCTAGTGGTAATTCATTGTAATTATTTCGCACTTCACAAAACCAAATATACAATATTTAATAAATAAGTTTTAAGATTTTACCTTGTAAACAACTTGTTAGAAATAAATATTGATTTTACTTATCAGTTTAGCAGAAATATCAAAAATCTTGTCTTTGATGAAAATCCTTATTATTTTTAAAAGCAAACTTCGTTGAGGATAAATTAAATTTTCTTTTCTTCTTCAGCAAGTATCATAATTTGAATATTTTTCGCCAACTTGAATATTTTAACATGATCTGTCCATATGGAAATTTGGGTACAGATTGAAAATAAGGTAGATATTACATAAACGTGAAAGAATTAAAGTTATGTCAATAATTACAAAACAAGATGTAAACTAAGCGTAACGAAGAAACCAAGCAAGAAACAAAACGTAACTGAAACAAAATAATCTGTAGTGCTTTGCTGTCATTGCGGGGCACTACATAATTAATCAAAATATAAATAAATATATTATTCAGTGGGAATATGGTTACTAATGAAACCTTTCGATTCATTACATTTAATTTGAAGTAAGGAGAATAAATAAATTGTGTAATTAAACCGAAATCGAAGTAAAAAAAAATTACTAGGTACAGGGTGCGAAAAAAAAGTTGCCATTACTTTCAACTGTAATGGTACATTACATATTAACCTAGAACAATAGGGGCACGAACACAGAAACTTCGAGGCTCCAAAGGCTCTTCCATCGAGAATCGAACCCGGGACCATGTACACGAAAGGCGTACGTGATAGCCAATAGACCCACGGGGAGGGCACCCGCTCGACCACTCGGACGATTGACAATATTATCACAATGCACATGATGTGTTGAATAACGGAATCGTTCCCGATTTCTGATTGTAAGGACAGTTTTTTTTTTGCCAATGAAAAATCCCATAGCAAATTCCACAAATTTCATACTCAAGCCTTTATAAGTACCTTTGTGGACAATTTCACATCTTTATCTCTTTATCTCTCTTTATATATATGTAATCTTTTTTAGCCCTATCTCGTTAATCACACTCTGTACTGTTGTGTTGCTTGGATCCTAATGAAAAGCTTGATTAGTATATTCTTCACTGTCAGTTTCACTTCAATAAATGGTATGATTCGCATACAGATCAATTATTAGTTTTTCTAAAAGCTCTTTTCGATTTTCTTGAAAATTACGCATTAGGATATACATTCACTGATATCGTGTTGCTCAGTTCAATAAAGTCTATCGTGTTGTATATGTCTTGTGTTCGCACATTTTCCGTTAAGCGCGAATAATACTGTCGACTTACTTTTCATATTTACGAACTGCCGTTTGTAGCACAGAATTTTCAGCAACTTATATAGGTATACGTACACTTCAGGCTACTATAGGTTAAAAATACACTGATTACACAATACGCAACTAATGTTACTTTTTTTTTTTACCACAGTTATTTGATGGTTTGGATATTATAAATCAATATCTTCAGCAGAAAAGCGCTTCTGGGAAATGCGAAACGTGTACCTTGTCTTTCGTACTTACGGAGAGCCGAACTTGATCGCTCCCCACTCTCTCACTCTTACTGCCAATTCGTTAGAAGTATTTCACTTTTCTTAGACAACAACTTTTAATTGGGAGAATCACTTTCACTTTTGTAACAAACAACTTACAATTGGGTATAGATGATCACATTTATTGCCTCTCTGTGAAAGTTAACACGTGGAATGGAATTGAGAATCTTGCTCTTCTTCTTCTTCTTCTTCTTCTTCTTCTTATTATTATTATTATTATTATTATTATTATTATTATTATTATTTCTTATATCTTCCCTTCTTTTCGTAGTAGTTTCTACTATTTTTTCTCGGTGGCTAAACTTCCATTTTAATTTATTGCGTGTTTCGAAGCTTATTTTATATTCCTTGGTTCTTTCCATTTTCCCATGTTATTTCTACTTCTTGGCCCAGAATTAGAGCAAAATTGGTATGGTATTCAGTATATCCTTATATTTATAAAGGAAATTTCTCAGTCTGTGCATAACACTAATTCATACTACTTACCAGCAAGATTTAAGAAAAAAGTGCTTTTTTCTTTTTCTTTTTTAAAAAGAAAACATATGTTTAAAACATTAAAAGAACGTTTAAAATGTTTTAAACATGTTTTAAAACACACATGAAGAAAAACATGTTTTAAACATTTTAAACAGTTTAAAAGATGATTTCAAAACATATATTTCAAAATTGTGTAATAACTTATTTGTTAAGATGTTTAGCTCTTTACTTGCATCCGAACTTTCCATTTATTTTATCCTGGTTAATTTTACACTGTTAGGTCAGAATATTTCAGTATAAACTAGTAATTCAGCTTATTTCATATCATGATCCCCTTATATTTCATCCTCTTGCCAGTGACTCTCATAAGTTCTTTCTTGGTTGTAATAAGCTGTTTAGGTAGATTTTAAAATCTACCTACTGTGGAGACTTCACACAATCTATCAATATACATGATGAAACGAAAGTTCTCACCGCCCTTGTGTGTTGAGAACAGGTTGAGAGAGGAAAATGAAACTCGGAAGTGGTCTGACATTAAATGATGCTATCAAGCATCATGGCGGCCATCTTTGATTGGTATTCAAAATTGCAAATATGAAGGGAGTCGTGTTACACGTTCTAAGGCTAGAATTTTACCAGAAATACGCTTGTACGGTTATTTTAGCCCTAAAACAAGTCATTTCGGTGTTACTGGTTCTGAAAGTTTCCTAATTATGCCCTTATTAACTAAGCTCGCGTTTCGTGGAGCCGGGTTAGATTTTAGTTGCAAAATTTGATTAATATTTTAGAACACTGATGCTAATAAAATGATTTTAAAATAATACATTTTCGAAAATAATGTTTCGAGCATACTTCATGTTGGTTAACTTTAGAATATTTTCTGCGAGCCTATTATATAATGGTTGTTGTTTAAGTCAATAATTTATTGGCAAAAGGTAATATTTGGGGCGTTCAGAACACAATGGATCAGTTTTCAATAAAGTTCAATTTTGCTCAGCAAATGAATTCTATTTCGAAACTTAATATCTTCACAGTCAAGAGTCCGAAATAAAAGTAACTAAAACCACGTGAAAGGGTGAGGGATAGTTTGGTACGACAGCCGCTAGATAGGGATGTCAGTTGGGCAGTAAGGCAGTTTTAGAAATCTTTTGATAAGCAAAGTCCAACAGAATAATCTTGAGATCCTCGCACCGAATAAATACGGAGGAAATACAGATGATCAAAACTGGAAAGTTATTTAGGCCCTGTTTCTAGAATTTTAAGCAGGCCCGAAACTCGAAAGTAGAGCCATCTTTGGAATCCTTGGGCCAAAACATATATACAAGAGAGCAATATAGGAGTATAGCTCCTTACAGGCGCCAGTAGAAATATATTATAACTGATCAAAATTCGTATAATTTGGTGTAAGGACTTCAAAATTTTATTTGTTGGACTTACCCAAAATCTGAAATGCAGGGTAGGAGGCGGATGACCTCTAAATGGACGCCCCTCTCTAGCGACGCTCACTAAAAATTCTAGATTGCACCTTGCCACGTAGATTTTCTTTTTTTCATTTTGGATTCGTGATTGCGAAGATATGATGTTTTCCGTCGGTATATTCCTTTTTAAACATCCTGCATTTTTAAACTTAATTATGCATCAATGACTATGGCATTCGGAGCTTGACTTCTTAATCATTCCCACACTACATCGTACACGATATAATGTTAAAATCTTAAATTTATGAGCAAGGGGGAGAAATAGCCCTCCTGTTTTCCCGTTCCATCAATACCCTTGTCTAGCAGTTGCCCTATGAAACTCTAGCTCACTCTTTCACGTGTTTTCTTATTTATTTATTTATTTCAGACACTTGGCTACGAATGTTCTACGTTTGCTGAGCAAAAGTGAACCTTTCTGAAAATGGAATTGGATCCCTTGTGCTCTGAACGCCCCATATCTAAAAATATTTTTAAAAAATTCAAGTTGAAGCCAAATTTATCTTGCAACCCAAGTTTGTTCGAAACGCACAAAATTAGTATGTTTAGTTTGATTGATTACAGTTTTCCGTCAATAGAAAGATTATATGAGAGAGGCCTTATTGTTTAAAGTGGGATCCGAAGCACTAGTTTTGAAATTTTACGTCAGATCGCAGTCGAAATCTATACAGCAAATTTCGGACATCTAGTGCCTCCACCTTCAAAATTTAATGTTAAAAGAGCGAAAATTGATCCAGTAGCGTGGTGCATACATACATACAGGCGAACGAATGTAGAACACATCCCAAATCACACAATTCATCCCAAGAGCCTCACTGACATTCAGCAATTAAGTGACAATATGTATCAGTCTTTAATGATTATTTACGCGGGTGACTGCCATAACTTGCGCTTTCTCGCCTGGTCTCTTCATACAAACTATCTCAGGGTATAAAGTTTTCAAGAAAATGTAGAACGAGGTATTGGAGAGGGTCGAAATATAGTTTCATAGTATAATGAAAAAGATATTGGTGATACAAAATTAATTCTTACCTGAAACTCCCAGTTGCATTTCAACTACATCACTGACGTTAGAATTATCAAAAGCAATTTTCGGATCAACACTTCTACCATCTGTTTGGGTTTCCAATTTTTTCACAGCATTGCACATTTCATAATGATTATTGTTTGTTTGAACTAAACCAACTATTTGTTTCTTACACGTTTTTCAACTAGTTCGTATGGTTGTTTTCTTATCTGATGGAGTTTGAGTTACTTTAATAAATTTGCTCCAAATGATGTATTTTTTTTCTTCCCGTAAAACACATGTTAAACGATTCCAAGTTGTACGGAGACTGTATCAACGAATGCTTGCGATATTTTAATTTCAGAACCACAATTTAGCAAAGAACCCTTTGTTTTCTGAATATAACACAGAAGCTTGTTTCCATGATAATTCTTCTATTTATTTTTTAATATCAGTTCTATATAGAGTTCAATTATCGATTACGACACTTGCTCGCAAATTAATTCATAAGCATTTAAACAATAAAATAAATGTTATAAACAAAAGCGGGAGAGAGACAAAATAAATTGTAGATAACCACATTGACCCACTGTGCCACTAGAAATCAAAACATTCATACAGAAAGAAAATAGTCTTCTGAATGGAGAGCACTTTTTGACAGTTTTTTTTCTGGCAGATTTTTTTTTACAATAATTAAATAAATGAAAATCAAGATATGTTTAAGACAAGTCTTAAAAATATGTGTTTAAAAAGAAAATGTTTAAAACGTATATAAAATTTGTTTTAAACAAAATCTATTGTTTAAAACAAGTTTTAATCATTTGTTTCAAATAAAACAACCCTGCTCAACAGTTTCGCTAATGTGCATTGGTACCTGCGTTAAGTGCATAACAATAGAATGCGCTAGCGTAAAGGCAATTCCCAGATGTAAAACTATTGTGACCATTTAATTGCAACTTACAGGGTTTGTCCGGGAAGTAATAGGACTGATTTTATTCCGCCATGACTGTACTTCGGAGCGTGCGTGCACCGACTGGATCCGGTAGAGAGCGTTCCTAGCTAACGAACGAGCGGCTGGTCAGTTGTCTCCGAGCACACGGAAAGTCAGGACAGGCTTTTTCGCGCGACGTGTTTCTGTGAGTGGTGCAAGCCGAAAATGCAGCGTTCGTTAGAGCAGAGGTACGCGATTAAATTCTGTGTTAAACTCGGTAAATCTGCGACAGAGATGTTTGATATGATCAAGCAGGCTTACCCAGATGATGCTTTAGCAAGAAGTGGGGTGTTTCGGTGGCACAAGGCCTTTTCGAAGGGCCGGGAAGAGGTCGCCGATGAAGACCGTGCTGGAAGACCTTCGACTTCGACAAACACCGACAATGTGACTCGTGTGCGCAAAGTTTTGAACTCAGACCGTCGACTAAGTATTCGTTTAATTGCCCAGATGTTAAATTTACCAAAAACTGTGGTTCATGAAATTGTGTCGGAGCATTTGAACATGCGCAAGGTGTGCGCGAAGATTGTCCCAAAAGTGCTCACTGACGACCAGAAATTGCGGCGAGTGGAATTGTGTCAAGAAAATTTGAACATGTGTGAAAGTGACCCCCAATTTTTGAATAACGTAATCACAGGTGACGAATAATGGATCTTTGAGTATGACAAAGAGGCAATCTTCCGAGTGGCACACGCCGACGTCTCCTCGCCCAAAAAAGGGAAGAATGAGCAAATCCAAAGTGAAAACGATACTCATTGTCTTTTTTGACATCAAAGGCATCGTCCACCATGAATTTGTTCCTCCTGGACAAACCGTCAACGCCAAGTTTTACGTGGAAGTGCTTAAGAGACTCAAACGAAGGGTCAATCGGGTCCGACCAGACATCGGAGCCGACTGGAAGCTGCACTACGACAACGCCCCGGCTCACACCGCCTTTCTTGTGAACAGCTACCTGACCAAGGCTGGCATCCCAACGCTTCCGCAGCCGCCCTACAGCCCAGATGTGCCCCCGCACTTCTTTTTGTTTCCTCGCCTGAAACGCCCGCTGAAAGGCAAGCATTTAGAGACGACAGAGGGGATCCAAGCAGCTTGCACCGCGGCTCTCAAGGCTATTGCGGAGAATGACTTCCGTGACGCCTTCAATGCTTGGAAATCGCGCTGGCAGCGCTGCATCGACGCAGAAGGAGCCTATTTTGAAAGTTTTTAAAGAATTGTAATGATTGGCTCAATAAATTTTTTAAAATCGACTCAGTCCTATTACTTTCCGGACAAACCCTGTACAAATTATTGTCGCAGCTTAATTGTTTAAAAATGAATAGTGATGCTTCTGAACATGAACATGAAACATGCTTTGTTGTTTATTATAAAGACAGGGTTGTAACGTGCTCGGGTCTGTTGAACATACGTTTTTTAAACTTTTTTTCAACAGGACGGAACCAGCGATAAGGTTAACAATTCTTTTTGAATTAATAACTACATTATGTTTAATTCGTTCAATATTGATTGGCATTCCCCCTATAATTCCTGCAAAGTAGCAGTTTGAAATGTGTGTCGATGTATGCGGGAAGAGACTAAGTACTGTCTACCGTCAGTAGATAGTGTTGCTGCTTCCTGAAGAGGAAAAAAATGTAAGTCGTGATTGGGAAAAATGAGGTGTCGCTATACTTTTACATTCTAATCTTCTAATTTCTTGCAATTTAATCAAGTACGGAATTAAAAATAATTGAATTTTAATATTCTAGCTTCAGATGCTTGTTTTAGGATTTACCAATTCATATCGGATTTCCGAAGAGAAAACACGGAAGCAATTTTTATGACCGTCTTTATAGCGACAACTCCCAGTAACGACTCCTTTTCAGTTTTATTAGGAATAGGAAAAGAAAGAGTGAGAAAGGAGAAAAGAAGGTAGGAGAAAGGAGGAAAAGGGGAAAGGAAGAAGAAACTAGGAATAAAGGATTACTGGATAATTATGAAGATATTGTGAAGGAACTCTAATAGTTATTGAGAGGTAATTCATATCCAAATACTATTACTTGAAGATCAATTCTGAAGTGATCCGAAAGAGACACGTTCCCTCATACGACCCTGACATGGATCCAGGCAACTACGCAAGTAGGAGTTGCCCTAACGCAGCCCAGGTGACGAGAAGCTTGAATTTAATTGTTTGTCTACTGTTTCGAAAAGTTGAATAATCTGTATCCAGTATTTGAACATCGAAATGAAGATCGAACACGCATTTGAATCAGCCAAAAAAAAAAAAAAAAAAAATGTATAATTGCCACAAATAGAAGTTTCAAGATTTCTGAAAAGACTGTCGTTAGCCTGGCTCCTCCTGTTATTTTGGCTTTTCGCCTAGAGCCGATTTAAACTATTTTAGAATCGGTTATCTTTCATAACCTTCCTCATACACTAACACATATGAGATGCTATTACGCACTTATTATGAATATTATCACAGTAAATCGATATTAAATGCTACTACTTAAAAACTAAATTTGTCATTCATTCAGGCACTCACATACATAAAGGACAGCGTATTGGCGTGGGCAATAATAGTGTAAAACAGAACCATCTAACTACAATTTGGTGAACATTTATTACATATATTCTAGAATTAGACACAAATTATTATGAACATGCAATCAACATGCATATGAATGTATCAGTCTACATGTGAAATTGAACAATAGCGTTGCGATGACACACACACACACACATATCAGGTGTTGCAAAATAAGTGTTACAACTCTTGGGAGGTGACTCCTACCACTGAGACAAGAAAAAAAGTTCTCTTGAACTTTCGGCTATCGGACATAGTTTCGGATCTACAAGGTGCCGAAAGCGTGGAAAAATGACTTTCGGACGCCAATAGTTCTGAAACTATCCAACGTAAAGAGGGCGAGTAAAAAATTCACTGAAGAAGTCATACCTGCTGTATTGAATTTTGCATGTTTCACAATCCTATCATGCATGCGCAAGGGATTCTCCAAAGGAACGTAGGGAGTCCCGGATAATCTGCCAAATGAAAATTGGTCTAAATGGATATGAATTGATAGGGTTTCTACCAGGTAACAATAATTCGTTTGTATTAAGTCGATATCTGGAACAAATACAAAATGGCGGACACCTTCATGCCCGTTGTGTGTGGTTGCATAATCACCAGGTACGGATGCTGGCCAACAGTGACGTTCTGAGTATTAAGTGTAGCGAATTTGTACTCAAATGCTCAAGAAAGACATCTGGAGTATCGGTAGAGCACAACAGATGAAGCAGGGTGATTCACATGTGTGGAAACACGTAACAAAAAATGCCCAGCAATACACTCATACTCAGTAAACTTGTGTCTAAGGCGTCGGAAATGTAAGGATTAGCGTCAAGAACATGATAGCAATTGCCAATTCACCAATAATATTCCCTCAAAACCATGCAATATGATGTACACGGTTGCATACCATAAGGAGGCAACAACTGAGGCCAAGTTGAAATTGTGCAAGGGGACTCACTAAGAAACTGGGTAAACTAAATTAATGTCAGTAGTGGGATCGCATGATCGATATTGGTATGTGTCACAGCCTCACACACATCGCCATCTTCCTCTTCTTCAAACGATGAGGGAAACTGTAGACTATTTTATTTTGGGGTTCAGGATGTCGCTTTCCAGATCCTCCTGATGTGGTTTCCTGAATGTATAAGGTATCCTGTAAAATACTATTCTATTGCCTGGATAATCGGACTGTAGATTGCGTAAGTTCAATATAACATAGCTTCAACACATTAGTGAGCATACACAAAACTGTGGATGACGGATATACAGTAATATAGCTCCAATCATATGAGAAGTACACACACGTGTATGAAGGCATCTAAAAGGCAACACTGATAACACAGGGGACATTTATACTTGGGGCCACAGACATGATTAATGAAAAGGATTCCAAACGCCAGATTCACATATAAAAGGTTCGGCATATTTCTCGCTCGAACTATTAATCAACAAGGCGGCTTCCTTACATAAAATCACCGTGACGATGTAAACTATACTTCCACCTTGTTAGTTGCAGATGCAAATTTATAAACAATTCCTGTACTTAGCTCATATATGGTATTTAGTATAATACAATATAATCTCGACGTCATCATACTCACGTTCTAGTAAATTACATAATAGTTAAAAGAATTGTTGATAAATCATTCATTACAGACAAATACAATGATGGCATAAAACTAGAGCATATCGTTAGGTGAGGTTTTAGCAGTTGGGGGGCCCTGGACTTAATTTACTCGAACATAATTTCCCTTATGTTCATCTTCGAGCTATATTTTATCTTTTAATAATAATATTTAATTTCACTGAAAATGTTTAATTGCCTTTAATTAACTTACAACTTAGTTGTATCGTCATAAGATCAACAAATCACTAGAACAGTATCACTTAATTCATAACTAACTATTTTTCATGACAAACAATCTCTATTATTTTTACTTTTTTTTTTCAACAACTTTTCTTCTTCTTTTACACTAATTAGATTTCGAATGTATATCTTTCCAGAATGATTACATATATAATGTGTTATACATTTTAAATTACAATAAATAATGATTTACTAAAATCTTATTAAAATTATTCGGAATATTTAACTCTAATTGAGTAGCGAATAACCTCTGACAAAAATATTAACATTTTGTATTGTCGTATCTCCGGGACGGAGCCACTCAAGGAGATGTCAGAGTTTATTTCTCTGTACGGAACAAATTTAAAATTTGGTCCGTTACAGATTGCCGGCTCGGTTAGAAAAAAAATTAAAGCATTTAATTTTTTTAAAAAAAATTAGAATTAGCTTGTGAAAATCAAAATATTAATAAAATATGCAAGTACTACAACACTTCGAGCACATGTACAATATAAATAAATGGAAATTTGATCAATAACACATCAAATCAATAACACATCGAATTACACATATGATCGAACTATGCATTTAACTACTTCAACAGTGTCATATCCTACTTAAACAAAACAATTACCTTTTTTTAATTAGCATTATTAAATTGATAACGAAGCATTAATTTGGTTTTATATTCATCAGAGCAATTAAATGTTTCAAGTTTCTGAAGTTTTACAAACCGCCGGTTATCCTTTAAGATTTTCCGAAACCGCACAATTCCGAAGCATTTTTATAATTAGATATGGTCCCGCGTACTTATATATATTTGTTTTCAAATTTCATAATGTTAAAGACTTAATAGTAAGATTTCACATCTTTGAGTGAACATCCCGAAACAATAAAAAAGCAAGTAACAATAGGTTTAGACCAATAACATTATTGGACATTAAAAGATTATTATGATTTCGGACGAACGATTAATACCTTCAATAATAATATTTTTTTACATTAACACAGATACGATCGATAACAGTGTTCAAATAACATACGTCTAACAAGAAACGTTGCCTAATATCAGCAGTCGAGCTCTCAAGGGTTAATGTTATCACCTACATTTTTCAATGATAGTTGCAAGTAAAGAATTCAACATTTTGATTACATCTACCCTGTAATATTATCAACTGCCAGCAACATAACATACCTAAAGGTAACTAAGATTAACATAACATACCGAAAAAACATAACACATTATATCATAAAAACTTACACTTAACTCTATCTGCAAAATGTTGTACAGCTATATACATTCTGCAACAATATACAGCATATTAACACTATTTACAGAATTTCTACATCTCATCCTATTTCTCTTTTTCCTTTTATACTTAGTCCCAATTCTGAGAGGAAATTCTTTCCTCCTCTTTCTTTTCCTCATAATTCCTTGTATTTTCATCTTCTTTCGGGAATGGAATCTTCCGTCCTGCGACTTTCTATTTTTCTTAATTCGGTACTTCCATCGGCCAATTCTTTTCGTTCTCTTCCGTTTTTCGCATCCTCTTTTCATCTTCCTATGGATAGGAGTTCTTCTTAACCGTCGTAATCGCACAACCTTCTTCCAGTTCTTTGTTAAATCCTTTCTGAATACGCTCACATCTGGTGATTTTCTTCTTGTTCCTTTACGATGGCTGTTTTCTCTGAATTTCTTTCTCATCTGACTCATGTATGTCATGTATCCTTTTCTTCTTTTTCTTTTCCAACTACATTTAAGTTTGCCATCTTTTACACTGTCACTTTTCCACCTTATCCGTTTTCGATTCCTTTCATGTGTGATTCTTCCTGGAGATGTGGTTTTTCTTGAAATTCGCCATTTCATTCTCCGATTCAACCATTCATGAGGACACTCTACAAATTCCACTTCAGTCTCAACTCCGTCCTTGATGTCCAAATTTTGTCTCTCAATTTCGAATTCGTTATTTACTTCCTCTGTTTCCTTCTTAAGATCACTATTCATCGTCATCATCTTTCCTTCCAGTTCCTCTTCTTCATTTCTTTGCGATTCTTTCCATTCATTAATTTCTCTCCGACTTTCTTCCTGGTCTCTCTTCATCTTCTCCATTAAGGTCTTCATGCCAGCGAATTCCGAAAACTTCTCATCCAGCCATTTCATTAGCACTCGCAATTCACCCGTCACTTGCGGACTTCCAGCTAATGCTGTTTCAGTTCCGGAACCTTCACCATCAATGACCTGTACTGGCAACATTGATTCACCAGACTGTACTACCAGGCGACAATTCTCACATACCCATGGGCATTCATGCTTAGCTAACTGTTCATATTCTTCTGGTTCCAAATCTAAACAGTCTAGGTGGTAAATATTACTACACTTATCACATTTCACTGTGAGTTCATTTGCAGATCTCCGAGGATCACAATTACATCCGAATTGGATCTGGGTTTCAATATTCCCAGAAACAGTCTGCTTAACTTTTGAACGCGTCATTCTTTTGTAAGTCAGGTCCCCCAACGACTTTTCACTCACCATTTTGCTAAAGATCTTCAAAATTCCATTTAGTAAAAATTACCAATCAACAACGGATAGCCAACATCAAAGAATGTCACTGAAGTGTCTCAGCGCCCTCTAGCGACGATCCTGGCTGGGTCGCCATTTTCTGTCACAGCCTCACACACATCGCCATCTTCCTCTTCTTCAAACGATGAGGGAAACTGTAGACTATTTTATTTTGGGGTTCAGGATGTCGCTTTCCAGATCCTCCTGATGTGGTTTCCTGAATGTATAAGGTATCCTGTAAAATACTATTCTATTGCCTGGATAATCGGACTGTAGATTGCGTAAGTTCAATATAACATAGCTTCAACACATTAGTGAGCATACACAAAACTGTGGATGACGGATATACAGTAATATAGCTCCAATCATATGAGAAGTACACACACGTGTATGAAGGCATCTAAAAGGCAACACTGATAACACAGGGGACATTTATACTTGGGGCCACAGACATGATTAATGAAAAGGATTCCAAACGCCAGATTCACATATAAAAGGTTCGGCATATTTCTCGCTCGAACTATTAATCAACAAGGCGGCTTCCTTACATAAAATCACCGTGACGATGTAAACTATACTTCCACCTTGTTAGTTGCAGATGCAAATTTATAAACAATTCCTGTACTTAGCTCATATATGGTATTTAGTATAATACAATATAATCTCGACGTCATCATACTCACGTTCTAGTAAATTACATAATAGTTAAAAGAATTGTTGATAAATCATTCATTACAGACAAATACAATGATGGCATAAAACTAGAGCATATCGTTAGGTGAGGTTTTAGCAGTTGGGGGGCCCTGGACTTAATTTACTCGAACATAATTTCCCTTATGTTCATCTTCGAGCTATATTTTATCTTTTAATAATAATATTTAATTTCACTGAAAATGTTTAATTGCCTTTAATTAACTTACAACTTAGTTGTATCGTCATAAGATCAACAAATCACTAGAACAGTATCACTTAATTCATAACTAACTATTTTTCATGACAAACAATCTCTATTATTTTTACTTTTTTTTTTCAACAACTTTTCTTCTTCTTTTACACTAATTAGATTTCGAATGTATATCTTTCCAGAATGATTACATATATAATGTGTTATACATTTTAAATTACAATAAATAATGATTTACTAAAATCTTATTAAAATTATTCGGAATATTTAATTCTAATTGAGTAGCGAATAACCTCTGACAAAAATATTAACATTTTGTATTGTCGTATCTCCGGGACGGAGCCACTCAAGGAGATGTCAGAGTTTATTTCTCTGTACGGAACAAATTTAAAATTTGGTCCGTTACATATGTGGCCAATGTGTGTGTTGATATCAACATGTAGCTAATGGACAAATGTCAAAATGTCCCACCACTACTAGGACACCGTCCCACATACGAAAACTAGGAAAATAACGTTGAACATTCTGCTATTACATCTGGTGCACTTTTTGGCAGAACGTAACTAGGACACGATTGTATCAATGTCCCTCTTTTTTTTGGGACATTGTCCCATAGTCGACACATATGAAAAGATATCTCTTAATCAATGGTTCAAATTCTGATAAAGCATGAAAATAACAAACTTGTATCATGTCCGACGTCTTCTGGGACATACCACGTACTCGAAATATAGGCAAATACCTTCAGAAATTCGTATCTTACACACAGTGCACATGCCAAGACAAAGACGAAAATGAACCAATTTGTCACATGTAACACTACTGCTAGAACACCATATATATGGAAAATAAAACGACATGAGAAATAGGAAGAAACGTCTTAAAGCTCTGATTGTTTAAAAGTGTGCAGTAGGAGTAACAAAACGAAACACACAAGCATCTCGGGAGGCTGTACAAGAGCGTTTGCGAAACAAAGTGGGTACTCCTAAAAGTAATGAATACGGAGAAAGTGAGGCTCCCTTGAAGCCTCAGGCCTAGAGCGCTCGCTTTCGCTCGCGTGGTCGCAGTTTCCAATCCAATTGGAGGCCCACGGCCTCAGCTTCAAGACCTAAGTAGTTATTTTTTTTTTCGCACGTGGGACGGTGCCCCAGCAGTAGTGAGACATATTGACATCTATCCATTAGCTACATGTCGGTATCAACACACACATTGGCCGCATTTCAATATCGATCATGCGATCCCACTACTGACATTAATTTAGTTTACCCAGTTTCTTAGTGAGTCCCCTTGCACAATTTCAACTTGGCCTCAGTTGTTGCCTCCTTATGGTATGCAACGTGTACATCATATTGCATGCTTTGAGGGAATATTATTTGTGTATTGGCAATTGCTATCATGTTCTTGACGCTAATCCTTACATTTCCGACGCCTTAGACACAAGTTTACTGAGTATGAGTGTATTGCTGGGCATTTTTTGTTACGTGTTTCCACACATGTGAATCACCCTGCTTCATCTGTTGTGCTCTACCGATACTCCACATGTCTTTCTTGAGCAATTGAGTACAAATTCGCTACACTTAATACTCAGAACGTCACTGTTGGCCAGCATCCGTACCTGGTGATTATGCAACCACACACAACGGGCATGAAGGTGTCCGCCATTTTGTATTTGTTCCAGATATCCACTTAATACAAACGAACTATTGTTACCTGGTAGAAACCCTATCAATTCATATCCATTTAGACCAATTTTCATTTGGCAGATTATCCGGGACTCCCTACGTTCCTTTGGGGAATCCCTTGCGCGTGCATGATAGGATTGTGAAACATGCAAAATTCAATACAGCAGGTATGACTTCTTCAGTGAATTTTTTACTCGCCCTCTTTACGTTGGATAGTTTCAGAACTATTGGCGTCCGAAAGTCATTTTTCCACGCTTTCGGCACCTTGTAGATCCGAAACTATGTCCGATAGCCGAAAGTTCAAGAGAACTTTTTTTCTTGTCTCAGTGGTAGGAGTCACCTCCCAAGAGTTGTAACACTTATTTTGCAACACCCGATATATATATATAAATATTAATATATATATATATATATATATATATATATATATATATATATATATATATATATATATATATATATATTAACCGAGAGATTAAAAGAACATTTTATAATTGGATATCTATATATATCTAATATATCTATATATTCACTTAAATTTTTGGAACATATTGTATGAATTTTTTTTTAAAAAAATGATATTTTACAAGATTATAACAATGAAGGAAGAGAGAAGAGAAAAAAACTATATGAGGGTGTAAATTTGTCTTTTTTCATATATAAAGATTTTGAATAAATTTACGAGTCCTATCTCGTAGTTAGTGATGTGTGTTAATATCACAAAATATCAAAGCACCCTTTTCTGGTGTCCAAACATTTCACTTTACTTTATAATTTTTTAGATATACATACGAGATTAGGTTACTAATCGTAACCGACACATATTCTGTCTGTAGGTATACTTATAAATACATTTCTCCCACTTTTGGATTACGAGGACAAAGTTTCGTCTCTACTATCACGGCGACTATTTTACTTCTCTGGTCATTCCAATTGATTAACTAGTTCCTTAACCAGGTTTAAATCACTGTTGTCTTATGCTTTTAGATAAGCACATTTATGGTTAAATTCGCACAACTTATGAAGAAAAAAAAAACGAGAAACGAGAATTTCTCAAGTTCAGAAGGATCTTCGTCGGGGAGAGCACGATTACAGAGCTGGAAACATTGGTTGAGTTTCAGGATTTGTACAGGAGGGATGGAATCAAAATTAATTATACAGTAGGATTTCAGTTTACTGATCTGATGATAGATTTTTTAATACATTAGGGTTACGTTGACCTGCCTTAAACCCCTGCTGCATGCAGTTAGTGTAATACAACTAATGTTAATTCTTATATATGTTACTCAAGATTGTCACACAAATTGAAAAGAATATCCAACATGCGAAGGTATTTTCTAACATTTACATTTTATATTTATTGGATATTTCGGAACCGTGGCAACCAAGGACTGTTCGGGGTAAGGCACTAACACCATTTATAGATATTTAACTACTTACTTCAATATTATATTCACATTTCACACATATTTATATCTCAAAAAATATATATATATTCATTAATTATTCAATCTTTCAAATTAATAACCCCAAGAAATTGAATTTGAAGGTTGCCACACTTTACATGCAAGATCAGACCTATAGTACAAATTCAAATTAACCAATTTCCCGCGTATAACGATAAAATTCGTATTTTCAAGTATTCTATATAAAATAGTGGACACTTGATGTACAAGGCAGGCACGTAAACACAAAAAAATATAAATATAAATGAAGCTAAAGATATTGATAATACTCTTGGGACCAAACAACTACGACAACCATTACCTTCAGCGTTACCAATGGATACAAATGTAGGAATAGCTAATAATTTGACGGAAGGTTTTACACGGATAATGATAGAAGGAAACGAAAGCAAAATTAATCGTAGACCGGACCATCGCTCGCTATTGTAGTCTGTCAATATCGTGGAAAACATCTATTTGAAACTTCACATCAAATAATATCTCTACGAATTGTGTCTCGCGATGTCTCAGTTGATAAATTCGGTTCAAATGATACATTTCAAATGATTGATATATGTCAAGTTCAAAACTCGGGGTGAAGGTTAAATGTTAAAAAAATCTTGAAGAAGAGAATAGAGGAATAGATAGAGAAGAGAGAGAGAAAAAGTGGCACCAAAGAAACAATATATTATACTAAAACTACAAAGATAAGTGGCCGAATTTAGATATACAACAATCCACAGCCAAATATACTTTCATATACCAAAAATGTGGCCTACTAAAATGCGTAGCCTAAAATAAATATCTCTGAACACATCAAGGGAATTTTCGCAAAGACAAAAGCTTTAGGGAAATTCCCCTCCTCACTGTAATCCGGCTGAGACCTTGGATATCCTGGTACTGCCGGGAAGTCAGTATGATTTCTTAATGTAGGATTTCTAAAAAAAAATTATCCGACCCCTCAGAAACTGAGAAGAGTTTTGAGGAAAGTATGGAAACTAGACTAAAGTCGACAAGACAGCAGAACTCCTATCAGGGATTTGCCAAAATCGAAAAAAAAACTTTAAATAAAATAAATTTTGTACCATTAAGTTTTCTGCCAAATCTTACTAGTAGCTACCAATGCGCAAGATCGCCAACCTTAAGGTGTCAACTAATTTCAAACACTATATACTAGTAATAAAAGAGCTGAAAATTCATGGGTATTGGGTTTTAGACGGTAATACGAGAGTATACTGTAATAGATTTACTAGATTATTTGATCCTGTTTACTTCGCCACCTATGCAAACAATAATGAACTGGGTTTGGTCGGGTGACGTGGAAAAAAATCACAGTTGTAGAGACTTATCATAGATGCAAGCCAAATGCATATATTTGAAATGTACCCATTCTGTAAAACGTAATTAACTGTGAAATATCTGGGATCGTGTGCTATATGGTTATTGTTTGTATTGTCAGGCCGGTTGATCAATTAATCGGTATATTTACTATGGAAATGTCGAGCCACTAACTGAAAAATACCATCCATCGTTTTTACGTATCGCACCACTCTTATATAACATCCTAACGTGAGAATTAATGCACTAAGAAGTTTAATATAAATATTCTATACTTTGTAACAAAATTTTCCACTGGGCACATATACATATGGGCGTCCTACTATTTAATCATACGCTTTATTACACACATTTATATATTAATAATATAATCATTACTCACTTGTTCATTTATTTATTTACTTTTCTCTACGATGTCGATTTATTTTTAGACACCCTATACTTTCTCGATAAGCCCAAGATTGTTCAAAGCAGTCTAACTGACTACATTAAATCAGGAATTACCATAATCCACTAATTAACACGTGTGATCCAATATGAACTGAATATGAATTTCTTTCGTAACAAACTGTGGTATAATTCAATTTACGGCTTCAAAATTATTCTGTATGCAATGAAAGTTCAATGTTCTGAATAGCATGCAACTATATATCAGAAAACTGTCAACAATGCATTCGCTCACAGAAAGCAACGGATAAAGATGATTCGTAAATGCAGCCTGGCGACAAAAATAATGCCATATAGACAAAACTTCGAGTTAAGTGGGAACGCGAAGTTTATTATTATTAATATTCTGATTACTAAGTTATATAAATTATCGTGCTTTTCCAGAAAGATAGTTTGCGATGTGAGTTACCTAAAAATCCATTTTTATGGGTCTAAACTAATATTTACTCATAGTTAATTGTAAAGGAAAGGTAAGTTTCGTATAAACCAGATCACTAAATACTAGAGTAACAGATCACTAGCCACGAATAATATTAAATTCGGACGCGGTGGCGCTAGTAGTACGGAAACAACCTGTGCATGACTGAATATTCTTTGCACTGCTAATCATGTTTTTGCACTATTATTGTTAAATATACGTCATGTACCATGTAATTACGGTACGGAACTACTATGAAATTCCTCACTAAGGAGTAACGTACTTATTATGACGGACCAAAGAGATAAATAAACAAACAACAATACACTGTCCATCAATAAATATAACATACTTTCACTCACACCTTACTCCTAAAAATCTACACACTCAATTATACACATGCACCTTGCATTCCACATACCCAGAAAGCAAATACTGATACATATTATCGCACCATTTAACTATATATGAACCAAACAAGATTTTTGAATTTCACCTAATCGGCTCTATGAACTGAAAAGGGGGTAAACGAAATAATCAGCCAAGTAGCCCTTCTAGCAACAATAAATCATGTTTTCAAGATACTATTAATGTCACTGAAACGACATATCAAAACTGCTAATGGCAAGGGTCCCTTTCCTGAAGGAAAAGAAACCCTAACGGAAAATAGTTCAACCCATTTCGATTGGAAGCTTGAGTCAATTCAGGAGTAAATGAGAATCCCTGTGCTAACTTACACGGACATTGTGAAATTTAACTTAACGATAAAGAAACCTATGAATACCGCCACGTAGAAAAAATCACATAAGTTACACAAAATACTTATATAGATGGACAGGCTACCGTAACCTTAAGCTGAACTTTGGGAGGGCGAAGGAAATTTCAAAGGGGAAAACACTAGTCTCCAAAACCTTAGTTTTAAATATCACTTAAAAAGAACCGGAAAATCCATGCACTTCACTCTCAATCGTGTCCATAGCTACTTGTTAATAGAAACATTGCGTCCTTGATTTGAAATTCCTATCTTACTATTTTTCCAACTATTTTAAAGTGAAAATTTCGCTCAGGTGAGACTCAAGTGCTCGTCACTATTTAGTCCTTAATTGAAACTAATTTTGCCTTGATTTTACTGCTCTCTCGTGACAAAATCCAAATTTTTCGAGAGTCGAATTTACGTGGTAAGGCTTGATGCTTTCCCAAGTAGAGAATGAGAAGAATTGCGCCGTAATATTAGCGCTTCGCAAATAGTTCCAATCATAACAAAGAGTTTTGGCGGCGAAAAATTATAAAACGAATGGGAAATAGCCAAAACTGGATAAAACCGGACTTTGGTAGGATATGGGCATCACAGAGGGACAAAGGGGGTTTAAATTATTCTGACGAAAATCAGATTGGTCGATAATTTCAAGAATTTCTGTTCAATTGCGGGTCTATGTTTTCGTATAGCATTAAGATGGTAATTTCAATACTCATCCATCTAAAATGTCGATATGCGGGACTCATAATAAAACTATGTATAAATAAAGATATTATTCCCCAAAATATAATTCCTATTCAATTATTCAAAGCTTCCACGTTAATTTTGAGTTGAATAAGGAACTAATGAATATACTACATAGAGCGAAGTTATATTTTAAAAAATCACATAGTACAATACTTGCAAAAATATTGGACCCCTCCAAACAAAAAAATCCATTACATGTAATGGTACATTACATTCCCATAGGTGGTGCATTGCAGCAGCACTTGTTCCGGCTTGCGAGTGCTCCAGTGGACAGCGAGAAGATAACATGGAAGCAGACAAGCATGGACAACCGTGAACAGTGTGATTTCTCTGCAGGGAGGGAGAGACTGTTTCAGATATCCACAAGAGGTTAGTAGCCATATATGGGGAAAGAGCATGAAATCATAGATGTATGTTTCGTTGGGTATCAGAGTTCAGAGATGCTGGGATTGTGCTGAAAAACACAAAAGCACTGGGCATCCAGAAACAGGTCGCAAAACAAACAATGCCTAGCGTGTCAATGATTTGACAATGGGGCGTAGGCGAATCACGTTTGATGAACTAGAAAAAGGCAATAGGTCTATCACGAGAACCCTCCACACCATCATGCATGAGGATTTGAAGATTACGAAGGTGTGTGCACAATGAGTGCCCCATTCCCTAACCAGTGCGCAGAAACAGAAGCATGTGGAGATATGCCAACAGTTGTTGCAACAGTACAGTGCAGACCCATCGGAATTCTTTGAGTGTCTGGTCAGCGTCGGCGAGTCATGGTTCTTCCACGAGACTCCAGAAAAGAAACGCCAGTCTATGGAGTGTAAGCACACTGGGAGCTGTGGTTCCAAGAAGTCACGACCGGGACTATCCGTGCGGAAACAAATGGTGACTGTCCTGAGATCAGGAAGGGATACTGCTGGTGGATTGGCTCCCTTCCAATACGACCCTCAATAGTCATTCCAGTTCACAGCACCAACTCCGCCGACGCATTCAATGCCGCCGCTACGGAAAATGGTGTTCTGCTCCAACACGATAATGCGCGGGCACATGCCAGTCACCAGATCATTGCCACGCGCGAGACCTAGGGTTTACTGTGCTACCACATTCTCTATATTCGCCAGATCTGGCTTCGCGCCACTATGCCCTATTGGACTCAAAGATATCATGCGGGGTAAGAAGTTCACCACCAATGAACTTCATGCAGTTGTCCACCAGTGGTGCTTGGATACCCCCTCCCCAAAGAATGGTTTGCTATGCAAATACGAAAACTCACACAACACTAGAACATCAAGTATTCATAAACATTTCCCTATTTTAGCCGTTCTCAGCACTAAAATATGTTTTTTTTTTTTATCTAAAAGCGATTATTTTAACTTCTCTAGAACAAACTACAACTAGCCATGTACTCAATCCGCCCCAGAGGATCTTGTAGAAATATTTTTAGTTTTTCGGATATTGTTTTGCCTTTTAAAAATCTGTCAAAATATGTATAAAGTGCTATGTATTGTTTGATTCCTCTTGTATTTTGCGAAAATCTTATGGTTTCTTTCAGTCGTCTCTTTCTGGATTCTATTGTATTTGTGTGTATCTGTAGATTTTGTGAATGTACAAAATATTTTTTATGACAGACTATTTGATGTTCTTTAAAGTCCATTTCATCACAATTAATGTATTGTTTAGCTGAGTCTGATATTACTGTTGTGCCCGGTTTAATGTTTTATATATATATATACGCCGCAGTACTTCTTTAGACTTGTTTCGGACTTTAAAGTATAATCCGTCTTTCGTTTCGCGACAATACATACCGAATATTGTCTATCCTTTTAATTTTCTTCCTCTGTTGTATTTTCGTCTTGATAGAAATGTTTCGTCTACTTCTACGGTTTGCCCTTCTCCGCCTATTTGTATGTTTTCAGTTTGTGAGCATACAACTTCGCAGATTTCGCGGCAGAAACTATAATAATCTACCGCAGTTTGTTTCGCAATTCCCAGGTTTTCACAGACGAATTGTACGGTTTGTTTAGTTACAAAGCAGAGTAGGATGGATAATAATTGAATACCTTTCAGCTTTGTATTATGTAACCAGGTGTTATAAGTAGGATTTATAGTACAGGGTGTTTGAAAAAGAACTCTCTCGTTTTAAGTATAAATATAATTGGGGACTGAATGAAAACTTACATCAATGAGTACGTATCAAGAAAGAGAATTCCTTCAAGTTTTGTTTAATGTTGGTAGACTTCGACGTGGGATCCATTTGTAACCCTGCAAACGTCGAGACGATATTCCACTTCTCTCGACGTATTGATCAACATTTCAGGTGTAACTGTCCCAACTGCCGCGACGATTCTTTCCCGTAAATGATTGATGTCTCTGATCTTTTCACTGTACACAACATTTTTTATATGGTCCCCAAAAAAAGTCCAGTGGCATTAAGACTGGGCTTCGTGGTGGCCAAGGTATTGGGCCAGTCCTGCCTAACCACCAGTTGTTCTTTCAGAAAAAATGTTCCGGGGGGCACACGTAGTATTCAAGGGGAAACTTCTGGTTCTATTTTATTTATTATTATATTATAGACATATTATTTTAGTCTCATCCGGGGTTGCAATGGCCTTCCAAAAACATGTCTGGAAGAAACACTGCTATCCACCTTCCTGGAAAGCGAGTCTCAAGAGCTGCAGGCACATGGTTACTGTAATGAGATGGGGCGCCATCTTGCTCGAAAAACACAAGCCCCCTTTCCGTCTCAATATCTTCCATTTGGGGAAAGACGTACTCTGTCAGCATGTCATAGTAAACGTCCCCGATTATTGTATTTTCTACAAAAATGAAAGGACCAATCACACAATCTTCCATCAAACCACACCAGACATTAAGTTTGGGAGAGTCACGTTGATGCTGAATAACTTTATGTGGATGATCTACCCACCAAATTCTGCAGTTATGTCGATTAACTGTTTCACTGACATGAAATGTAGCCTCATCAGAAAAGAGAATCTTTTTTAAAAAATTGACATAATCAATTCTATGTAGCAGCAAACTCATATCTTTCGATTTTATCAGTAGGTTTAATTTCATATAACAGTTGCAATTTGTAGGCGCGCAACTTACGTCTTTTACGCACATCATACACAGTACCTTTAGGCACTCCTAATTGTAGACTACGTCTGGCCAATGGCTTCTTCGGGCTCCGAACACAAGAAACACGGACGTATTCAACAACATCTTCAGAAGTTCTCGGTCTACCTGGTGATTTTGCTTTTAAAACACTACCGGTTTCCTTGAAAGACTTTAGCCAATGACGGATAGTTTTTGCTGTACCTGTAGGTGGTTCACCACCATACTGACGTCTAAAATTACGTTGCACTGTTATAACTGACTCAGTTTTCCTAAGCCAAATAACACACTGCGCTTTCTGTTGCGGAGTACACATTGTTGCTGAGTTGCTCTGCACTGCACGCCTGCCTGGACTGAACTGAGGAAAAAGGAAAAAAAAACACTGGTGCAGTCTCAAGGTCAAGAAGACCTGCCAACTGCAGGGGAGCCAAACTTGGAGAGTTAATGAATCAAACACCACAAACTAGAATATTGTATGCCACTTTGTACAGACTCTAGGACACATTAAAACTAGGGAGTTCTTTTTCAAACACTACATCCTACCTGGTTGGCTTTTCTCTTGGTTTTCGTGCATTTAAATCGGTATCCTAAGCTCGCACTTTTGTCTTGTACGGATTTCATAACGCTTCTGCATTTATCGGATTCGCACGTTACGTTTTCTGCGGGAATTATGCTGATATTCTGAAACAATAAATTTAAACTTCTCATCACCTGGGCTGGGTTAGGGCAACTCCCACTTGTGCAGTTGTCTGGATCCAGGTCGGGGTAGTATGAGAGAACATGTGTGTCTTCAAGATCATTTCAGAAACGATCTTCAAGTAATAACATCCGAGTATGAATCATCTTTTTAATAACTATTGAAGTTCCTTTACCATATTTCCATAATTATCCAATAATCCTTTATCTCTAGTTCCTTATTCATTTCTCCTTTACTCCTATCTTCTTCTCTTCTTTCTCAATCTTTCTTTCTTTTCCTCTTTCTAATAAAACTGAAGAGGGGTCGTGACTGGGAGTTGTCGCTATAGACACGATCATTCTATTGCTCTGATGTTCCTCTTCGGAAATCCGATATGAATTAGTATATCCTAATACGTACATACGAAGTAGGAACTCCAAAATTCATTTATTTTTTCTTTTCATATTTGCTAAATTATCAAAATTACAAGATTGCAGTTTAAAAAAAAATAGTCAGAAACGACAATTTCCCCAATCACGACGACACCTTTAGTATCTCTTCACACGACAGTTTGCTTGGCGTGAGCTGGGATCGAACCACAGCACCAGCAGCAAAATGTGTCACATGACTCTTCCTATTATATATTTTGGACCTGAATCCAAGATGGTGGACTTCAAGATGGTTGCCATGATAGTACTATGCAGTAATAGGTGCGGTTCTACCTTCATTATTCCTATCTAAAGACAGTTTGGCTACAATGTATACGTAGGACCTAAACACGTTAAAGACAGACAACTCTGTGTTGCTTGGGCGGCCCTACCAGGGAAGGCTGTCCTACTCCCAAATGAATGTTTGTAGCAGACGGTCTACATCAATCATTGTCTCCTTTTAATGTTGATGACTTAACACATACTATTAGATCCGAGACGAGATACAGGAGTATCTCGGAGTGTACGCGATACCTGTAAACAAATGACGATAGCTAATGAACGATAGACACCACGCCCGGGAATGAAGAATCCCCTCGAGCATGTCTAGGTCTCCCTCTTTGAGTTTGACTCTGCCGGGTAGTGTTCCTACTGTGGGATTCGGTAGCCTATGAGAGCTTATCCCAGGAATCTGGGTAGCAACGAGCCGGAATGTGACTTGAGTTTGCTTTAGAACGCTCGGGCGCTATACCTGCAGAGCATGGTAGACCTTGACTCGCTAGCAAGGCTGCCTCGACCAGTGAGTAACTGGCAGGCACTCAAGACTTTAGTCTAACCACACAGTGGGTGTATCCCACTCCCTTAGAGAATAGGTGTTACATCGCAAATTACGAATCAAGGTCACAGGACAAACCTTGAAGGTGCACATGGACTTTTCGTCCACATACAGAGCAGGAACGAGTAGGATGTATCTAGCGGATCCGATTTACACAAATTAGGCCTAACAGCCACAGCTCGTAGTGAGCGAGGAGAGGAGCAAAATGTGGTAGATCGCTTCCATCTAAAACTCCCTCCAGCCGTTCTAAACTTAGAAGGTACCTTTGATTTGTATTTGAAATACATTGGAAATTTTGAAATCGCTTGGGGTCACCATTTAATATTTAATTGAGCTAATTTTTCTCATCGGTAATTTGGTAAGATATAGAACCAACAAGCTGAACAAACTCGAAAGTCACCTTAATAGAGAGTAAAGCGCCAACCAAATTCAGTAATGACAAACTAATGCTTCACTTCGTTGATTGTTTGAAATTATGCTTCAAATAAATTTATAATTGAAAATTTTAATTCGTTAATACAAAGTAAAGTGACTGTTGTATTTATTAACCAAACCAGTAATGTTATGTTAACCATTAGGCGGAAAAACTGGACGGAAAGTCTTATAACAATTGTTAGGCTTCCAGATGGCAAATTTCGCGAAAATTGAAATCTAAAATAGGCAAGGTTTTTACTTTGACTAGAACATTCACTGGAACCGATTCATCTGACCTGGTTCCAGGAGCAGTTCACGAATCTTCTCCCAAGAACGATGCAATTCATAAAAGCAGTCTAAGAATGAGTTCCCCGAAACAGACAACTTACTATGCAAAAACCACTCCAAGATTACTCTGGAGACTAAAAGCATGTTTTGCAAATGTTCCTTAAACTGCTCCTAACCATTCAGATGAATCAGCCCCTAAGCTATCGTAATTCAAAACTTCCACAAAATGTTCATTAAAAAACGACCAGAGATACATCTGATACACTTTAAATGAAGTGAAAACCAGCTTGTAAATAACACAACCAAACCTAACCTTATCCATTATAAATATACCAAATTATTCATAATCTTCAACTATAATATCAACTCTCAATTAAAAATTAACCAAAAAAGAATAAAAAAAGAAAATGTAGGATAATTATTTTCGAAACTACATGGGAGCTGCTGCCCCCAAATCCCCGTAAAAGAGAAAAAATAAAATTAAACTTTTCAGTTTTACGACTCACGGTTATGCCGGCTAGGCTAAAGGAGACCGTGATGATGAGAAATGAATGTAATGGTGGAATGAATAAAGTGGGAGGAAACAGGAAAACCCCGAGAAAACTCACGCACATGGTGTTTGTCCACTACAAAGTTCATTTGGCGCGAGCTGGGATCAAACCAGGGAGTCCACGTACCAGAGGTGAACGCTCTACCCTAAGCAAAAATAAAATAGACCTTATAAGATAAACCCTATCAAAAGACATTTCGTAGTTTAAAAAAATAAATAAGTAGATATGCAAAACGAATCAAAAATAAAAATCATATCAATTAAAAAATGAAGAAAAACACTTACCGCGAGTGATAGAGAGATCCGGAATGGTGTAAACATTTAGAAATATCGCTCGCAAAGTCACAAACCATCAAAAAATTTACGACGCCACAAATAGCATGCAAAATGTAACATAAGGTTTTCTGGACCATGAGTTGACACCAAATTTCGATTTCACATACGGAAAAACAAGACAACAACAGTTGCCCCAATACTCAAATTCACATTACTGTAAAATGTTCCTTTTCGCACAAACGTAGAGCTTTAGAAGCGAGCACAATTCATCCTATAACAAACAAACAAAAACTAGTAAACGTCCACTCTTACCATACGTCTGAAATAGCTTTCGACTACAACCATCACAAGTTTTCTTTGACTCAAACCACACATCGCTCCAAAGCGATTACAATTGGTGAAAATCTAATCTAATACAAACTTATCTTTTAAAAACTACGAACTCAAATTATTAGTATCAAATCCATTAAACGGTTTTCCAATCGCATTTGCTAACCTGACACTCTCCATGATACACAAATTGAAGTACGCGCTTACACGAATTTGACAACCAGCGCCCAGTGACGACGCCAGCTTTAAGTTCTTAGGGGGGCAAAGGAGGGGCATTACGTTTTCGGAGGGGCGGCTATTTGCCATACCAAAAATGACATACAGAGACTCACTTTAATATTCGGCCACCCCATATTGTTGTCGTTTATGTCAAAGGACGCATTAATGTAAATACGTAGGAATTTGTAAGCGATGACAGGGAACAACTATCATGTCTCGTGTACTATTTTGTAATGTGTAGAAGTTGTAAATGCAAACTATGCCTAACTAACTGCTATGTTTCTTCAAACTGCCTTCATATCATGCCACTTTAATATTCGGTCACTAAAGTGATTTGATGGTCTTACTGCTGTATCTCCAGTTTACAGGACAATATGATTGGGGGAAGGAAAGTCGTATTGTTAACTCATTTCTCGTCTTCGTGTTAGAAAGTGTGCATGGGTATTGGCTTTGTAGTATAACACTTCCAATGGGGCGAACAAATTGTAACACAACGTTTGAGCAGTACCAGCTGGTCATTTTTTGCCATAAAAGGGATATTCCAATATGTATATTGTCCGTCTCTTGAATATACCACGAAGTACAGTCGGTGATATCTTGCGACGTTATAAGAACGAAAACAGGATAGAATCCGTGAAGCAGAAGGGTTGCCCTAGCAAGCTAAATGAACGAGACAAACGTGTGTGTGTGAGGAAAGTTAAGAAAAACCCAAAATTAAGTGCACCGAAGATTGCAGCGGAATTGTTGCAAGGACACCCAGAGATTGTTTGGAAAGTACTGAGAAACGAAGGATACCACGGAAAGGTAGCTAGAAAGAAACCATTTGTCAACAAGGTGAGCAGAAAGAAACGGCTTCAGTTCGCTAAAATCTACGTGCAAGTGGAACAGGATGATTGAAAGATTTTATTGTTGCTGAGGAAAGCAAATTCAACATTTTAAAGTCAGATAGCAGGGTTCTAGTGTGGCGAAAGGCTACTGAAGAACTAAGGAAACTTAATTTACTAGTAACAGTCAAATATGGTGGTGGTAACATAATGGTTTGGGGGTTCATATCTGCTGTCGGTGTGAATGAACTCAGGTTTATAAATGCTAAAATAACAAACGAACAATACCTCAGCATTCTAAAAGAGACTTTACACAAGAGTGCTGACAAATTTGGAATCCGCGAGACTTTTAAATTTTATCACGACAACGACCCAAAACATAAGGCGTATGTTGTACATGAGTGGCTTCTGTACAACTGCTCCGAAGTTATCGAAACTCCACCACAAAATCCGGACCTCAATCCCATTGAAAATTTGTCGGATAACCTCGACGCTAGAGTTCGGAAAGTGGCGGTAACTTCAAAGGAGGAACTTGGAAGAAGGTTAACAGAAGAATGGGCCAATATTGCTCCTGAATATACCGCAAAAATAACTGGAAATATGCAAAAATCACTTGAAAGGGGTGATACGCAATAAAGGATATCCAACTAGGTATTAAAACATTTTTCTTGCATCGAAGAACGCGACAAGAAAGTTCCACATTATGTGGTGGCCGAATATTAAAGTGATTATAATATTTTGTGTTTGAGAAGAAATATTCTGAGTTTTGTACGTTAGAGTTAAAATTATATGGTTTAATTTTTGTAAAAAGTTGCAGAAAATATAGAGGTTTCACATAGCATAAACAGTATTACCACTTTACTTTACTGTAGTTCATAATATAAGATAAAACTCCAATACAATGTGGTGGCCGAATATTAAAGTGAGTCTCTGTATTTATTACGTTTGACTTATTTTACATTACATTGTGTATTTCATTGCTGTTTTTGTATTAGACCTACATGATTATAAATTAAACTTATTTCAAGTAAAATTTGTAACTAACAAAAAGTAACGTCTGCACATGAAATATTTTCCAATGAAACTTTTGAAGCCTAAACATAAGAATTGAATTACTTTCGCGTATGCAACAAGTAACACATGCGTCTAGTACTATATGCTACGTATCTCTCTCTCTCTCTATCTATCTCGATATATATATATATAGGAGAGGGAGAGAGAGAAAATTTACGAGGAGCTGCTGAAAATGTTGTAGTCCAATCCAGAAGGAGTGTAGGTACTAGGTAGAGAAATGAAACCGTAGTTTAGAAAAACATATCTCAGTACGTACAAATACAAATTTTCATATTAATAATGGAATTCTTATTGTTTCTCAGGCCTCCGAAGTGATTATGTGTGCCCAAACAGATAATTTCACGAACATCCAGATCCTAACTGTTATAAGATTTTTGTTCCACCAAGGAAAGTCACCGAAGTAAATAATTAGGAAATCAGTGAAACACCACGGGACTCTCCCCCGTTATATACAGTGGTGAAGAAGTAAATGGCTTAGTTTAAACGTGGCGATTTCTCAACAAATTATGCTTTACATCCAGGATGGTTAAAAGCAATGACTCTTCCTGAAGTCATGGATGCAATTTGTGACATTATTCTTGAAAATTGCAGCATTTCAGCCAATGGTGGATATAGCCCGGGGCCGGAGGGCCTAGGTCACTCCAGTTTTTGACTGGCAAAAATAATTTAAGCTATTATTTATATAGTTTTTAAAGTGTATAGTAAACTCACGATATACTTATTATAGTCTGAGGTTTGGCTGCACCCCCCTTTCGCAGTTTTTACCTTCTCAGCAAAACTTGTGTCAGAGATTCTGGGCATTTCTTTGGAACGCATCGGTAGCATAATTCAGAATGGCTTGGGTATGCGCAAGTTCTCAGTATAATGGGTTCCAAAAAGATCTGTCAGGAGAATAAAGGTGTGACGGCATTAAGAAAAGTCTTCTTCCAATTTGACCGTAATGCTGATCAATTTCGCTCACGAATACTAACCATGGACGAAATATGGTTCTACCACTATGATCCTGAAACGAAACAACAGTATATTGAGTAGTAGCACTCATTTCTCCCTCGCCCCAAGAAGTTCAAGACACAGAAGTAGGTTGAGAAACTGTTTGCAACATTCTTCTGGGATAAGTATGGAGTCGTACTCATAGACTACCTCCGCTACGGTCAGATATTTAATCCAGAACCTCTACATTACTTACAAAACTGAAAGAAAAATTCGAAGTTCAACGCCGCGGAAAATGAAAACAAAGGAATCCTGTTCCTTCAGAAGAATACAACTGTCCATCAAGCCTCTGCGAACAAAACTGACATTGCATAATGTAGGATTTCAATGTCTAGATCATCATTCTTATTACGCAGATTTAGCTCCGTCTAACTATTACGTGTACTTATTTCCCAAACTTAAATAACACTTGAAAGGACGCCATTTTAGATCTGATAGGGGTAGTGCTACGAACAGTAGTGCGAGGAAATCTTCAGATTTTTTAACTTTTCTGCAAAAACTGGAGCACTGTACAAGGTAGTATATTGACTCTCGGGGGAAGTATAAAAGAAGTAAAACTTCACCATTCCACGTGCACTTCTTCTGGGTTGGGCTACGAATTTTTCAGCAGTTCCTAGTCAATATGGTAGACGTCACGTCAATACTTTGAAACAAAAAGAGTTAGGGAGCACTAGTATAAACCAATTACTAACTAAAGATCAGCACTCGTTTTACTGGGAATCAATTTTATTCCATAAATTTATTATTATCATTTGCAGAAGCGAAAACACAACTCTTTTTATCCCCTTCAAAAAATTAAGCCCTGGTAGTTGCAAACTAAACTGTTATAAGTACATCCTCTGAATATTAAAAGCCGAGAATAATGTTTCAGAAAAAAAAAGTATAGAACCTTTAAATAAAACAAAATATGAAACTGAAAACTTTAAACCTGGATAAATACAAACATGTTACGTAACTAGTTTTACATTTCTTTTGTTTCCAACCGAAGTTGATCCAATGAGAAGAAAACAAATCGACCAAATCTAGTATTGTTCGCTAGGCACAATAATTAAAAATCATAAGAAAGAAGTATAACTAAATTTACCTCAAGAGGAGCTAAATTAGAAAACAGAAGTGTGCGTGCATACCCAGACGCTCAAAGAAGAAAGCTTGAGGACTAATCTGCCACATAGTAAATGCATGGAAAGTAGACTACAATTTGACAATGAGATTGGTTATGATACTGATATAAAATACTACATGTAGAATGTTTAAAGATTGTAGGAGTCTGGGGGGGGGGGCGGTCTAGGTGGCAGTCAGGGGGGGCAGAAGTAGCTACTAGGGGGCGCTCGCCCCCCTTGCCCCCCCTCTGGCGTCGTCACTGCTAGCGCCTAAACCTAACACATTGACACACACCAACTACAAATAGACACGAAGAGCTGACATCACAGTAGCAAACTACCTTATGACTATCCATGATACACAGACACCTAGTGGAGAAAAATATAAACTACAACCAACTCATCTAACAACAGACATCACGCCAAAGGCATAAGCAGTTCCAGTAAGTGACTGAACCTATAAGAACCGGTTGTAGTCACTGTTATAGTCGAAGTAAAATCTTACTCTAAAATAAATCATCCGAACTACCTCGAAGAAACAGAATGGAGTTGAATCACCATGTAATCCTCGACCAAATGGAGCAAGAAACGCAACCGTATAGTGAAGGTTCTATGAAACGCAACCGCACCCGTTACCACACCCGATTTATTCTTACCACACCCGATAAATTGCGATAATCTTGAATTACATATTCTGACTCCTTCTGTACATTCCTTCAATCATCAGCAATAATAATAATAATAATAATAATAATAATAATAATAATAATAATAATAATAATAATAATAATAATAATAATAATAATAATAATAATAATAATAATAAAGCCTTCTCGATACACGGACAGGAGCCGCGGTGACGCAGTGGTAGCCCTCGCCGCTGGTTATAGGCTAGTACGTATGCCTTTGGTGTACGGGGTTCCGGATTCGATTCCCGGTGGGAGAGCTTTTGGAATTTTAACTGTCCTCGATGTTTCTGTGTTTGTGTCCCTGTAGTTCTAAGTTAGTGGAAAAGCGAGTAAAATAAGTAGAACCTTAGTAATAAGTAGTTAAGCAAGTTAATAAAAAAAGTGTAGAGCGTTCACCTCTGGTAGATATATGGGGTCCTTGCTTCCATCCCAGCTCGCACCAAGTGAACTTTGTGGTGGTCAAACTCCGTGTGCGTGGGTATTGTCGGGGTTCTCCCGTTTCCTCTCACTTACTTCATTCTACCATTCATTCATTTCTCATCTTCACCGTCTCCTTTAGCCTAGCCGACATAATCGTGGGACGTAAAACTGAAAGATTTCAATTTTCGATACACGGATAAATTGGAAACCTTGTTCAAATCCAATACCTTTATTTACCCTTGTAGTCAATTGTTACCTTTTCTTTTTTCTTTTTAAAGAAAACGTATTAAAATGCAAATACAAGTAAGGGCCGTTTCACTTGTCTTTCATTCATTTGCCTTTTTGTATACCATTGTCTTCATTATGCCATTGTCTCCATTTCCTTCTTGTTCCACAAAAGCCGGAGATATTTACCATTTAATACTTCCTCTCATAATTTCACATTCAAAAAAACATGAATCATTCATTTGTTGGAAATAACACTCTTATTAAAAAGACACTTAATTCCTTATTATTCCACAAACAAAAAGCTATGTCATGGAACAATTCGAAAGGGTTACTCACTCAGACTAAGTTGTGCTACGGGTGGATCTCCCATTTCACAAAATTCTCTCCGTAGCAGGCCACTTATCATGGTAGAAATCACTCAACCAACTCAACACGGCTCAAGACCTCCGAGCGAGAGGAAGACAAAGGGAGGTTTGCCAAATACATCGTCACTTTAACTTATCACAAGTTACAGCTGTTTGTTTCTTCTGTTCATTCAATAACTAGATATGCCAAAGTATTTATAGTACAAAGTTATTAAATAGTAGACTATTTAAAACCTTACATATTTATCATGTTTATGTTTCTTAAAACCCGTAAGTACTCGCGCGGGGTGTTCACAGACCCCCAACCAGGTAACTTTTGTGTTGCTGGCCGGAAGTCCAGATGAAAAAAATATTTAAAAATGTCTCAAAACGAGTTCAAAAAATCTAATACTTTTAAAAGCATGTCTAGAGTTATGCTACATTGTCTTAATTATTTTTTTTAAAAAAATATATTTTTATTGTAATAAAAGTAATATCAACTTGGGGTCTATTGGACCCCCGCACGAGTACTAGTGTCACAAAAAGGGCACGACTACTTACGGGTTAAATAAATCTCAAATTATTTTGTAAAATTCTTTTTCATATTATATACACTGCTCGTCGTTAAAAAATGCAACAGTAAGAAGGTGCAAAGATATCAGCGCTAAAGTTGGCAGGCAGAGACCTGATGGTATAAGCAGCAATATTTATATTTACCACTTTGTGCGGTGCGCGAAAACGTAGCGACAGCGGAACAGAACTAGTAACGGTCAGTAGCATCTGGAACATCAGAATGGGTGGTCAGAATGGCTACAACATGGCTCGAAGCAGAGGAACATTATGTCCAGTCAGGAAGTGTAGAAAAGTACCTATACATGTGTTATGCTACTGAAATGTAGTCCTCGGCAGGGAGCACAATAAGATCCAACACTTTGTTAATGTACTGTTGGTTGGTCAAATGTCTGTCAATGTGTACGGAGCACAAACGAACACGAAATCCAATAGTGTCCCACATCATAATATCTATGGTGCCGGACAAACGTTGCGATACAAAATTCAGGCATCGCCCAGTCTAATGCCACGGTAACATCAGATAAGGATGCAGTTATTAGAAAACTGCAGACAAAAGCAGGATTCGTTTGAAATGAGGATGTCCTGCCATTCGTCTCTTTATGTGCCACACTTTTGTAGTCTCTCATACCTAAGCTGTGCAGTCAGCGGAAGTAGCAGCAACAGATGCCGTGCAAAGTTCCACTCTGCCAAATAATGTAGAACATAATGTAGAACTGTTCGTAGAGAAAGTGGGCTTCTATTGCTTGCGTCACTATACAGGATATGGCTGTCCGATCCGGCGGAACCATACGCAGAACTCTTTTCTCATCACGGCCACTCGTATGACGCGATCATTGGGTCTGACGTGTCGCTGCGCAGTTCATTCGTGGAGTCATTGAGTCCATTTGCGCTACACTGTGGCTGCATTCCGTCCAATACGAAAATGAAATGAAATGAAATCTTTTGACTTTTACATCCCACGATTATACCGTCTAGTTTAAAGGAGACGGTGATGATGAGAAAAATGAGTGAAATGGTGGAATAAAGAAAGTGGAAGAAACGGGACAACCTCGAGGAAACCCACTGTTTGTCCACTACAAAGATCACTTGGCTCGAGCTGGGATCGAACCAGAAACTCCATGCACCAGACGTGAACACTCTACCACTGAGCCACCGCGGCCCTCTGTCCAACACGAATACGTACCAATGTCGCGAAAGGATAAAGCACACTTCTGATGCGCCACTATTCATCCGCCGAAAACTGAAACATACGGGAAGAACTGCCACATTCGATAACGAGGCATCTTTTGACCGTATGTACACCACTTACGTCTACCTCAGTCTATCACTGAACTGTGGCCCTCTTGTCGGCCTTAGTTTAACGTCTCACGATTATATCCTTTTAGCTAAAAGAAACAGATTATTAATGTAAGTTAATTATTTGAAATTAGTTTTTTGTGCGTTCCCATCCGAAACCGTGTGCACCAAAGACATGCGGATCAGCTACTAGACCCCAAACTAGCTGGGGATTCAAACCACATGAGTTCCTACCGAGAATCGGACCCGAGTTTCCCACGCTATCCCCATAGCCACGTATACACCACAGATATTTTACGTTATTCATAAATCTTCGTACTTTGTTATAAATATATTATCTCTTTAATGCTGGGTTCTTACTGTTTTCTGGGAACTTTTCAGTGGTTGCTTTTGTTCTGGAACAAGCCTTATTCTCCGTGCTACGTTTTTGAAGGAGGAACGGAGCATGATGGCTCAGTGATAGGGCTCTCATCTCTGGTGTGCGAAGAGATTCCTAATACGATCCCCAACCATGTGAGTTTGTGATGGACAACATTGTTTTCGTGGTTTTCCTTGGTGTTCTCATGTTTCCTTCCACCAATTCTTTCATAATCATTCATTACTATAAACTTTTCCTTTAGTTTAAAGCGCATAATCGTGGAACATAAAAGAAGAAAATTTTATTTCGTTTCAAATGAAGAATGAAAACCATTAAGAAATTAACAAGTACATTCATAGAAAATGTGTACACTTACTGATATTATAAATTTAAGTTGGTTTTTATATTCTTTATTCTTCTATATTGAACAAAATGTAAAGAAATACACAAAGTAAGCAGAACTTTGAAATCTATTAAATTTTCAATTTACATTTTATTATGTACTATTGCTGAACTAATTTAAAGCAGAAAAGATATACATTTCACTATTTTTTACTTTCGTGTGCACGCGATACGTGAATTCACAGCTAGGTGATGTAATTGATTTTTTTGGTAACCTCAATTAGCCAAACTTAGTGTTTTAATCAAACAAAAGTGTACAGTAAATTAACATATCACAGAAACCAGATAATTGAAAAAGTATTATCTCACAGTAAATTTCCGCCAAAATACATTTTCTCTTTATTATCATCTCACTAAGTTCAGTGAAATACTAATGGACACTCATATTCATTTTACTACGATATATATATATATATATATATATATATTTTAAATTAGAATACAGGAATTGGTAAGTATTTCCGTACATTTATTTATTTATCTGATTTGATTCTTTTGGCTCTTGAGCACTCTCCACTCCCAGGCCGTACAGGATTATACCCTTTATTTGACACAGCTGCAATAAAAAAAATCTTACATTTAATCTATGAATATGTGCGTTGGAGTTTACGTCAGTGAATATAAACCATATACGAGTATACATAACATACATATACAGTTAAATATGTTAGTATACAAAACATTAACATTAGTTAATAAAAAGATACGCAATTGAGGAAGCAGGTGGAAATCGAACTTAACACATATCAAAGTAAGCATAGACAAATTAGTATTATTAAGTACAATTATTGGTCAGCTATTAATAAAATACATTACTTATCTTGAAATAAGAAGAAAGTTTCCTCGAAAAAATATGATGTGATTGTTTAAAAGTGACTTTATATATATATATATATATATATATATATATATATATATATATATATATATATATATAGATAGATAGATAGATAGATAGATAGATAGATAGGTAATAGTTTAAAGAGAGCATTATTGCGTATCTATGGATTATTATACTGTGCTCATATCTCCACAACATACATTTGTGCTTTTGATCTTCTGTTATTACTTCAAGGTTATCTTGTATGGAACGACATCTTCAAGCCAGGCTACGGAAGGCTTGTGGGGGGAAAAAGTTTGTCACTTTGTGTGTGGGATTCTGGAAAGAATGCTACCGTCTTTCGTCATACTGCCACAATGCTTAGTAACATAACATTTGTTGAAATGCTAAATTCCCTACATTTTATCTCATATTCGTAAAATTTCCCTTTTCCCTTCCTAAAAGATTCTTTGCTAAATCTCCCTACGCCGCGGAAAATTTCCCTCAAACTAGCATCACTGTTTATAACTGGTTATATCCTATAGGTTTTCTGCTAAGACAAAATAAAATATTGACTCATGTAAGACGTTAGTATACATAAACAACTTTAAATTATTTTATTCGTTGCATTTTCTGTTACTAAATTGTACCATGCAGCAAAAATTCTTTACTAATTTGATTAATTCATTAATACATGCTTCTTACACTTCAAGACATTTCCATTCTATACTTCTTGGTTTTATCCAAGTCAGATCCTATCATTCGAATTACAAGTAGAAGGAGAAACTGATTCAGTGAAGTGTATTATACAATGTATACTAATGCTTTAACTCTTCGTTTAAAACACTTTAGTATGTTCTGTTCGTCGTTCTGTCAATCTATTTTTGTCTAACTACTTGAGTTATTCGATTACTCACAAGTTATTATTATTCCGTTTCGTATAATTTGAAATAATTAGCTTTTTGTTGGAACTACGTCATGATGACATCAGTTACCTACGTCACATAGCAGGAGTTTGAATCCATCAAAATAGCTTTTGCTAATATAATTCTTTTAGATTTAATTTGCTGAGTTTTACCAGATTAATTAATTTTCCCAACTTTAAAAGAATTGAGGAGTTTGGTGTAATAAGGATGTAAGCGAGTTTACGGCCTTTTGGCATCAAACGCATTTGTGGCTTTTGCCATGCTTTTTTTAGCTTTCTGGTAACATTTCAATTCAATATCGGAATAAAATGTTGCACGTTACATTGTTTTATGTAAGAAAAAAAACACTCTACTTAAATTTTCATCATCGTTTTTCTCCTACTGCATATTTCAGACTTACGCCCTTATTGCATCAAACATCAAACTCCTCAATTGTTCTTTTATAATGTTGCAGTTATCTATCTATCTATCTATCTATCTATCTATCTATCTATCTATCTATCTATCTATCTATATATATATATATATATATATATATATATATATATATATATATATATATATATATATATATTAGCGTGCCAAATTGAATGAAATGCAGGATTACTTATTCAATTATATCCCTTATGTTAAATGGGCGTTGCCCTGTTTACAAATATGTAACAGCCTCTAGCGACTGGAATAGGAAGAAATTAATTTGTTGGATTACATACTACTTGCAAGTATTCAAACCTGAAGGGACATAAGCTTTTGCAATGCATAAAGGTTTGGTATTTTCATGTTTTATTCTGCAACATTTCTAGAAACAGATATTATAACTGAATCAAACAAATTTTCCCTGTGTTTTGAAGTCAAAATTACTGCAGAGAAGTTAAGTATTTGAGCATTATGATAAAATAAATATCCATTAGTAGCTGAGTGCTTAGTGTTTTATGCAAATTTCAACTTGTTTGGTAGTGGTAAAACTGAATTGGTAGTGAAGGTAGACTGTTTTCAAACATGTTTTCTTTAATTAATAATTGTTCCTAAATTTTGAAAGTAAAATGATAAGTTTTACTGAGAGTTATTTAATTAGCAGCATGTGCGACTACAGAAATTCATAGCCACCATTCATATGAATTTTTTTTTACAGTGTACTAGATTAATAGGTCCTATCTTCTTCTTCTTCTTTTTCCTTTGTAATGTATAAAGCTACCTTTACAACTGAAAGCCGAGACAGTATCAAAGCCGGTAAAGGCGATAAAACCATGTAAGGCAATTGATTTTTCTTCTCCCAATTTTTCCGCTATGTAGTGTATAGAGAAGTATCTTTCTTTTCTACCAGATCCATACAAAATTCAAAGTTCTCTCAGCCTCATTGATCTCCAAGTATGAAAGAATAATAGTGATAGCACAAAGGGCGGTTTTGATTCCATTGCAGATCATATCGCATACAATCAAGATTACTCGACCATCTGCTTCTTCCATATTTCCGCACGAACTGCCAGCTAAGGATGTTTCTTGATTTTAAGATGAGAGTATTACTACATCAACGTTTGTGAGAACATGAATATGATCAACATTATGCAGTGCATGAAGAATTCTTTCTTATTTTTAGTATTTCGAAGAAAGTTATTCCAGTTACGCGGTACTTTGTTTCTGCTCTTACTTGTCGGTGTGTACTGGTTCCTCTTTGCTGCCTAACTAAACATTTCAAGAGTACTGCCTATTATATAAATCCCACACCAAATCGATGCGAATGACAGATGAGGAAGCAGCATTTTGTAACAAACTGTCCCGCAACTGTTTCTCACAATATTGTCTGGTTTGATTTTCGTAGGAAAAGAAACGATCTAGATCCATGTTTCTGCTCTGACAAGCAATAAATAATTTAGCAAAAACAGATGCTCATCAATGTGCTTATCTGTTATTTTCTGCTTAATCGGAGGTTTGACTGTGAAGATTGTAGAGTTAACTTTCTTCAAAGGCTCTAAAATGCTTTTATACTTATTAATGAGTCTTTCTTTCAGAAAAGTCTCTTACATGATTCTGCCATCAACTTCAAGCGTATTTAAAGTATCAATACCTTCCTTATGTATGCACTATCAATCTGTTGTCAATTATGATGAGATAGCCAATATTATCCAGAAATGGGTTTTAGAATTCACAAAAACTTTCTTTCAAAGCACAAGTATCACTCTTAAACATTTTCTTCTACGCTGCGTACTGTTAGTGATATCTGTTCAAATTTTCACATTCCACAGGACTGAGTTTATTCAATAACCTACATATTTCTGGTTCTGCAACAGACCACCGACGATTGTATTGATGTTTGATGTTTAACTAAACCTTAAACCATGCTATTGATGCGTCAATAACTCTTAAATACAATGTTATTAGACAATACTAACGAAATCGTGGTTTTAGGGCACCATTTTGGAAAACAGTTGCCATCTTGAATCCTAAGGGAAATTTTGCGTTGGCTAACTTCCTAAAATGTTCTATTAGGTTACAATTATAAGAGAGCCAAAAGGTGGCATGTGTTCAAAAAGTACGTACAGTATGCAAACCAAAATTGATCGTACCACTATCACTACCTATTTAAATAACGTTGCAATTTATTAGTTTCCCGTTCTCCCTCATATATATTACTATTTTACAATTGGTTTCTTTTCCGAAATAATTAACATGCAAAATTTCAACTTCCCGGAAGTAATCTTTAAATAATGTCAGTCACTGTATTAGTTAATCCAGTAGCTTTATACATTAGAAAGGAAGAAAAAGAAGAAGAAGATAGGGCCTAATAACCTGGTATACTTGATGTCTGATCCTTATCTCGGCTTTGGATTCGTGTTCTATGAGCCAGAAATATGTGTGAACGACTGCAAACATGATATAATTAGGCAATGTTAACGAAATTTCGATCTGAGAACGCCACTTTGGAAAATAGCCGCCATCTTGGATCCTAAGGGAAATTTTGAACGGTGCCCCTTCTTAAATTACTTTTTGGCTTCAACTACAAGTAACCCCCTTAGGCCCCTCTCATGGAAGATTTTTATCAGCATAATGTTTTCTTTTATGTCCCTTCAAGTTTACAAAAGGTGTCATGCTTCTATTTGCCTTGGTTTCTTCAGAAGACGGGCCTTAGTGTTATGCGTGGAACGTACTTCGACCGTTTTTACGGATGACAGCCATGTTGGATGGGGACACGCTAGCGACATGTAGTTTCCCAAACTGGTCTCTAGACGTAATTACCTTTGAAACTAGCTACCACATGGTGTGGGTTGCTATTTAAAATTTTGTAGTTATTTCTCGTAACCTCCTTGAGCGCAGCTCATGGGGGGTTCTACATATCAGTATAATGTTGTCTTTTATGTCCCTTGAAGGTTACAAAAGGCATGTTCCTATCTGCCTTGGTTTCTTCAAGAGACAAACCTTAGTGTTATTCGTGGAACGCACTGTATGTGATACTGCATTTTATAATGGAATTAATGTCTTCAGTTACTTAACCTAAAATAGAAAGATGAGACTATAAGGTCTTCAAAACTTCTAAATTTAAAGTAACATATAATTTAAGGAAAAATACGTTTACTATTGAATTTTGCATATCGTTACAACACTTCAACAAGATGTATTTCAAATTATTTTAAACGACAGTGAAGCAATAAATACAGACAGACACTACAATCGCAGTTCTACCTCACTTAGTAATTCTTTCTGATTAAATCCGTAATAGTAGAACATTTCTGCAGCGGAAAAGAGTCATTTTAATTCGTGAATGGCGTATTTAATGAACAATGGCGTATTTAGGGGGGACTCCCGAGCTTAAGTCCTCCCTGAAAGTTTATTTACTATATTAAAGTAAAACAAATATCTTGCAGAGGTTTCACATGTCCAGGAATAAAGTTAGCAACACCCCCCCCCCGAAACAAAACCGTAAGTACGCCACTGGCTCTGAAGTAATCATTTTGCAAATTTACTTTATTAGTGTAAGGGCATTTATTGAAGTACCGAGAACAAGTAATTAATTTCTTCGTGACAATGGAAATGTATACGGTTTCAATGTGGATACGAAGAAGTAGCTAATTTATTAAATGAAACAATTATGACTTATTTCAGCATGTGAAAGTGTCTTAGTAAATATATATGAAATGAATTGTTTGTTTATTTAGTGGGTTTAATCAGATTTTTCATATCTTGTGTATTCCAATTTTGTGTACAATTCGCTTATTAATGATTATATAAGAATTATAAAGATAACAGCAAGAAAACTAGGTTCCCTGTACTTCAACTGAATTATTTTGCGATATTTTCTGGTATTTTGAAAGACAATTAACTGTGTGTGTTTAGAAATCTTATTTATTTGCAGTTCCGAGAAATGCAAAAAATCAGTTTCCTACCATTTGTTACAAGATAGTGAAAATCTAATTTATTTCAATTTGATTGTAACAAGGCAATTTGGTCTGTTATGCAACATTAATTTTCCCCAATATCTATCTATCTATCTGTCTATCTATCTATCTATCTATCTATATATATATATATATATATATATATATATATATATTTTTTTTTTTCCAAACCGAACTTTATGAGCATACCTAAATATTTACAGTAAACATTCAAGTTAATTAGTAATTGTTTTCTACTCGCGTTTCGTTAGCAACTTCACATTGTCATTTAGTTGCACTTTATTATCATTGTGCTCATCTAATTGTAAGAGGCATAACACGAATCTCTACATTTAACGTTTTATTGAACTTCAGTTACATGCAGTAAATAAAATGAGATGAATGTGAAATATTCAGATATTCAGATACGATATTTTATTATAGCAGATTATTAAACGATATTTTCTTCTCAATCTTCTGGATAACATGATAATTAATTTTAAACTTTAAATAGGCGTACTAGGCGCAGAAATGCTTGAAGTGGACATTGCATTGAATCTTACGCACACATTTATAATAAGTCGCAGTGTCATGCGTACACCACTCGAAGAAGTTTGGTTTGTAAGCGTGCTATTTTCTCCATTAATATTGATACCAGAAGTGGTGGTAGAGTTTTACCACTTCCGGTTTTAGTAGAGAGGATTAGAGTGATGATGTGGACACTTAATTGATTACAGAAAACCGCATCAAGCTATCTATCACTGTTTTTAGTCTATAGCGATCACTATTAAAACCGGAAGTGGTTTATTTCTGTTATCTCCGGCTTGAATAGAGGGTTAAGAGAGAAAATGGAACCTATTCTTGGAACACTAAATCCTTTTGCCCTAAGTAGATCAATACTGAAACCGGAAGCTGTAGTGCGTTTCTATCACTTTCAGTTTTGTTAAAGACTTAAGGGTGAAGTAGACAGTTAATCGATTGCTAAAAAAAAAAAAAAAAAAAAAAAAAAAAAAAAAAAAAAAACTTCTTGCCATTTATTACTGTTTTTGCTCTATAGTGATCAACATAAGAAAACCGGAAATGGTTGATTTCTACCCCTTTCAGTTTGAAATACATCTCTTTCAATGATCTCGATTTCTAACTTTTGACTGTACATCCTGGCCAAAAATAATGGTGATTCATCTAGTAGTTATTGAGATACTTTTATCTCCAGGAGAAAATCAAATTCCTTAATGATTAGTAACACTCTACTGGTACGAAAAGCACAATCGCACACAAATTTGCTATTACAAATTCTACAAGAGTTTTATTTCTTTCTTTTTCAATCCGCTTTTTTTTTTTTTTTTGGGGGGGGGTCAAGTGGCTACAATGATTGCCTTTGATCCTCCTGGTAGTGAATCCTCTTGAAATTGTAGTTCTCATCTTATAATAAGGGTTAAAGTTACAGTGGCGTAAGCCATATTTTCTTTGTTTTCCACACATATTAACGCAAAAAGTACTGTAATAAAGTCAAGAAGAAAACAACTGTTACCTTTATTCCTAGGACTTGCACCATCATCGGTTGGCAATTGAGAGAAGCTCTGACTTATATTTTCTATTAGCAGATGAACTTAATCCAAATCTAGTTTCTGCGTCTAAGTCTTTTATTTATAAAAAGTTACTTATCACCACTTCCGTCAACACTCCGCGAGTAGTAGCATTGGTTCGTTATTCGGTGTCCTTTTGCAATAAATGGTATTAAGTTTAGGTATTCTTTTATCCGCTAGCAGGCGCCAGTGCTTTTGTCTTGTATTGAAGTGCACAGGGTATCATGAAAAGAAGGAGAGCTGATTTTTAAAGTTTACTTTGAGAAAGGTTCTTTAATATTATGACTTGTGTACCGCCGGTAAACGTGTAACATAAAGAAATTACCACTGGAAATAAATGGATTCTAATAGTTTGATTTTACCAAATTCTTAAGTTAAAGTTACTTTCAACACCTAGTTAAGTAAACTTTGCTTTATAAGTGTTAAAATGATAAATCACAAATTCTAATTTTCGCAAAGCAAGGGACATTTAAATAGATTTGACGAAGAATTCAATAAAATAAAACTACAGCCAATTTCAATAGAAAGTGAATAATACTTTGCCTTATAAATAACTACTGAGTAAAAACAAATATGGCGCGTTTACTCAGCACCAATAAGTGCTAACATAATGTTGGCTTAATTCATTGCAATGGGCCCTAGCCGATCATCAATGTCCTATAAAATTACATTGCACAGTCCCTTCAGACCGGCATTTATTATGAACCATGCGAAATAAATTGGAAGGTTTACAATGGTATTACTGGCAAACCTACAGCCAGTGAACTACTGTTAAGTTACAACTATATGATATACAAGAACTAGGTTGATATCAAAATAAAATAAGTTCAATGAAACAATTTTAAAAGTGTCCGTCTATGAGTCACGAGGAAAATAACCTTAAAACTCGGTATATAAATAATTATTTCTACCTATTTCCTCTTGACCTTATGGACTAATATAGTTTTATTGGATTGCGAGTTTTCCAATTAATGTAAAAACCGCAATTAGAAATGTGTCCAAGCGAGGGCATATTTCTTACCATTGAGATGAGCGGTTGCTCTTTATATTACATATTTACTTTAATTTGTAATATTGGTCAAAATATTTCGTATGCATGTTATTGGATACTAATAATGGACGCATGTCACGTTAAAAAGTGGGGCGAAGTTTTCATCAACTCATATTGATTGATAAAATTGAAATGAGGTCTTACTTTGTTTGAGAAGCTAATATTGCATGTACTTTGCCCTTTATGGTGAATACAAGAATAATATGAACTCCCAGAGAGACCACCTACATAAGCCTATCACCCGTTACGTAGGTACTGTCCGCGTTCCCTCTAAAAGATATCTTCACGTAATGCACACACACACACACATCCACTTGCAAGAACAATCCAAATCTGTAACAACAGAGAGGCGAGAAATAATAATAGCAAACGAGAGAGAGAGAGAGAGAGAGAGAGAAAGTTTCTTCTCGTTGAGGAAGTAGGTAGGTAAACTGATGGAACATGCGCGCTGGAATCCTCTAACTAATATTTAAAACCGAATGTGGACGCGATGCACCTCCAGATATCGGCAAGTTCGTCGGTGTAGACATTGCAGCTGCTGACACCTATTGGTACAGCCAGGAACGAGAGGCACCGCTTCCTTTAATTACATTTTTTCTTCGTGTCAAGTTTCTTTGCCGCTTCTTCCAACAGGTGAAAAGGAATGAATGTTCTTGTGATTTTGTTTTTCTTTCTTTTAAATGTGTGTTTCATCTTTCTATATTAATATATATATGTGTGTGTGTGCATCCTATACTTTTACATTCATATCTATTCGTTATTTACAAAAAAAAAAAAAAGTTTTAACGAAATTATGTTAAAACTACAATAGAATGATATGTTCGTCGGTGAAGTGTCCGGAGGATAATTTTTCGAAGAGTTAGAAGCATTAAGAAATTTCCTTGAATCTAAAGGAGGAAACATTTTACAAATAATAAAATACGCACGATAATATTAACATATGCACATGTATCCGTCAATTATGTTATTTATTTAAGAGAAATAATTTTCTACGTGTGTCTAAGTGAAACGGGGTTTGCTGTTGAAAGTTGGATCTTAACTGGTAATCGGTCTTGTATCAGAGACATTATACTCTAATGAGGATCGAACCCAGGGCTACGAGTACAGAATACACACGCTTTAACCATTAATCTAACCACGAAGAGGAACAAACTTCTGAAACATGTATATTTAGCACAAACTTCCTAAACATATGTAGATTTACGAAACTTTGCGAAAGCGCAAATGACGCGTTACATAGTAATATTTATTTTAACAAGAATATTAATCCCGTCATAAATACCTAAAACTACTTTATTTTCACGAATTAAAAATCTTTAACTTTCCTTAGTGCAATGATCGTTAAATACCGAATACAGCCAAAAGTACCGCGTTTTCGTATTTCTTTCTCGTCTAGAGTGATAGGTGGATCCTAATAGTGTACCAAGTTCAACAGAGACATCCTTTTATGCCATTTCTGATATATTAAAGTCAGTTTATGTTTTCAGAAGTGCATTTTATACCTTTTTTTTCAAAATCAGAGATACTACCTGAATACTTCTTTGTATCCAGCAAAGCATCGAAAAATCAACTTTCAATGCTTATAGTAAAAATTAGCAATACTATGACTAATAAATATTGTTGAAGTAGATAAATTGTTAAATTTTAATCTATATATATAAAAGAGAACGCACAAATCCTTTGTTACCTCATCACGCTAATACGGCTGAACCAATTTCTTTTATTTTTGGGGGGTTATTAGGATTTGGACCCTAGATGGTTTTTATCATATCACTTTAATTTTTAATTACCAGTGTCTTGAGATAATTGACCATTCAAGTGTCCATAACGTACAAATCCTTTGTTAGTTCATCATAGGTAAAAATAAACGTATTTATATGCAACCCGCATGACCGTGTCACTCGGCGGGTTAACATAAATGACAGGCGATATAATGTTAACATTTACTGCAATCTACTATGGTTTTTATCATATCACTTGAAAGCGAAAACTTCCGGGGTGACCGCAGCGAAGCGGGGCGGGTTAACATATCACTTGAAAGCGAAAACTTCCGGGGTGACCGCAGCGAAGCGGGGCGGGTTAACATAAATGACAGGCGATATAATGTTAACATTTACTGCAATCTTCTATGGTTTTTATCATGTCACTTGAAAGCGAAAAAGTAAAAATTATCTAAGTAACAAAGTTTATTGCGTTCCGGGGTGACCGCAGCGAAGCGGGGTGAACGCTGCTAGTCTTATATATAAAAGAGAACGTACAAATCCTTTGTTAGCTCATCACGCTAATACGGCTGAACCAATTTCTTTCATTTTTGGGGGGTTATTAAGATTTGGACCCTAGATGGTTTTTATCATATCACTTTAATTTTCAATTACCAGTGTCTTGAGATAATTGACCATTCAAGTGTCCATAACGTACAAATCCTTTGTTAGCTCATCATAGCTAAATCTAACCGTATTTATATGCAACCCACATGACCGTGTCACTCGGCGGGTTAACATAAATGACAGGCGATATAATGTTAACATTTACTCCAATCTTCTATGGTTTTTATCATATCACTTGAAAGCGAAAAAGTAAAAATTATCTAAGTAACAAAGTTTATTGCGTTCCGGGGTGACCCCAGCGAAGCGGGGTGAACGCTGCTAGTCTTACATAACGTAAAAAAATAATAATCCACAGTATAATTACAATAATTTCTGCTTATGGTAAACTTCGTGGTACAGTGACTGTAATTTAATATTTACTTCGTGACTGTATTTGACAATATCTAATTGAAATTTTACTTTAAAAAATCTTGCAGTGATTTCAACAAAGTAGGCAGTAATAATATACCAGTAACATCCAACATAAAGTTTGGTTTTGTATTTTCTCATCGTTAACATCAAGAACATATGATTTTAGATTTTATGTAATAGTTCTTGTTACCTTTCATTTAACAATGTAACTTTTTTTTGGAAAGAAATATACTTAATAATTACGAAACGGTATTTGGGAAATAGAGAGATATTTGATAACACGGATATTGATATGGATTAACTCAATTATGTCCCGAAAAAATGTTCTGGTATAAACACAGGATCAACTTGACAAACTCACAATTTCAAAGATGGAGCAATGCAAGTCATACCAGTAGTATGCGCTACTCGTAGAAAGCTAACGTAATGTCTCAGCTCTTTCCCTTCCAAAATTCTATGCTGTGCTGAATTGAAAGAGAAAGATATGTTTGCTTTCAAAAGTGATCGATATTTATATCCATATATGTACTTTAAGCTGAATTTTATACCCTTATATTAAAGGATATAGATAATGTTACTATTGACAAAAGAATTAGGTTTCATTAATTATCCAAATTTCTTTATTTGAGTTAAGAGGCCTCATCCCGGCGAAATTAAAATACCGCTAATTTCACAATAATTATGTAACATCTTCAAATAAATAAAAGGTAATTGAAATGTGTAACAAGAGCGCTCTAGAAAATATTATTTTGCATGAAGTAACGTTATCACAAGTTACCTAGTGGCTTTCCGTTTTCAGCCGTTTAGAAACGCGAAAATAAATGCCGATTTTCAAGATGGATCGAAATTGAAAGCAGATAAGTGAGTCGTGATAACGGTATCTCATATAAAATAATATTGTCTAGGGCGCTCTTGTTCCACATTTTGATTATTTTTCTTTATCTATTTGAAGATATCACATAATTACTGTAAAATTAGCGGTATTTTAATTTCGTAGTGATGAGGCCTACATAAGTAGAACCCTCTCCAGTTAGAGTTCATGTAATTTTAAAAATTTAGCCATCCAAAAGCTGTAATTATTCTGAACATTTTCGTACACAAGAAATAATCTGGAAATAATGTGATAGTTTCTTTATCACATTTATGTTATTGATGTCGACACTTTTTTTTTACCTAGTTTAAATCAAACATAAAGAAGAACATAAAGGTTACCCCGCTCTACTTCTCAAGTTCTAATCTTGACAAGGAGCAACATTGGTATCATAATTCATATTAAGTTTAAGAAGTTATTAAACATAATTTTATCTCAGGATAATAGCGGAACTAATTAATTAAATTTTTCTTTATTGTACAATGAATTTTCATTTTATATTAAACCAGTACAGACTCTAGAAGAGTTATTTGGAGGGAGATGTATAGCCTCTTGCGCAATTAATGTTACTACATCAATTCAGAATAAAGTACTAGATTATTTCAGATTTAGATCTTTAAATCTGAAATATTTAAAGGGAGGAGGTGGTCCCCGTCATCACCCTTCCCTGGTTCTTCTATACTGTGTTTATCAGATCTTTCTCACGCTAAATTCACCCAACCCTCAACTCATTCTAGAAACTCTATTTTGAGGGATAATCCTATACGAATACACAGACTATGAGCTCTATTACATATCTGTGTGCGTCAACGCAACGTAAAATTCACGTTTTAGTTTGCAATAATCACCATAACAGTTATAATCGTAGGTTGCAGTTTTTGAGTTGTGTTGCAATTATCAAATTTTGTAAAGATTGACTCATAATGAGACCCTATGTATTCTTTAAAATATAGTCTGTGTATTGAGAGAGGGACGAAATTTTTAATACATTTACTGCTCATAAATTTTATTAAAATTACATTATATAACTGCTTAATCATCAGCAATGATACTTGCATACAATAATACATTTTTTCGTTAATATTATTAGAAGGAATCACTGGTGAATTAACAAACAATATATTAACGTTATTGGATATTGTTACTTAATCTTTTGTAATATGGATCATTGCTTTTAAAATACGAACCATATTGCATTTTAACGTTATTTAATAGTGATGTAGTGACAGTATAGTATGTTTTGTTTTGACTGTACTGTAATTTTTCTTCACTTGGCTTAGTTTTGAGTTTAGCATCCCTTTCAGTAGCGAGGCTATGCGATGTGGATCTACAGCTTAATGTGCTATCCGAAACCCATGAGTTCCCGCCGGGAATCGAACCCAAGTCTCCTACATCAAAGACGCATATACTAACCTCTAAGCCACTATATTGCTCTTGTAATTTTTCAGCGTTAACTAAATATGATTCTTGAAACACTTTCAATCATAACTAACAGGATTTATACTGTGACATACTCAAGAAATTCACTATTAAAATAACCTGAATTTGTGGCATATTATTTCAGTGACTTTACTTCCACATTTCTAGCTCCGAAAAAACAGATTATGTTGAGTAAGTCAAGGAATTAATTTGATCCTATCTGTAACAGTATAATTAAACGAACAGTGCATATATTAAATGATTTTTGCGTGTTTCCCGTCAATAGGCAGTGCTGCCTATTAGGCAGCACTAAGGTTGTGAGTTACGGGACATAGCATTAAAATAAGCTCCGAACCACAACTAGGGTTTGAAGCTGGTGCAGTTAGAGAGTGCATAAATCATGAATTAGGATTATCTCTCTCAACATAGGATCTTCACCTCCACCTATCACCTCCAAAAGAGCTTTATTATACGACCATGCCATCGGCCCTGCATATTTTAAATAATTATTGATATTATAAATAATTGAATATTCTAACTAAAGCATATATGATGCAAAACGTTAGTGGGATAGCCAAATTCGGCATTAAATGTCACAATTTTGAATGTGTTGAATAAACACTGAAGTTTATTCACGTAAAATTAGAGCAAACCAACGGCAAACGTATTGCTATAACAATAATTGTCTAATTACTCATTTCAATATTTATTTATTTGTGTACTGTAACATAATATGCTTTTCCAAATTGCAGTGTTTATCCTTCATGATATTTATATATATATATATATATATATATATATATATATATATATATATATATATATATATATATATATATATATAAAATTTAAGTTCAGCACGAATATATGAGACGTCCGAGCCATATAATCTCCAGCCGTGAGTTGAACCCAGGTCTCCCACGCTATCCACGCAGCCACGAGAGAGCTCATAATATAAATTCAATTTCGCTTTTGAACCTTGTAAGATATTCATAATTTTTACATTCCTTTTATAATTTCAGTTTCCTGTTTGTTTATTAGATCAAATTTTGAAACTTAAATTTCATTCTAACTAGAACTCTGAAATTGTGAAGCCAATGACAATGCAAAATTCTCACATAATTTTTGTTGTAGCGTATCGTTTTAACTGCAATAAAACTAATACCTATTTAGAAACGATTGTCTAACGCCTGCTGCTTATACAACCTATACTACCACAGAAGTTTAGCTGGTTGCATAACGATTGGGTGTTCGGTTGACTCCAGCAAGATCATCTTTGTTTTCGCAATAAGATCAGTAATGCAATCCAACAATGCAACTAAAAGTATTGAAAAAAGTGCAAAAAGTAAAATAATAATAATAATAATAATAATAATAATAATAATAATAATAATAATAATAATAATAATAATAATAATAATAATAATAATAATAGTAATAATAATAATAATTTAAAATGTTTAAAAATGACGTTTTTATTATAAAATACACTAAAAAGGAAAAGTTTAAAATGAAGAAATGGCACTAAAATTAAAAGCGTTGGAAGTGAGCGAAGCACTTCCCCAATATCTATGAAAGCTGGAGCTGTCAACTTTAGGAAGAACCCACAATATCTTTCATCTTAGTCCCATTTTTTCATTTAGGGGAGCATGATGGTTCAGTGGTACAGTTCTTACTTTTTGTGCGTAGAGTTCCTGATTCGATCCCCGGCCAAGTAAGTTTTGGTGGACAACATCGTGTCTATGGATACTACAGTTTCCTCCTACTTTCCCATTCCACCAATTATTCCTTCATTATTCACTTGTTTTAATCATCGTCTCCCTTAGCCTAAAGATCATAATCGCGGGAGTGAAACTAAAAGATTTCCATTTCTTCATTTAATACTATCAAAATATTTTTTCACCTTTTTCAAGCATTTTTAATCAAATTTTGTGAATAACGCAATAACTGAATCATCCTACAGAAAAATATACTCTCTAGTTTTTAGTATGTTTTACAAAAGTACTGTTTAAAAAAAGTTTTCTTACAGTAATTACTAATCACAGATCATGTGCTTGCGTTAGTTAAAGCTGTAATTTGATGATATTAACAGAATTGCAGGACTAGTTTGCGCAAAAAGTTGCACTTTTACTGAAAACAATGCCAGTTGATGAACATTCACTTAAACACTCTCGTTTGTTTGCAATAAATATTATTTACTTTCTCTGAAAATGAATCTGGTTGTTTTCCTATAAATGACTTTCAATTTCAAAATGCCGGCTAGTGGGCTTAAGCTCTTACAAGATTCCTGTCAGGGACTCCACAATCTGCCAAACATTTACCATATTATTATTATCACTATTAATTATAACTATATATTAAGGTAATGGCTTTTTGGTGGTATCCGAGATAATAATGGTAGCCAGACATAGGGGTTTTTGGTGGTTGATATTGTTGCTCACCGCATCGCTTTCTTTTCCCCCTCTTTTTTTTTTTAAAAAAAAGATACTTATTAGATCGGAATTAACTATTTACTAAATAATCATCTGCCTAGTTGTCTACTGATGTTGCTTTAATACCGAAAATTCTGTTCGTTCACGGGGAATTGAATCCGTAATCACTTGAATCAAACACCAATTGTTAGTTTCTTATAAAAGCATTAACTTCAATCCAAGGAAAACAAAAATGTCGCAAATTACGTTCTCCTGCCGCCTGAACAATTGCTCTGGTTTAACAGTATTTGACATAGGTTATACAAATTAAACTAACATAAAAGATTTTGTAATTATTTCTAAAGTATTTAGCATTACAATTGTAAAATTACGCAATTTAATGTCTAAAATAAGGTTATTGCCTAATAGTTTGTTTATGTAGTATTTAACTCCTAATTAAATTAAAAGTATGAAAAGCACAGTGCTATTTTAGTTAATGGTTTTTCTCTCTTTTGGATAGATTGTACTCAGAAACTCGATAATATAATCGTTCTAGCTATTTAATGCAAAAGCAGAATTCAAAAATTTGCTTACATGTAAGAGATATGAGCCATAGATTCCATCGTTAAAGTAGCCATTACTCATTACATTGTTTATGGATTTACTCCATTAACAAACTCAGTCGAAGTAATTATTTTAGCTATCTGTTGAAAAAAAAAAACTTCGCTTATATGTATGGGACAAGGGCCGTTATCTGTTAAAGTCGCAGTTATCCATTAATATGTTAGCAGATCGACTTTATTAAGGAACTTTGCTCTGGCTATGTGTTGCAAAAACCAGAACTCAAAAGTTCGTTTACATGTATGTTATCTAGGCTATATATAGCCACCGTTAAATATGTCATTATCCGTTAATTCGTTAACGGATTGACTCCACTAACGGACTTGGTAGAGATAACTGCTCTAGCTATTTGTTGCAAATAAAAATAGAATTCAAAAATTCCTTTCCATATTTGAGATATGGACTGTAGACAACCATCGTCGGTATCGTCGTTCTCCGTTATTCATTGACTTCATTAACAAATTCGATAGAGACAATCTCTCTAGCTATCTATTGCAAAAACCAGAACTCAAAAATTCGTTTACATGTCTGTTATCTGTACTATAGATAGCCACCGTTAAAGTCGTCGTTATCTGTTAATCCGTTAATCCGTTCTAGCCATCTGTTGCAATTAAAAATATGCAAAAAATTCCTTCCATGTAAGAGATAAGAACTATCGATAGCCACCGTTAATATCGCCGTTATCCGTTATTAAGTTAACGGAATGACTCTATTAACGAGCTCGGTTGAGATAATGTCTCTAGCTATCTATTGCGAAAAGCTGAAATTTAAAATTCCGATCTGTTCAAGAGAAATCTTGCGGAGTAACAGACGGACGGACGGATGCACCAAAAACATTAAGCCTCTGTATGGTCCTAACAAGTAACATGAAAATAATGTAGCGCTTCCGCGATTAAAGAATTCCTTCTGTTACAAGTAGAATAGCAAACTGCAGAAAAATGAATTGTATTTCTTTCCATCTCTCAATATAACTATTTGAAATAAATGTAAACAGTGACGTATCCCAAAGGAGGATTTCGAGGTTGTAACCCCAACCTTTGAACAAGATAATGTGAAAAATAAATATTTACCATATTTACATATGTATACAAAAAAAAATCCTGAAACGATATAAAGTTGGAAGCTTGAACTTCTCCTCCGCTGATGAACTTCTGAGTACACTACTGAATAAGTATGTAGAATATTGTTATTTGATTGTTGTAAAAAGTATTATTCTAAGATAAGCATGAACAATACTAAATTTGGCACAATACAATAATATGAGAGCCAATATGTAAAAAATTTTTGGGGAAAAATCTATTACTTTATAAAATAAATTAGACTGATGTATAGTTTTAATTTTTTTAAAAAATATAATTTAATATTTCCACTGATTCCTGCATTTGCATTACCTTAACTTCTTATTGGCAGTTGCTACAGCTTTTGAATCACTGAACTAAAAGGAACAAAATTTGATAATCAGTGGCTTTTTCATACACAAAATACTAACGCTTCATTTACCTGTACGAATTTTGGAAACTTCACTATCAAGGAGAAGAGAGAAAGGATGAAATTCCATTTGATTTGATTTGATATTTAGTTTAACGTCCCTTTCACAAACGAGGCTACATGAGACGTGGACCTACAAGTTAACGTGGAATCAGAACATCATGAGCTACCACCAGGAATCGAACCCGAGTCTCCCACGCCAAAAGCGCGTACGTTAACTGCTTAGACACGATGGAGCTTGAAATTTCATTGTCATTGTTGTTAAATGTACAGGTATGAAATTTAGTAATTGAATACTTCATGCTTGAGAAAAAACGCAGGTGCATTTGACAATACTTAATACGCAAAAATACTCTAAAATCTAAGAAACATGTGTAAATATTACAAAGATTACAAATTCACGTGTAAATACTGTGGATGAGAGAGTAATGAACAACAATATAATTTAGCGTCCTTTGAACCAGACATTTTGATTAAGATGTAATCTAAGATGGTAATCTGTTTTCAAGTTGTAGGCGAACATCCGCAGTAGTTGTCAATATTATCACTGAATACAGATTTAATAGGCTTTACAATGGATGACTGCAGTTACAACACAAGTTATCAATAAAGTGAAAATAGTATTGAATGTTATCTCTTCATTTGACATTTTCCTCAGTTGCAGTTACCGTTCTAACATCTTAAAAGGAATTCGAAAATAAAATACAATAAAGGGCACAGAACAGAAAGGGAATAGTTGCAAACAAAGAACAGAATACAGAGACTTTATATGTGTAACAAAAATACAGCATACTGTGTAAGTATAACCTTTGCGAGGACGGATATCGTATATAAACACAACATTTAAAGAGAGATTATAGATATAGCTTATAGCCATCATTTGCTTTTAATTTGCCAACTAAGTCATTCAATATCCAATCATAGAACTAGATTGCTTATAGAACATACATATTTTTGCGTCTGTGAAGAGAGACTGATAGTAGTCCCTAAAGTGCTTCAGAGACAAACGTGGCATATAAACAAGCATGGGATCATTCCGTTGAGTATGAGTATGATGTAAATTACATCTAAATAGAGAGGACGTGTGTGGTTTATAATCCTCATTTGCTTTTAATTTGTCAACTAAGTTATTCAATACCTAATCATAGAATTGGATTGCTTTTAGTGCATGCATATTTTTATGTCTCTGAACGAAGACTGATAGTTGTCCCTAAAGGGATGAACTTCTGAGCCAAATAATAACTGGATTTTAAATTATTTGATTTTAACTGATCTCTTCTTTAAGTCTGGTTAAATCCCCGTGATAACAAAATGTAATTTTCGCGAAGTAAAGGAAATTTTAAATGGGCTTGAAGGAGATAACAGTAAAATCAAGGCATTAAAATTGCAGTTTATTTTTAAGAAAACAGGAATATTCTTTTCTTATATAAGTCAAAAAACAAAGTTAGAGCAGGTATTTAACACCTTAAATCCTTTACTATTATGAGAACAAAGAATAGAAACAATGACAGATTGTTCTTTAAAGAAATTTTCCACAGCAGACATGAATATACAGTACTTCTACCAACACAGACAACGTTCTTAGAAAATGTTTCTGGAGCTCATTCTTTGAAATTACCTCTACCTTGTTTGTCACGTTGACAAAAGGGATACGATTTCAATGGAAATACTTGTCACTCATTAACTTCGTGATCTTTTAATTGACGTTTCTCCCCATGCTTTCTAAGCCAACGCTAATGTCTCTAATGCCTATTTGTGAAACAAAATACAACTTTTGATTTTGTATGTTACTTAGGGATTGACATTTTGAACTCTGGCATTATGATAATTCAGAAATCATTCACTATGTTCCCGATTTCTCACGAAGTCAACTAGTGCAATGTTTTTCGTAAATTGTCTTTCTTTCATAGCTTCTAAATGTGAGAAACTAGTTGTCATGTTAGGGACTAGATTTGTTTCTTTTTAAGCTTAATGTCTCTTTCCAGCATCGAGGTTATATGAGATGTGAATCTACAGCTTAATATGTTATCGGAACTATATGGATCCCCATTGGAAATCGAACCCAGGTTGACCTGCAAACTTTGTAGCCACGAGAGAACTCATAGGTTCATACGGGAAAGTAACAAGGTAGTGTTCTGGAAAATAATGGAGAGAAAACAATTTCGAAAAAAAGAACTTTCGAAGAGAAAGAGGAATTAATAAAAAAATTGATATCCGAGGAATGTCATACGCATAGAATGTATGGTGGAAGTAAAAGTAGGATGCAGAAAAAAAGATTAATGGGTGATATAAAACGGTTATCATCGGTTATCATATAGTACGACATGAACATGACATAACCAGCTCTCGCGTTCGGTTGGTTGGTTTAGAATTAACTTTAGAAAAAGAAGCAGCTAAGGTATGTGAAACGTGAACCTACAGCTTAAAATATAATTCAAACCTTCCGGGAATCGAACCGTTCTCTCTCGTCGAAGGCACATATGCTAACCCTATAACCATCAGAGAGCACTTACCTCATTCAGAAACCATGTCATTTTAGTGAATTTTCATAACGATATACAGCCCACCGGAAGACTACGGTACTACTTGAAACTTTTAATGTTTGTTATTTAACAACATACTGAACCAATAACACTAAATAATATTTCCTTCTGACACAAGTATCATCTGAAGAAAGACAAAATAAAGTGTATATGTAAGTAGGTCTATTGGTTACGACATATTTGCATTTAATTCTTATAGATTAAATATAACGCGTTTACCACATGGTGTCTGTAAATTCCCTCCGTGTCTCAAATAGAGCGGATATGCTATTATCGTCCCTTGGGGTTTTGTTTGATAAGTTACAGGTCCACACAAGCCCTAGAATTATTAAGGTATTTTCATAAACAAACGAGTATATTCTCAACTCTGTCAATCTATGGACCGAGAAAGTTCATGAAACCACTTGCAAACGTCATTTGCGACACATGAGCTGCACCATCATGCATAAACAAAAGCTATAAATGTTGTCCCATTGAGAAATTCTGGCCACACTTCATCGTACAACATTTCCAGATATCTTTTCGACATTTACGGTGGAGAAAGAAAGAACTGCAACGGGAGCCCGCAGCATACTGTTGTTTTCGAATGTCATTGCGTACTTTAATAGCATGCGCATACTTTGCCCGTCCATTAATAACAGTTTGTTTCTTTTGAAGTCTCCAGTATGAAACATTTCTTCAGAATAGAATGTTGTTGAATGTTGTTGTTGTTGTGGAACAGCTCCAGCCAGTCATAATTCCATGCTAAAACATTTAGTAAGTTCTGTAGCAGAGTCATTACGGTAGATTGCTGCCTGTAGTGTGTTTTCCATGGCTAAAAGAGAGGGTTTGCTTCAGAATAGTTTCAATAGCAGAACCTTCTTGATGCTATGATGTCTGATTATTTATAAATATCTCATTAACGGTGACAACATTTCCTACTGTTCTTGCATTTGGCGACTCTGGTAGTTGTTGTTAGCTTATCATTAGGGCCCGGAAGTTGAGGAAAAATCCTCCTTTTTACGAGTGCCTGAAGACGAGGCTTAACATAATATATGTTCATTTTGGGTCATTGTAGGCCAGAAAATGGTGGATTTTATTTATCCTTTTATTGCCTTTTGCGGCATTTTTTTGTTTATTTGTCTTTTTTAAGCTTTTAATAGGTCTTAACGTCTATTTTTTTTTTGCCCTTCATCTTTCGACAATAAATTTACTGGTTATTAACTCGAATCACCACCATCTTGAACATCTTTTCTTTAGTAAAGAAAATTCAAAAGATGACACATTCTACAACGACTGGACTAATAAGACCAGATCTGCAATAATCACAAGTCAGATAAAGAGGCGTAACAATGTCCTCCAGCAAGGGGGAGTGAAGGTGCGGAAGTTTTCTTATTTTAATTTGTAATTCAGGTTGTGGAAAAAGGAAAGACCGTTAACCTACCAGAAGCTTCTATTTCTTGAACATTGTATCCATTACACATGTAATTCTAATTAAATTGGGTCTTATTTTTACGTCCTTTTGTTCACTTTTTAGGTCCCTTTTTTTAAAGATATTTTTAGGTCTTTTTATAGGTCCTTTTTAGTCAATTTTTAGGTCTTCAACTTCCGAGCCCTACTTATGATCATAACTTTTAATTGTTTTAACATCTAGTGTCGCTTGAATTTCACATCCCGCCCTTTTTCACACATATCGCATGTTCCTATACTTCATATCGGGCCAATATCTCGGATCTCCCTTACAAACTTAACGCAGAGCAACATTTCGCCTGGAAAAAGTCATCTTGGCATTGAGTGTACAATGACTTCTTAAACAGAGCTAATATGCAGTGGCGCTAATTTCTGAATAATTTTGGAGGGCTTGTAAAGATGTGTGTGTTTCGTTGTGAAATATCCAAGCACTGGTCCAATCAAAGGTATCCGGATCCTAGGAAGGGCAAATCAAACTTTAGGGGGACCAGAGACCCTTGGCTATTCCAGAATCGCAGTTCATGCTAACATGACTATTATTTCATAACGCTTCATGAAGTTAGTAGAAGCACTGTGGTAGGAGCTGAAACCAACATTACGTATTTCTTGTGAAAGAGCTCGTGTTTTAAACTGTTTACCAATTTTCGAACGCAACACGTCTCATAACCATAGTGTCATCACCTCGTTGTCCGAACAGAGAATAAGAAGGTGGCATGAAAGATCTCTGGCGTCATGAACGATGTCAAATTATCACTATTTTTTTTAATTTTCTCTTCATGATCTCCATTTGAAGTAACAGCCATCTATTTTGAAACGTAAATCAAAGTGTGAAGTTCAGACCGATATAATGCATAAAGGGATGTGTGGAAAGCCATCAAACTTCCATAACCTAAAAGAGGGATTTCTCTTCAGAATGGTTACAATCTCTCAAAGTGTACCTACTTTGACAATATCCTTGATGCAGCAATTTCCGTGAACTCATTTGACGGCCTCCGTTTGAGTTTAATAACTATAAAGTAATAACATCTGAAGGACACTGACACTGATTTATAGTGCTATCGAAGTATTGGATTACTTTAAAACTAAAATATTGATTTCTTTTGGATTATTTGTCCTTTTAAAACTGTGCCTTCTGGCCAAGTTCTTAACATGAATGGTCTTGGGCTTGATTCCTGGCCTCAGGTACAAAGTTAAAGATTCACTTTAAACAGTAGGTCTTGTCTTATAAAGACAACTTTGGAAAGGGACTCACAGCAATCCAAAGGGACTCACATCAATCACTCAAAGGTTATTTTAAAGACTGTAATAAAAAAGCGTCAATTCTTTCGATTATGCACCACGAAGTTTGCTTGTACCCCCAAATTTGTATTAAAATTCTCACTAATGTCTTGTTAGACAAAATCTGACGAATAAAATACACATACTGAACGCCACCCCACAAAGTTGTGGCTCCGCTTAGCGTAGTCGTTAACGCTCTTGTCTTTGCTACTATCGATCGCGGGTTAGATTCCTGGTGGGGTACTCGGTAGAAAAGGCGTAATAGCTTTTTCAATAGCCTCCTAAGTGACGTTTTTCTTTTCTTTTCCTCATTCACACCAGGTAAATGCCTGGATTGTACATAACATAATAGTAACAGGTCGCTTCCTTCTTTACCCATTTCTTTCTTCCTCTCTACTTCTCCGGGCAGTGAGATCGTTGAGGGACATAATCTCTCAGGCGGGCTAACATGACCATAGACGCCGAAAGCCCAGAAATCTAGTTCTTCATCCTAACTCCATAAAGTTATACTGAAATCGAACCACTGGCGTTCTCTTCCTTAAAGAAAGTCTTAACGGTATGCGTTGTATTAGGTAATATACACTGGAATGTACACGCTCACTCATACACAAATCACAATATTAAGTTCTGAAGTGGAGTTCTATTTTGCTTTTTTTTAACCAACCTCGGAGAACTTTTTCCTTATTTTCTTGGTCTCTGATTAGTTGTTCCTTCTCGTGCCCAAGGGTGTATAGCTTAGTACAGAATTCAAACCTAAGATCTTCTACAGAGAATCGAATCTGCGTTTCCCGCACCAAAGTAAGAAATAGTAACCATTCACTCGTGACGAAATCATTATTCTTGTTTCCAAGGACATAATAAAGCTTTAAACGCCAATGTCACTGTAATAAATGAATTATGAAATGAAATTGGATTAAGATAGTGCGTTACATAACACTGTAGAAACGCAGCGTTTATCTTTCTTCATCAGACATTTGATAACATGTAATATTTCAGAAATTCTTTTTTCTTTCTTTCCTGTAAGCTATTGGGTGTCTATAACCAAGATCAGGTTAATAATGAAAAAAAAAAGTCGAAAACAAATAAAAACAAAATGTTTCGTTTAACGTCACGTCTCACAATTTAGCGTAGGTTAAAGCAGAAAGATGGAAATGATGAATACTAGTGAGATGTAGAAAACGGGAGAAGGCCATTTATACAATGTTGAATGTCACTAATTCAATTCAAATGGGATCGATGCTACAAAAATCGTGCTCGAAAAATTAAGTTTTGAGATGTTAACCTTCTAAGTGTTTTATCATTCATATGGCCAATCGAATCTTGGATATTAGCCCTCCGTTGGTATGTACAGACTGACAGTTCAATAGGAAAATCGCGCAATTTTTAAGCTTGAAGTTTATAGGAAATTTTACGTTATATTTTTCGCGATTTTTACGTATTTCGTCGCGATTTGCGAGTATATTTCGTAGCGATTTTTACCTTTAATTTTCTTCTACTCTCTGAATTAAGGGTAATTTACTACTGAACGAAAAATTAAAACGTATTAAAACGTAACGTATATATATATATATATATATATCGGGTGCAATCAAAAAAGATCACGGAATTTGTTGTAGCTCTATATTACCACAATATAAGTGCACATTTATTTAATCACCTTCAAAGCTGGCACCTTCCGAACACACACTGTTCTACCGCTCCTGCGATTGGTAGAAACACCGACGAAAGGCCTCTTTTGGTATCTTCCGAAGTTCGCGTTGGTTTTGATCGCTTCTACATTAGCGAAACGAAAAAGGCTCATTTTTAGCTTTGGGAAGAACCATACACCCGATGGCGCTTAACTGTTTTTAATGCTATCTAACTCTCTGAGGCAGATTTTTTCCAATTTGCACATGAACTTGATGTTTGCGCGTTACTCGTTGAGTGAAATTTCGCCGACGTATCACCATATACTCCTCCATTCAGCTACGCTACTTGTACCCTGACTGTTATGACCTGTTCACACTCATCAAATTCATAATTAGGCAACCTAAGGACAGTGCAGTTAGTTTTATTGTGATTGCATTACAAATGCTAAAACTACAACAACATTTCGGGAATTTTTAGACTGTCTCTCGTATGTGTAGTTATATTATAGTAAGGTCATTAATGAATTTTGATTTTGAAAAATTTATATATATATATATATACACAGTGGCTGATCCAAGGGGGGCTTTAGGAGCTATAGCCCCCTCACCTTGACGCTCAGGTATAAACTGGATAAAATGGGCTTCAATCCTGCTTTACACTGGATAAAACGGCAAAATATGGTTTAGCCTCTCCCTTGATCATATCCTGGATCCGCCTCTGTATATATATATATATGGCGCCCATGGACCACGGAGCACTATTCTATAGGTCAAAATAAAGTGAAAATGTTATATGATGGAATAACCTTCGAGGCCTCCATCAGCAGCTATGGGGAATCAAAATTTCATTTGCTACACCAATAAGTGATTCTAAAACCTGTGACAAACATCTTGGCATTTCAGCTAAACGAATAAAACGCAAGCTCTGACGCGACGTTGCCAAGTGGTAAAGGGATGTGGCTATGACTAAGCAGAGGAAATACAGCCGATCAGGTGGCAGTGGATAGACGTGGATGTGTACAAAATAAACGTGGCAATACCGCAGGCCTCCCATTTGCTAGCAGCATTTGCTAGGAGCGCTGCCTTCAAATGCCAAGATGTTTGTCACGCCGTTTAGTATCGACGTCTATCGACTTTAACTGTCATCTGGAAAGAATCGATGTAGCTTTTTGATGGATTGGTAAATCTTCTCTATGGTTCTTTATCTGCGACGTTGCCACATAGTGCAATTCGGGTCTCCAGAAGAGGACCCGAAAAGTATACAAATGTATATCTTGTTTACTTTATTTTGACTTGTTAAATAGTGGTAGAACACCCGATATATATACTCAAAATAAAAATTCATTAGTGAACTTATTATAATATAACTGTGCATTGATACTCCAAAATTCAGAAATCGTTTAGTGACCAGAATAAGGTATTTCACTCATAGTTAGTTTCATGCTTTTCGCTTGGTTTAGAGTAGAAAAACAATAATGATCCAGGCCGAATTTCCAAATGAAAAAAAAAACTTCCATTGACGAATGAAAGAAAAAAGAAAAAGAGAAAGTTAAATGACCTTTACTTTTTGTGCGAAGCCTAGAATAGCAGCAGTGAGAGAAAATAAACGATTCAAGGATTTTCGGATTAGAGATTTTTTTTAAAAAAAGAAAAAAAAGTTCAAGTATTACTCATTTATCTTTATACAGGAACAAGTAATAAACATGAAAACAGTGTAGGCAATTTTCACTTCCCATTAGTAGAGGCTTAAAAGAATTATCTTTCGGTTTTTATTACTCGCGGTCCTAATTTCAATTTTGTCCCGTGTGCGAAACAAGTTTCATTTTTCCTCATTTGTTATTCTAAGTATTGTCCTCCGCTGAAATTATAAAACAAAAAAATTGCGAATAGCACATATGTAATTGTCAACACCAACAATTTATCCAGAATTTTGTGGCTGAGGGGATGTAATATTAATCTGGGGGTAAGGATTTCAAATTTCGTAAATTGACTATTGGAATGTATAGTTCCAATAATGGCATTTCTGATCTGGAAATACCACTATCATAGTGCACATATGAACAACAATGGTAGCACTTCTATGATGTCAGTGTTGCCAGAAAATTCATAAGCTCACAAAACTCTTATCGTGAACGATTACAGGAAACATAATACGTTGTTCGTTACTTGGTACAAATGTTAAATATACTACTTAAAGCTTTGCTCATAGGAAAAATGACAACTAGTGCAAATTCTTCCTGTCAGTTAATAGATATTTATGGTATCCTAGGATGTAGAAGACCTTGGTTTTGAAATAACACACTAACAAATTGAGTTGTTTTAACACTATCATTCTTCTCGTGTAGGTTAGTGATGCCAACATGTGGGGAAACATTCCATTTCAAGGGTTCTTTTGATGGCTTTTTTTTTTTTTGGAAAGACTGAATTGAGTTGATTCAGGTTAGCATCACTTTCAGCAGCGGGATAATGGGCAATATTATATATATATATATATACAGGGTGCGAATTACCGGGGGGGATGAGGGGGATTTCCCCCTCAATCACATTTTGTTCCCCCCCAAAGAAGTCAGCTGAAGTATCCCCACCGGGGATGCTCGCTTTCCCCCTCAAACTATGCTTAGTATAACTCCAAATTTCACTGATTTTTGTTATTTCTTGTAAATTTAATCTTCTAGCTGTATTTCGAAGTGATCGATGTAAACTGTTCAGTTTTGGTCATTTCTACTTACCACCTAATTACCCACTATTTTCAACGTTGTTTAGTAGAACTATATTATTATGACTACGGTTGTTACTTGCAACTGTACCTTCGTACCCTTCAGTTCGTCATCGTTTGTGAATTTGAATGTACTAATTGCGTATAACAAAGCCACATATAGATTTATAAATGTTCTTAGCGGTTGGCCAAGAAGAAGTAAACAAATAGCTTCTTCTAGCATACTTGGCGAAGTTCGGATATGTCATATTCACCCTCTATATTTGTATTGATTATCATCTTATTTTAATTTTTGTTATAACATGTTATTTCATTTTCCAGTGTACTCTTTGTTAGCACATGGTCTTCATTCCCTATTGGTTGTGTGCAGTGGCGTATTTACGATTTTGTTTCGAGAGGGGCTTTGCTAACTTTCGGGGGGGGGGGGCTTTGCCTGAAAATGTGAAAATTCTGCAAGATATTTCATATACTTTACTATAGTAAGTAAGATTTCGGGGGGGAGGCTTAAGCCCGGAAGCCTCCCCTAAATACGCCACTGGTTGTGTGTATGCAACTCAAAAGTTGCATTTAATTTGTAATAATTAGCATAGTAATCACTGCTTTTACAGTTTACGGAAATGAACTTTTGAAACTGTACTCAAAATCTGAGATATAGGTATTCTCTCGTAAGTATATGTTAACGTACACGCTGGGTGATACGCTCCTAGTAAGCAGACATGTTAATGAAGGTGATTTTTAGATGAATAAGCGAATAATTCAAGATTTGTTTCAGCATTTGTTAATACGACTGGTTCTCCGTGTCATTGTCCGTGTCTGTATGAGCATTTCAACTGGAGCGTTTTTTTTTTTTTTTTTTTAAGTTAACCCTTCATTTTTCCATCTTTTCGATGTACAGTTTGCTGTCCACGCAATTAATGTTGTCTGAAAAACTTCAATGTAATGTTTTACTTTATTTGAATAACGTAGCCCATAGTGAATCAACTCATCTTCAACCTAACAGTAAAGTAATTTTTAAGTGCTGACTTTCCGTGCCCATCACGGAATCGATATTTGGAGAAAAAAGTCGTGATGAGCACAGCTTTAGCGGGAAGTAGAAGTACAAGCTCGAAATTTGAATTGAGAGATTTTAAATATTTGGCCTTCGATTTGACCTTGATGTGAGAAATCGGGCCCAGCAACAATCCATTTCTTATTTGATAGGCTAATATCTAGATGTTCTTAAAAAAAAAAAATGCCCGGTTTAACATAATTTTAGTGGTTTTCACAAGACTGAAGTAGGTTTCTTTTCGCAACCTGTATGTATTAATGCAAAGTGGAAGCTTTCAATATGAGTGAAAAAATTAACATATGCTTGTGATCATGGCTATCGCTCGAGCCAAATTATTAACTAAATAAACCTTAGAGAGCTACGGGGACAAGAGTGAGTACAACATTAAAACACGTTCAGAAAGGTTTAGTGGGGTGTGTGTATGTCAGACAATATATATGTCCATAGTTATTGTCGGTAGATTTATTAAATTAATAAATCTCTTATTTATTACAGATGTCACACACACACACACACACACACACACACACACACACACACACACACACACACACACACACACACACACATATATATATATATATATATATATATATATATATATGTGTGTGTGTGTGTGTGTGTGTGTGTGTGTGTGAGGGAGAGAGAGAGAGAGAGAGAGAGATTTTTATACATCATATATCAAATTTACGTTCAAAAATTCTTTGTTGTTGGGAAACTTCATGCTATTGTGGAAATTGTGAAGTGAGTTAATCATATGCGACGTTCAAATAGCAGGTGCCAAAAAACTTAATTTTTACTCAGATATTTAAGAAAAAATTAAAAGAAATGGACTAGACCAGAGTTTTCCAACTTAAGTGTTGCGTGGTAGTATCAAGAGTGTCACGAGATTTTTGCTTTATGAACTCAGAACATTAAACAAATGAAGAAACTGCAAATAAATTTCCTTCTTTTCATCCAGCGCATTAACTGCGTGATCGACATGTTGATTTCTACCATTTTGTGTGAGTAATATTCCGCAGAGTTTCAGTGGTAAAGCGTTCAACTCTGATGCTTGGAGTTTCTGGTTCAATTCCAGCTCGCTTCAAGTGGACTTTGTGGTGGGCAAACACTGTGTGTGTAGGTTTTCTCGGAATTGTTCCATTTTCTCGCACTTTCTTAATTTCATTATTTCATTTATTCTCATTATCGTCGTCTCTTTTAGCCTACACGACATAATTGTGAGACGTTCAAACTTAAATACTTCATTTGATGGGAGTAATATTCAGTAATAGTACTAGATGACTCTGTTATGTGCTGCAAGAACTCAAAAGTGACCTACGATGAGGAATACCTAAAATGAATTCTATGTGATGTAGCGATGAACTATATATATGGAAAGAAACCAGTGAACAACTGTCATGTAAAATTGCGTATACTGACAGGCTGTCGACATAAGGGAAAGATTGGAAAACACTGATCTAGACCTACAGTCATTCACTGTGGAGGTGCGAGCTGATTCATTACAAAATCACGTTCCAGCAAGATCCTATTTACTGTTCGAAGTGATAATCAAAACTCAGTAATCGGTCAGGGGCAGCGCCGTAACTTAGATATTTTTCGGGGGGGGGGCAAGCATTAAATACCGTATTTGGGCCCCCAAGTTGTTTTGCTAATTTTTTGTATTTGGGCCACCTCTTTGCACCTTTATCTTACTCTTTTTGGGTCCCCAGATCCTGTGGGCCCTCCCTCACGGCAAGGTCTGCGGGCCGTCAGTTACGCCCCTGGGCCCTTCCATACATCACAAATTAATTTAGGAGACAATAATGACAAATCTCAAAGCCATACGAATAAACATTATTTCTAGGGCCCCTAATAGTAGACATTTTCTTACTGACTCATTTTTGTTTTATTTACCTTTTGTGTGCTGTTTTGTTTATGTAATGTAGTGAACCTGTTTCATGATTCATTTATAATTTTAAGTTCGTATCATATATGGAGTAAGAAAATTTTGTCTTAAAGTGGACCCCTTTTGAACGGCAGGAAGCTTCCCTGGGGGGAAAGTTGCCCCCTGCCCCCCACAAGTTACGGCCCTGGTCACGAGCTCAAATTTTTAAGCAGCCACTCGGAAATAGTGTGTTTGCAGACTCACGTTAATAGGCATTATTTTTGCCTATTTTTCACGTAAGGATAAATCTATTCTATTTTGATCTTGATAATCAAAAATCACAGAATGTTAATGAACAATATCGACACACCGTAAGAGGTAGTTCCTTACATGAAAATTTTTAAAAATCACGTGGGGAAAGTACTAATTTTTGGAGCTAGGGCTGTCCAAAATCGTGAAAAAGTCCATCCCATATGCCTTATTCTGAACATGATAAACGATAAACCATGGAGTTGGCGATCCCTAAGATTTTTGACTCCTCGCCGACAAAACTGCGCATTCACTGCTGTCAAGGCTTACTCTTTGCATATTTCGGACCGACCTTTAAGTTAGAGTATATCTGGGAATTATCCTCTTTGAAGGAACTCTTGCGCATTCAATACACTTTGCTGAAATATGTATTTTTGGATGGTGTATGTGCAATTTTCTTCACGCTGATACGAGCCGCACCCCACTGTGCCTCGCGTTCGAAATAAGTGTTGCAGTGTATGTTTTCTAAGCATTTGGATGGTTCTAGCACTGAAACTTTACTTTTCCGCACAGCCCCATATGGATTTTTCTTTTATTTTGATTTGAGGAATCACCTCTTACAATATGACACTACAGATCATTAACGCATTCGATCTTTACTAATACTTGTAATGCCATCTAGGCATCTAAGCTTATCACCTGTCCTACTGTCCTCCCTTTAACCTCTCTATAAGTGACAGTTCCCTTCGTTCCAACCATCTGAATCTTCAGCCCATATTTTCCACACTTTTCTGTCAACTTTTTAAACATTCTATTCATTTTTGTTTCATATTTATCTCTGTTATTACACAGTCATATAATGCCGAAATATCATTTTCAGATATGTTTAATTTCCTTAGGAATTAACAAACTCAATAAAACATTTCATTATCCATGGTGCACTTGTATCTCTGGTCGAGTACAACATGGTATTGAAGATAAAATGAAGTAAAATCTTTAAGTTTTATGTCCGATGGTTATGCCGGATGAGAAATGAATGAAATGGTGGAATGAAGAAAGTGGGAGGAAACGAAAGAATCCCGAGAAAACCCATGCACATGGTGTTTGTCCACCAAAAAACTCACTTGGCGCAAGTGTGTATCGCATTGAGTTTATACGAGACACGATCTAACAGTTTAAGATGAGATCCGAACCACATATGCTCCTACCATACATCGAAATCGAAACTTCATGTGTCCTCCACGCTGGTCTAGTGACTAGTGCATTCTCTCTTTGGTGCATGGTCTCAATGGTTCGATTTCCGGCGGAAGAGTCTTGAAAAACTTGAACACTTTAGGGTAATTGGGATTCCGCCTTAAAACAGTAGGTTCACGTCTCATATAGCTTGGGTATTGAAGAGGTGCGCTAAACTTCAACAAAGAACTACTTGAAACCATATGCATACCTACGATATGGTGAAATTACTAGAATAATTTTTAGGAGATACTTTCATTAATGGAAGAAAGTGAAAAAAGTTAAAAGGAAATATTTCAAAGAGATGTTCGTTCTTCTATTGTCATATTTAAAAAAATATGCTGTAGAAAGACTACAAAAATAGTGTTTATTGGACTCTTCTACTGAACTAACATGTTTATATTTAATTTCTCGTCAAACATATAGTACGCACTATGCTTTTACTTAAAAAGAGAATGAGAGGGGAAAATGTAATAGATTCAAGCAGAGCAGGCGGTGAATAGTGACCCCCACATCAAAAAGGTTTTGTGTAATCCAATCTTTATTCATCAATATGAGAGCCCTCTACTGTATACGTGGTTCATCGATGAGATTGAAGCTGCACGCAGTACAGATCCTTCTCTTTTGTGTTGCCTAATGCCAGGAGGCATTTCTAGCCACGCTCAAACATTTATGAGTATTCGCACACACATGTATACATACACGAAACGTGAAAGGAGAATACGGAAAGAAGAAAAGACGAATGAGAATGAAATATGAAGCGAAAATCAAATAATGTCAGTGAAAACATCAACTAAGAAGATGCAATAAGTAAACTGATGTAGAATAACTGTCTCTTGCGTCTACTTCTGAGTTGTGAAACTCTCATTCAAATCTCAAAGTTTCATCAATAAATAAATTTTATAATACGATCTTATTTAAAATTTTGTTTTTAATTCTCTAACCTATCCTTCCAATTAAGGTAAATTTAATGAATAACAAAGCTTCTTAATTTTATTCATTCTTTGAGAAAATATTTCCGTGTAAATTCACACATTCTTGTAATTATTGTATAGCCCCAGTAAGCCGTTTTTATCTACTTTTCACAACTAAAACGGTACTCCCTTATGCAATGGACTCTCAATGTGGGGGAAGGGTTGTGCCTGACAAGGTACTTTCCCGAAGTGTCCTCTCGGGATTCGTGTAAAATTGATTCAAATGCAAACTTCTCAGCGGCCCAATGTCTATTTACTAATTTTAGAGGCCCATACTGGTAATTTGCATATTTATGGACCTTCATATATCCGGAATTCAATCACACTACTATAACGCTCGGACACAAAATTGCTTTTAGTTTCTTTAGATGTAACTGGACATGAATGTGGGCACATGACAAACAAATCGGATCAAATACTACTTCTCTGACACATTTTACCCACCCCAGCCGCCATCTTAGATCCGCCATTTTGGATTCAACTTTCGGTTTTTCAAATGGGAATAGGTGCAAGTGATGCATCAAATTCATTGTACAATTTTCTCGGAAATTTACTGGTGTAATGAATTTTACCGTAGCTTATACCGTTTGGAAGGTATTGCATATTAAATCCCTATAAGCACTTCGTGAATAAACATTGCAGAGTAATAGTTATGGTTTCGTTTTTGATGTTGACAAATCAAAATAATTTCTAACTGAAAAAATACTATAGTCATACACAAACTCTTTATAACATTGGTGTCATAATCTTATTACATTTATGTGAGTGATTGTTATTACTTCCACTATTAGGGTCAAAATGCCTAATTTAAATCCAGATACGACCAGATTAGAATGAAGATCTAACATTTCCGTATTGACGTCTGTGTGTCTGTATCTTCGTTCAGAGAATATTTCGTTAACGATAAATCACGTAAAGAATTACATATGCACACGGGGCACTGTACAACTTTTCATTTGGTTCAATATTCGTCAAGTACCTGACATTTAACATGCAATATCTTCCAAACGGTACAAGCTACAGTAAAACTCACTACACCAGTGAATTTTTAAGAAAATTGTACATGAATTTGATGCATCGCTTACACCTATTCCCATTTGTAAAACCAAAAGTTGAATCCAGTTTGGCGGATCCAAGATGGCGGCCGAGATTGGTAACATCTGTCACAGAAGCAGTACTTGATTCAATTTGTTTTCCCTATGTCCACATTCATGTCCAGTTACATCTATAGAAACAAAGCAATTTTGTGTCCGATCTTTATAGTAGTGTATGATTGAATTTCGGATATATGAAGGCCCATAAATATGCAAATTACCAGTATGGGCCACTACAATTAGTACAATACACATTGGGCCGCTGAGAAGTTTGCATTTCAATCAATTTTACACGAATCCCGAGGGGACACTTCGCGAATGTACCTTGCGAGACAACAGTTTGTTCTATTATTTAATAATCATTCATTCATTTCTATACTGTTTCCTTGCTTTCTCAGTTGCAAAGGATTATCCTATCGATGTGGACTTGCGCCTTTTCCGACAAAAAAAAAAAAAAAAAAAAAAAAAAAATCACCACCATATTTTTCTTCTAAAATGTTATTTGATTTGCTTAGGAGAGCTGCCTTTATATTCTTTACATTATATTTTTTTTACGTTTTCCTTTGTATTCTTCATCTTCAGTTGTCACATGGTTTGTTGTTTGGAATGGTAGTTTGGTCCATCCCCTATATGCTTTGACCACATCCATCCCAGGATGACCCTACAGTCAGAACGTATCAAAGCTTTATTAGGATTGCTCGGAAGAAATGATAAAAACGAGTGTTTAATTTTTCAAACTAGTAACTCTCCTATAAGGTTATGACCACTACAAGAATCGCAATATTGAATGACAATATCCTGTATTCACAAAACAACGCTTTTTATTCTTTAATAACTCGATTACTTTCGGCCTCTACTCTGGCCTCTACGACACATTCAACATAAGTAAATATACTCACCCAAAGCTTCTCTTCATACTAATATAACATGAATACAACCATCACAACTCTTACATTTTCATAATCTACATTAACTATATAAACATCGCAACATATAGGAACTCCTTACGGTCCATATCAGAGATGGGCATCCTCACTCATTTTTCCCTCAAGAGGACCGCCCTCACCCTCACTCACCCTCATTTTGGTAGATGAGGGTGAGGGTGTCTGAGGGTGAGTGTGAGGGAGTCGATTGAGGGTGAGGGTGAGGATGAGGGAGTCAACTGAGGGTAAGGGTGAATGAGGGTTAGCAAAATTGCCCATCTCTGGTCTATATATGCCAGCTACTTTAAATACTTTGTGTCATACACTAACTCTGCTCTCCAACAGTTAGAGTAACGTTAGTTCTTCCTGCGTTTTTGATTTGATTTAATTTGAGTTTAACGTCCCTTTCAGCAACGAGGCTATATTAGACGTGGGTCTACAGCTTAACGTGGGATCCAAAACACATGAGCTCCCGCCGGAAATCGAGCCCGGGTCTCCTGCAATTTTCCTTCTAACTCTCCGATATGGTGATGCAGCGATCACATATTTTTTTTTAAATCTAATATGTTTATTTCAAACCCAATTTATGGGAAACAACATAATCTTCTATTTTACCTCTTAAAAGATTTACAATTGTAGAAGTCACTCTGATAGTCGCCCTCCTGGTGGCTTAGCCATTGCTGTGTTCAATTCATTTCATTATTGGAATACATTAACATAGTTCCTAGATTGGAACGAATTGTGGTGAAAACTTTCTTCCATTGACCGATCACTATTTCTTTATTATTTTACTCGTTCCGAAGGTTTTCCAGCTGCCAAACTTCTTCAACTTTACAGTCAACTTGAAACAACGCTGTTGATTGTCGAAGATTGGAATGTATATAATCGCTTGTGGGGATGCCTTTGAACTGACGTTAGTGACTTTGAGGAAGGTGGGATGCTCTTTCTAATTGACAGTAATCCTATTAACTTTCTTTACTGGGCACGGCTCCCATTCGTTTCTCATGAGAAGAGTGTACCCAGATCTCTGTGTCAGTGATAATTTTGCTGCAATAATTATTCCTGTGCCTGTTACCATTCCATCTTATCTCCCACGTTTGAATTTGAAGCATGCTGATTGGTCAACATTTTGAGAACTCATTAAGCTTGAATCTCCTATTGTTTTTACTGAGTGTACGGCCGTAGAAATGCTCGAATAGAATGTTACTGATGTTGCCCGTGGTTCTAGTTGAGTTGAGTTGAGTTGAACTTCAGTTTAGCGTCCCTTTCAGCAGCGAGGCTATGTGAGACGTGGACCTACTGATTAACGTGGAATCCCGCCGGGAATCGAACCAGGGTCTTCCACCCGTGGTTCTACTCGGGTATGCGGAGGCGATGGTTCACGATGACAAGTTCCATGCTTGTCTTCGGAAATTTGTGAGGGTAGCCTTGCTAGTTGATGTACTCCTGGCAGTTTTGAGCGGAAGCTCATTGCTGAGAACTTTCAACAGTTTCTCATTCTGGTACAGTATAGTATATGTCCTGCACTATGTATAAACCTTCATTTAATTCCAAATATCAGCACGAACATTGCTCTATCATAGCCAATTTAGCAACCCAATATTTCATTTTGTTCTAAGAACTATATACTAGCATAGAAAATATGCAATATATGGCCTGACAATTAGACATACATAATGCATCTTCTAAACAGGAAACATGAGGAAAGTCAACAAATTAAGGGTTACAAGTTAAAACAGTTGAAAAATGTGAAGTATTGACTTTTCTGTAACTTATTCAATGAGATAATTAATCTTCATGTGAAACCAAATCAAAAGTAAAACAGTCACAATGTCTTCTGTTATTGAATTTACCGTATTCTTGCGTATATCTCTTACAAGCCTCACTTGTATATAAATGCACCTTTAACTTTTACCTACAATTTCAAAAAAAAAAAAAAAAAAAAATATTTGCGTGTATCATTCGCAACTAGCGTATAAAAGTAGGTAACATAAACAGGCTTTCAATCATCATTGGCACAAAAATGGCAACCAGCAGTATTTTCTTTTAAGTTTCCACCTTTCATTTATTTTCACTGTGGTAATACAGGAAGAACTGTTGTCTTTATAAAAGAAATTACGTGTATAAATATCATTAACATCAGATTTCCATAGAATACCATCCTCAGCACTGTTTAGAATGTCAGGTATTTCGCTCTCCTCTCACTTAATTGAATACCAGACAACATTAATCCAATAACAAAGTTGACCCATTGTTCAAGTACACATGTAATAAGTAAGTGTAGCTATGCCACCGGATATACGTGTTTCTTATCCTTTCCGTATACAGTAGAAACCATGCCTTTAATTTTTAATAATATGTTTTTGGAAAAAGTTCTGCTTTTACCAGTTTGTTAATGACGGTTCCGAAAGTGTTCCGCTGTCGGAACCTATTATAAATATTTTAATCCGGTGTGCTTCGAGAAGAAAACTAAAATAAATTTCTACATATTGGTTCTGATCACAAAAATAGAAAACATTGAATTGTGTTTTGAACCGGTTTCATCATCAACGTTTACAAACATCGTTAGCTCAAGATCGTTACAAGCTGCAATAGGTATTGAATAACTGTGTAATGATAACTCGAAGGAACCACCCACACCAAAGAAATGTCGGTTTTGTTCAAAAAATATATTTTCTTTTTCTCTGTGATTTCCCTTCCACTTCAATATCGGTTCTTGTAACGAATCCAATAACAATTTTATCCGGCTGAGTGTATGAGTTCCAGTTCCGGTAACGAAACCCTTTTATACTTATCAATTTCGTTATAATTTACAACTCACACTTACACGTTCACGGGAAAATAGGTCCATTTGGCGGTATGTTTGCTCGAAATCCTAAGCACTTGCGCAACGAAGGTATATCACCTTTATATTGACTTTTGATTTTCTTTAAGCACAGTTACAACATTGTAACTAAGCGTTTGCGCACACTTATTCCTTAGGTGTTGCATGTCAAAAAAACAGCAAGGGCATGTTTCCCCTGATCTTGTCGATACGATATTTTCTCTTGTTTTGGTTCCACAGTTGAAAGTAAATGTAAAGAGAGATAACAATGATTTCTGGTTGGTCAGTAATGTAGATTGGACTGATTAACAAAACTTCTGAGTGCGTGGAAGAGAGAGAATTCAAAGCAGGCTATTATTTTGTGTGAAGAAGAGAGATCGAGTCAGAAATGGGAATGATGACACGAATGTTAAGGGCAAGTTCAGCCGTGAGAATAATCTTGAATAACGGTCAAGAGGATATGCGAATCTACAATAGAGAATGCAATTAATAAAACTAGTACCTCTATCTATCTTCCTTTCATTATATAGACGCAGATCATTTTCTAGTTTGCTTATTCTAAATAGAATATTAAACCGTCCTAAAAAGACACTACGTCATTCTGAATCATGGATTTTCTTTTAAACTATTTGACAGTTTAATCTTCAGATCATCAATTTAGCAAATTAATTTTCTGATGTAATTGACATCATGTTTGTACATGTAGACATTATCAACAAATTAATTACATGTAAGGCTTTCCTAAACGGAAGTACGTTTATGGTGACGTGGATCATAGTGATATGCAGCTAATTAGAAATCAGCTTCACAACTAGTGTTATCCATAACAGAAATTCAGCAATATAGTTATTCACAGAGCAACAAAATTGTAGTAAGCTGACTTTGGGAAACGCTAATGGAGGAAATAACTCCAGGTGGCTATTTCTCAGATAGTTTCAAATGAATGTGGTAGGTGGCATATGTAGCATGTGCATTACTAGAAACTTAGCAATATTATAGATTTACTTCAGATGTGAGCCATTCTTCTTGTCATTGTGCTTTAAATCTTGAAAATGACTATTCAGAAATCACAATCTAAAATTAAGGAGGTAAGTTCCTAGTGTCCTGTGATTTATTATGCATGTTAGATGTAGGTATTTTGTATTAGTTTTCCAAACATACTATTAGCAAATTATCTTTGTAGGAGTAACGGCGCCGATCTCAATTTACGCCAAATTTTGTATTTTGCTTTTTGTTAAAAAGAAAAGATATTTTGAACAGTGGCACATACTATTTTGCTTCCGATTTGTGTTTTACATACCATGTAATAACTACCAGAAAAGAAATTATGTATACAATGGGCCAAGGATATACAATACTTGAAGCAGCTATCAAATTCATACATGTAGAGAAAAGCGCTCTCAATGGGCAACAAAACATTTTAATATACCAAAAAGAACACTAAGAGATTATATTGTTAAGGGTAGGTCAACGTCATTAATAGAAAGAAAGTACGGTTTATGTCCTGAACTTGAGGATGGATTATGTGAAAGAATAATAACTTTCTGGAATGTTGGCTATCCGTTGACATCAAAAGCAGTTAGAAGTTGTGTTTATATATACTTTCTGTGAACAAACTGAAGTTAAACCCAGTTTCAGTGAAGAAAAACTGCCGGATATAACTGGTTGCAGCTGTTCTTACCTCACCACACAGAAAGTGCAACACAATTGCAAGAAACTAAGGGCTTTGAAATTAATAGTTTGTTGTTGATTACTCGAATTTTCAGAAACGTGAGAAGATTATGGCCGATATATAAATGTAATGAATAAACCAGAATTAATTTTTAATATCTATAAGAAATGGCGCGGTTCATGTTTTCATAAAGTCACGCGTGTACGGAAGACAAGGGTCAAAAACTGTACATATGGTTGAGCAAGAACATTGTGAAAAGTGTGTAGATTGTGGCTTGTGGGAACGGGCTTGGGTACTTCATTCTACTCATGACAACGTTTAAAAGTGCCAAAATGAAGCGTGAATGATTTGACAGTTTGCCTCCTGGAAGCACTGCAGCTATGGCTCCAAAAGGAAACATGACGTGTGAAATTTTCGTGGAACGGATTGCCCATTTAAATCGATAATTGCCTTTTTATCTTTGGGGGTGCCAAAAGTAATTTAGATTATTCGATGGTGGACGCAGCTAAGAAATGAACTATAACTATATTTTATTTCTCGAGTCAAACAACTCATGAGCATCATCTTATGGACAAATTTGTGTTTGGCCCCTTCGCAACTTATTGGGACCAGGAGGTATAAAGGTGATCAAGAAAGTTCTGTCGCTTTTTCACCCACCATCTTTGAACATCGATATGTCACCTAACACGTACCTGGAAGATAAAAAATAGTCTCCATCAGCATCTACGGCCTTCTGCCAACGTTCTGGAAGGCCATGGATTCCATCGCGGTAGAACTTGGTGGGCCATGAAGCGAAGAATGTATCAAGTGCATTTTGCACCTCTACTAGTGATTTGAAGTGGCGATCCTCTAAGGTGATTGTCTAAGGAATGGAACAGGTGATAATCGGATGGTGCAATGTTCTCGGAGTATGACAGATGCAATAGTATTTCCCATCCAAGGCGTAGAATGGTGTCCCGGGTCATCTTTGCCACGTGGGGCTTAACGTTGTCCTGTAACAGGAGGATCCCTTTGCGAATCAGAAGTGCTGGCTCCAGAGTTTTGAGTGTTCTTGAAAACGGCTCAACAGGTTGACAGTACACAGTTGCATTGATGCTCTGATTAGCTGGTAGCAGTTCTCGATGCACAATGCCGCAAGCATTCCACCAAACACACAGGAGGACCTTGGTGCAGTGCTGGTTTCTGCTGTTTTGGAACCGGTTTATAGGATGCTAACCAATGATGTCGGTGCTATGGAGCTTCGTACAGGACCAACTTGTCATTACATGTCAACACCCTGTCCAGAAATGGCTCCTTCCTGAGATGAACACAGGTGTCTGTTCTGTCCCGGAGTCAAATCATGTGAGACCCATTGATTCAACTTTGTAGTGCTTCCGAAGTTGATGGAGGTGTTGCCGAATGATTACTTCACACACGCTGAGTTGTAGTCCTAGTTCCTCACATATCTGGCCACTGTTTACATCAATTGTTGAATGAAGATCATTTTGCACATATATTCGTCTTCCGGTACGTGGTGAGTTTTCGAGTGTTTCGTCACTGTCCTTAAATTTGTTAAAACCACCACTGCACTGTCCGCGTAGTCAGAACACCCTCACCAAAGGCTTGTCATATTTCCCGTTCCACTGCAGGGCGTTTGATCCCAGTTTGAACTGGTACAGCATACATGCCCTTATGACGCTGTAGAGAGGTCCCATGTTCACTTTGTCCTTATGCAATTTCACGTTGTAACTGAACTGCCACAAGCAGGTAGTATGTTGGATAAACCCAGACCAACAACTGACCTTCACCTTATCTCTGTTCGCATTCAACTCACGGTGTAAGGGCCAATTGAACACAGACCCCCACTGAAAGCGACAGAACTTTCTTGGTTATCTTTGCTTTACTGCTCCTCAGGCGGTATCGCGGCAGAGCGATAAGAAAACAACGTTTCTAATCGATCTTTCATAGTGTTTGAAACAAAGTTGCCACACTTTCGAACATAAAATCTTATTCCACAGCCACAGAAATTTATCCATTTCGTTCTCACAATTCCTGACCATGCTTTTGCACTTAGTGTTGTGAATAGTGTCTTTGTAGCTACTGTTTCAGCATGCACATCAGTTTGAAAGTTAAGATCGGCACACACTTTCGAAGATTCTGATACCTTACAAGAATTATGTAATGATAACCAATTGACATCGACTTCATTTCAAGGATTATCACTAACTCCCGTAAAACTTCTACGGCTCATAAATGAAATTTCAAGCTGTTAAGTCTTCCTATAGTTTTAGAGAAAAAACTGAGAAGCGAAGATGAAGAAAAGAAGAAAATGAAAAAAGAGAAAGAAATGATGCATACAAATGGATGAGAGGCTTGAGAGAATCATTCAGAAGCATAAAGTTACTGGTGATTTCAGAAAGTGCCTGAGAGGTTGGGACCATGTTCAAAAGCTGAATAATGCACAGTGTTCGGTGAAACTGACGACGCATATTACGCTAATACATAATTTCCATATACAATACGTACACTGAGAAAAATCCGTTATCCGGACAGCGGTATATTGTACAAATATACGGAATCCATAAGTTTACGACGGAAATCTGTAACGAAACATTACTTATTGCTTTTTTCCCGCTTTGATGTTAGATCATACCGCTGCAGGATGTATGGCATCTAACAATCTTCCGTACATTACATACATATATGTATGTTACATATATCAGCTATATGTTATAAGATGTCCATCTGTATGTGAGATCCTGATCGCCTATATACATTTCTTTGTTTCATACGGAAAGTACGTATAGATGGAACGTTCAAAAGGTGAATACTTATACGGAAAGTATTAAAAAACATAAGTTTTCAGTTATGCCTTTGCTGCAGGATGTTACATATAGTCGTACGTAACTATAGGATTAAGTAAGTCTTAACGTAACTATAGGATTAAGTAAGTCGTAACGTAACTATAGGATTAAGTAAGTCGTAACGTAACTATAGGATTAAGTAAGTCGTAACGTAACTATAGGATTATAGTCGTACGTAACTAACGTAAGTTCAAAAACTATAGGATTTACATATGTAATCTACATTTTTACTTCGCCACATACGGTTTTTTTTCTCTGTGTCTCCATTTTCTTCGTGTGGAGAAAATAAATTTATACAAAATATTTGAAGTCTCTTCTTCTGATCTTTGGATATGCATTTCAATGAAAGGTGAGTGATAAAAACCCATAAAATACTGTATTTAGGGATACACTTCGAACCTCTGTATACTCTTAGGACGTGTCCTCTAATCAAAGTATCACAATAAAAAACCCAGCTTCGAGTAGGCACTAAATACATCACAGAATTCATTTCAAACAGTTCAGCCATTTTCCTGTGATGATCATGAAAACCCAGACAACGTCGATTTTAGTGTGACGAAAAGATATAGATATTTTTCTCTCCTTCCTTTAAACGGAAATTTTCTAGATCCGTCACTGCCAATGAGGGCAGTATACTTATGGTAATTTTGATAATATCAATCAGTGGCGTATTTACGATTTTGTTTCGGGAGTGGCTTTGATAACTTTCGGGGGGAAGGCTTTGCCTGGAAATGTGAAAATTCTGCAAGATATTCCATTTACTTTACTATACTAAGTAAGATTTCGGGGGGGGGGGCTTAAGCCCGGAAGCCACCCCCTTAAATACGCCACTGATATCAATATTTACATTGACGTACAATCAAAAGCAACACATCATTCAGATTTCTAATATATACTTCAGTAAGCAATATTGTTGTAACAACCTTACAAAGTATGAGTAATATTCTTCTCAGCGTTATTTTATGTATTTGTCTGATGGAATGTAAATATGTGAATGCTTAAACTTACAAAGAATAAAAAGCGTTCTCGTAATCAGTTTGAACTGAAAAATAGTTCGTTGCAATTTTTCACCTTTTGATGTTAAAAGTTACGTTAGAATCAAATACGTAAAAAATTGATAACGTTTACAGAAGTAAAACACACTGAATTTCTTTACATTAAACGTAATTAATCGTTTTCTTTCTATTTTAAGAAGAACAGCAAAACTCTAATTAGAACACTGTTACAGACTTTGAGATCAATGGGATGCGATGCTACAAATTGCTTGATTTAATAGGGATCTCGTAGTCATCGTTTGCCCTTTTCGTTAGTACTGATAATTGTATTTTTTTTTTTTTTTGTAAGAAAAAAATAAGAAGATGCTAATAACAGACCATCAAAACTTGAATCTTAATAGAACAGGAGAATTTGAGGAAGGAGAACCTAACACTGTACGTGTGTATACTCTGAATAATATGTGGGTTAAGAGTAGGTGTAGTTCTTCGGAGATATTCCTTGACCTTTCTCTGATTATTAGCTGCGAATCTACTAATTGATTTTATTCAACAAAACCAAATTAGTATCTTACAATGTAATTTGAGTTAGTAGCCAGAACAGGTTTTATTATGTGATGATGAACCAGCTATTATTGATATTCAAATCAGTGCAGAATTCTTACTAGATAAATAGTTATATTTTAATAATTTGCTCGAAGAATGATATGATGCTTGTACTGATTCTTGTAATATAAACACACTGTGATTTTCTTGTTAAAATTCTACGTTACGAGGGCCACTATTTATATTTTGAGCCTAACAATGAAGAAAACAGTAATTTGTCATTGAAAATTGATTTATTGTCTTTCGAAATATTCTCCTTTATAATCAATACACTTTTTCATTCGTTCGAACCATTTGTCAAAGCATTTTTTCCAATCTTCTTGAGACACCTCCATAATATGGTTTTTGAACGCATCAACGGCTTCTTCCGCCGATGAAAATCGTTGTCCGTGCAATTTATTCTTCACATTAGGGAACAAGAAGAAGTCATTGGGTGCCAAATCAGGACTGTAGGCCGGATGACCCATCAATTCGATTTTTTGTGTTCAAATAGTTGGTTATTAGACGAGATGTGTGAGAGCTCGCATTGTCTTGATGAAGTTTACAAGTAAACATGATCCGACGGCGCTTGTTTGTTTTCCGTATTTGACCGAATACCACCGACAAACAAATAGTTGTGTACCATTCCGAGTTGACAGTTCTACGTTTCTCTAAAGGCACAGTTGCCACATGACCGGTTTTCCCGTAAAAACAAGCAGCCATTTGTTTCGATGCGCTTAGAGCGCGAACAACTTTTGTTGGATTTGGTTCATCTTGAAACACCCACACAGTCGACTGCTCTTTACGTTCCAGCCCATATGCATATGTCCATGATTCGTCTCCTTTTACAACCTTATATGGGTCTTTTGAAGCATCGCCATTGTATTTATTGAGCATTTGTGTGCACAATCGACGCGAACTTCTTTTTGAGTTCTTGTCAAATTATGTGTGATCCAACGAGAACAAACCTTTCTCACAGCTAAATGATCATGTAATATCTTATATATGCTGGTGGAACTAATGCCTAGGGCTACCTCAATCTCATAGTATGTCACATGGTGATCTTGCAGTATTAGGTTTCGCACAGCATCAATGTTTTCTTGAATAACAACTGATTTTGGACGACCTTCGCGAATTTCGTCAGTGAGCGAATGGCGGCCACGAGTAAAATCGTAGTAGTAATCGCATGACTTGGTCTCACTTTGGACTTTGACCCCGACCTTTGTGACGTCATAGGTCAAAGGTCAATGACCTTGGCCCGGGGTCAATGACCTAGGGGTACCTAGGACCACCCCCTCTAAATTTTGGCAGGGGTACCTTGGCCCACCCCCTAAATTTTGGCAGGGGTACATAGGACCACCCCCCTTAAATTTCGGAAATTGCCAAATTTAAAAATTGGGTGTGGTAGCCTAGGACCATAGTATGTACCTCTATCAGTATTGGGTGTCTATGTCGTTCCCTTTTATGGGTAAAAAATTGCCAAAAATTTAAATTTCGGGGGTTTTTGACCTAATTTATCCCCTTTGATGAGGTATTATTACCCTATATAGTTATATGGGCGTATACAGGGGTCCATTACCTTTCATAACATATGGGTATATTAATGCACCCCTTGAAAAATTTGGGAGGGGGTACGTTGGCCCACCCCTTAAATTTTGGAAATTGCCCAATTTAAACATTTGGTATTATAGTACCGGACCCTAATATGTATCATGATAAATTTGGGTGGTCCACCTCATTCCCTTCTAGGGGTACCAAATTGCCAAAATATAAACGTAAGCAATACGTTGTACCACGTGTTTGGTTTTCGACCTAATTTATCCCCTTTGATGAGGTGTTATTATCCTATATAGTTATATGGTCATGTATAGGGGTCCATTACCTTTCATAAGACATGGGTATATTAATGCACCCCTTTAAATTTTTGGTAGGGGTACCTTGGCCCACCCCTTCATTTTTAGAAATTGCCCAATTTAAACATTTGGTATTATAGTATAGGACGCTAATATGGATCACTATAAATTTGGGTGGTCCACCTCGTCCCCTTTTAGGGGTACAAAATTGCCAAAAATATAAACGTAAGCAATACGTTATACCACGTGTTTGGTTTTCGGCCTAATTTATCTCCTTGGATGAGGTCCTATTACCTTATATAGTTATATGGGCGTATACATGGGTCCATTCCCTTTCATAAGACATAGGTATATTAATGCACCCCTTGAAAAATTTGGGAGGGGTACCGTGGCCCACCCCTTAAATTTTGGAAATTGCCAAATCTAAAAATTGGGTGTGGTAGCCTAGGACCATAGTATGTACCTCTATCAGTATTGGGGGTCTATGTCGTTCCCTTTCATGTGTAAAAAAATTGCCAAAAATTCAAATTTCGGGGGTTTTTGACCTAATTTATCCCCTTTGATGAGGTGTTATTACCTTATATGGTTATATGGGCGTATACAGGGGTCCATTCCCTTTCATAACATATGGGTATATTAATGCACCGCTTGAAAAATTTGGGAGGGATACCTTGGCCCACCCCTTAAATTTTGGAAATTGCCCATTTTCAACATTGGGTATTATAGTACAGGACTCTAATATGTATCATGATAAATTTGGGTGCTCCACCTCGTTTCCTTCTAGGGGTACAAAATTGCCAAAATATAAACATAAGCAATACGTTATATCACGTGTTTGGTTTTTGGTCGATTTTATCCCCTTTGATGATGTGTTATTATTCTATATAGTTATATGGTCATGTATAGGGGTCCATTACCTTTCATAAGATATGGGTATATTTGTGCACTCCTTTAAAAATTTTGGGAGGGGTACTTTGGCCCACCCCATTAAATTTTGGAAATTGCCCAATTTAAAACATTTGGTATTATAGTACCGGACCCTAACATGTATTATGATAAATTTGGGTGGTCCACCTCGTTCCCTTTTAGGGGTACAAATTGCCAAAATATAAACGTAAGCAATACGTTGTACCACGTGTTTGGTTTGACCTAAGTTATCCCCTTGGATGAGGTTCTATTACCTTATATGGTTATATGGTTATGTATAGGGGTCTATTCCCTATCATAAGACATAGGTACATTTGTGCACTCCTTTAAAAATTTGGGAGGGGTACTTTGGCCCACCCCTTTAATTTTGGAAATTGCCCCTTTTACATGTTTGGTATTATAGTATAGAACCATAATATATATTATTATAAATTTGGGTGGTTCACCACGCTTCCTTTGATGGGTACGAAATTGCCAAATTTTAGTACAACCACGTGTTTGGTTTTGGCTCAATTTATCCCCGTGGATGAGGTCCTATTACCTTATATGGTTATATGATCATGTATAGGGGTCCATTTCATATCCCCTTAAATTTTGGAAATTTTCCAATTTAAGCATTCGGTATCATAGTACATGACCTCAACATGTATCATGATAAATTTGGGTGGTCCATCTTGTTCCCTTTCATGGGTAAAAATTACTAAAATATAAACATAAGCAATATGTTGTACCATGCGTTTGGTTTTTGGCCCAATTTCTTCCCTTTGATGGGGTTCTATTACCTTATATGGTTATATGGTCATGTATATGGGTTCATTTCCTATCATAAGACATGGGTACATTGACGCACCCCTTGAAAAATTTGGGAGGGGTATCTTGGCTTATCCACTCGGTTTTAGAAATTGTTTTAATATAAGCATTTGGTATCATAGTACAGGACTTCAATATGTACCACTATAAATTTGGATGGTCCACATCGTTCCCTTTCATGGGTAAAGAACTACCAAAAATCGAATTTCGGAGGTTATTGACACCTATTTAGCACGTTATATGGTTTATTACCTTTATATGTTTATGTTCCCTTTTAAATTTGGGAATTATCAAATAACAAAATTCGGTAAACGTTTTCTAGGACCCATTGGTGTTCCTCTTATGGCCAAATATTCAAAATTTAAATGTTATTGACCGGCTTTATTATTGAATAAGTACAGGATTTATTACTTTTTTCATAAGACACAGGTGTATTTGTGTACCAATCTTAAATTTTGGAAGGGGTACATTTCTTATTGTCGTATCAATAATTGGTAATTGTTCTTAAAATTGGATAGTATCTCATTCATTGGGTAAATCATTATGATCACGTGATCGGTTATTGACCTATGATGGGATTAGGAGTCCAGGACATTGGTACATTGAAACTTTGTAGGATAATTTGATAATGCGTCATTGGTTTTGATTATTCCCGCCAAATATAAACGTAAGCAAGACGTTGTACCACGTGATTGTCCTTGATGAGGTAGTGTACAGGGATTCATTTCCTTTGTTGTGATACTTCTTAAGTTTGAGTACACACACACTTCTAGGGTTCTACTCAGGTAAACAATTGACGGACATTATTGACCTTATTGAACATATAATGATATGATTAACTCTAAGACTTAGGTATATCAAGAGAAGTATTCTTTAAATTTGGGAATGGTGATAAACAGAATTTTAACATAAGGTGCGAAATTTGAAACAATACATTGAACTTTAGTCACAGCTCATAGTCTAAGATCATTGGTGGTGATTGATTTGAAATCTGATAGCTAACCTTATTGAATCTTATGACTCATAGACGAAAGGCAATACATGCTACAACACTGGCAAAGTTATTGTTAATGCAATTTGATTGGTTGATCACTATCTTTCCTGCAATCTGATTGGTTGATCACTATCTTTCGTGCAATCTGATTGGTTGTTGATTTTCAAATCTTTGCTGTATTCAGTTTTAAGTTTTGTTTAACATTTAAAAATCTTGGTTTCGTTCAACATTTTGCGCACTCACTGATAAATATGATCAAAACCGTTTATTTGTTAATCGAATAATTAAAAAACCGGATAAAGTTTGACGGTTAACCGTGAAACGTAAAATTTTTTAGTTTGAAAATTTTTTGTTTGAAAGTTTTTGTTTGAAAACTCTTGTTTCAAATTTGTGTTTGAATTTTTTGTTTCAGAATTTTGTTTGAAATTTGTTTCAAAATTTTTTGTTTGAAAATTTTTTTGTTTGAAATTTTTTTGTTGCAAAATTTTGTTTGAAAATTTTTTGTTCGAAATTTTTTGTTTTGAAATTTTTCGTTTCCAAATTTTTTTGTTTAAATTCTTTTTGTTTCGAAAGTTTTGTTTGAAATTTTTTGTTTGAAACTTTGGTTTGACATTTTTAAAAGTTTGTGCACTCATTAGTAAAGAACCGGAACTGTTAGAACTAAAACCTCTGGCAACATTGTGGTGCAATAGTACACGTCAGAACATGGTGCAATAGTACTCGTCAGAACACGATAATGCAACGTCATCAGTTTTGCATCATCGTTCGAGTTAGTATTCATAATAACGTCATCATGGCCACTTGTCTGCAGTTTCTAAACACGCGTGACGTGATGAAATCATTTACCAAGATTACTGATTTACAACAGAATGTACCTTATAGAATCTTAGCTAGCCAAATGATCCCTACAAAATTTGGATTAAGAATCTTGAAGCTTGAAAATGATAAGAATATAATTTTACCAACAAGATATTTACCCATGGAAGCATCAAAACAAGAAGAACTGCTGCGTTTCTTAAATACTGGATCTGTATCTTTATGTTACAAAGGATTCTTGGGTCGAAGTCATCAATTTGAATTTAGTACACAGCCAGATTCGTCATCAATTGTGACGAAATCATGAATTCAAACATCAGCACATCAGACATAGTTGTATGAATGTGGTTGGTCAGCATGACGTCAGCAACTGTGATGAAACTATAAATTCAAACGTCAGCACATGACGTCAGCAATAACTATAAACCAGCAAATACAGTGTCATCCCACGAAATCATTTGAGCAAGTGCTTTTCAGGAGGAAAGATGTGTACTTCTAACGATAAAGAGTTCATCTTCGCAAGCTATTATCCAATAAACAAAACATGTGATGATTGGTATCAGTGCTAGAACATTTGAACCAGTAATTCGATTGGGCAAAGCAGAACAATTTGGTGTACAACTGACCTGTGAAGAATGGCACGAATCGACCAAATGAACGATTATTTTCATGATGAGCTAAATGTGACCATAGTCAAATCATTAGGCTCAAATCATGAAGTGGTGCTGCGTACAGTCCTCGAAGAGAAGATGGTGCTGTTACGTAAAAAGAGTACATTCCATGTCCCTCGCAACATGGTGTATCTAACACAAACGGAATGGAACAAATTCATCAGCGTATTTCAGTGTGTGAAACATGCAGTGGAAGTGTGCAACAAAACCAGTATATTCCTGAAAAAGTACTATTTTGAAAAATGTGTTATGCATATTGTACAACATGTATCTAGATATTGTGATGGTTGTCAACATCGTTCGTGGGTGCATACCTGTATTGATAAACAGTTTATTTGTGATCAAATGGACATTCAGTTTCCACCAATTGATATTGCAATAGACCTTAAAAGACTTCAACTGGAATTAAAATTATATGCTAAAGACAAACTAGTGCAAGAAGTTCAAAATACATTGTATCGACAATATCCAGAACCACTATCTGGTATGGATGTATGTGGAGTGTAATAAAATGATCCATTTCAATGAATTGTGTTTTTTCATTTCAAGTACAACCCCAGGTTCTGACGTGTACTATTGCACCACAATGTTGTCAAAGGTTTTAGTTCTAACAGTTCCAGTTCTTTACTAATAAGTGCACAAACTTTAAAAAAAAATGTCAAACCAAACTTTGAAACAAAAATTTAGAACAAAAATCTTTGAAACAAAATTTTGAAACGAAAAAATTCAAACAAAAAATTTCAAACGAAAAAAATTCAAACAAAATTTTGAAGCGAAAAAAATTTCAAACAAAATTTTGAAACAAAAAATTTCAAACAAAAAATTTGGAAACGAAAAATTTTAAACAAAATTTTGAAACGAAAAAATTTCAAACGAAAAAATTTTGAAACAAAAAATTCAAACGAAAAAATCTCAAACAAAAAGTTTCAAACAAAAAAATTTCAAACTAAAAAATTTTACGTTTCACGGTTAACCGTCAAACTTTATCCGGTTTTTTAATTATTCGATTAACAAATAAACGGTTTTGATCATATTTATCAGTGAGTGCGCAAAATGTTGAACGAAACCAAGATTTTTAAATGTTAAACAAAACTTAAAACTGAATACAGCAAAGATTTGAAAATCAACAACCAATCAGATTGCACGAAAGATAGTGATCAACCAATCAGATTGCAGGAAAGATAGTGATCAACCAATCAAATTGCATTAACAATAACTTTGCCAGTGTTGTAGCATGTATTGCCTTTCGTCTATGAGTCATAAGATTCAATAAGGTTAGCTATCAGATTTCAAATCAATCACCACCAATGATCTTAGACTATGAGCTGTGACTAAAGTTCAATGTATTGTTTCAAATTTCGCACCTTATGTTAAAATTCTGTTTATCACCATTCCCAAATTTAAAGAATACTTCTCTTGATATACCTAAGTCTTAGAGTTAATCATATCATTATATGTTCAATAAGGTCAATAATGTCCGTCAATTGTTTACCTGAGTAGAACCCTAGAAGTGTGTGTGTACTCAAACTTAAGAAGTACCACAACAAAGGAAATGAATCCCTGTACACTACCTCATCAAGGACAATCACGTGGTACAACGTCTTGCTTACGTTTATATTTGGCGGGAATAATCAAAACCAATGACGCATTATCAAATTATCCTACAAAGTTTCAATGTACCAATGTCCTGGACTCCTAATCCCATCATAGGTCAATAACCGATCACGTGATCATAATGATTTACCCAATGAATGAGATACTATCCAATTTTAAGAACAATTACCAATTATTGATACGACAATAAGAAATGTACCCCTTCCAAAATTTAAGATTGGTACACAAATACACCTGTGTCTTATGAAAAAAGTAATAAATCCTGTACTTATTCAATAATAAAGCCGGTCAATAACATTTAAATTTTGAATATTTGGCCATAAGAGGAACACCAATGGGCCCTAGAAAACGTTTACCGAATTTTGTTATTTGATAATTCCCAAATTTAAAAGGGAACATAAACATATAAAGGTAATAAACCATATAACGTGCTAAATAGGTGTCAATAACCTCCGAAATTCGATTTTTGGTAGTTCTTTACCCATGAAAGGGAACGATGTGGACCATCCAAATTTATAGTGGTACATATTGAAGTCCTGTACTATGATACCAAATGCTTATATTAAAACAATTTCTAAAACCGAGTGGATAAGCCAAGATACCCCTCCCAAATTTTTCAAGGGGTGCGTCAATGTACCCATGTCTTATGATAGGAAATGAACCCATATACATGACCATATAACCATATAAGGTAATAGAACCCCATCAAAGGGAAGAAATTGGGCCAAAAACCAAACGCATGGTACAACATATTGCTTATGTTTATATTTTAGTAATTTTTACCCATGAAAGGGAACAAGATGGACCACCCAAATTTATCATGATACATGTTGAGGTCATGTACTATGATACCGAATGCTTAAATTGGAAAATTTCCAAAATTTAAGGGGATATGAAATGGACCCCTATACATGATCATATAACCATATAAGGTAATAGGACCTCATCCACGGGGATAAATTGAGCCAAAACCAAACACGTGGTTGTACTAAAATTTGGCAATTTCGTACCCATCAAAGGAAACGTGGTGAACCACCCAAATTTATAATAATATATATTATGGTTCTATACTATAATACCAAACATGTAAAAGGGGCAATTTCCAAAATTAAAGGGGTGGGCCAAAGTACCCCTCCCAAATTTTTAAAGGAGTGCACAAATGTACCTATGTCTTATGATAGGGAATAGACCCCTATACATAACCATATAACCATATAAGGTAATAGAACCTCATCCAAGGGGATAACTTAGGTCAAACCAAACACGTGGTACAACGTATTGCTTACGTTTATATTTTGGCAATTTGTACCCCTAAAAGGGAACGAGGTGGACCACCCAAATTTATCATAATACATGTTAGGGTCCGGTACTATAATACCAAATGTTTTAAATTGGGCAATTTCCAAAATTTAATGGGGTGGGCCAAAGTACCCCTCCCAAAATTTTTAAAGGAGTGCACAAATATACCCATATCTTATGAAAGGTAATGGACCCCTATACATGACCATATAACTATATAGAATAATAACACATCATCAAAGGGGATAAAATCGACCAAAAACCAAACACGTGATATAACGTATTGCTTATGTTTATATTTTGGCAATTTTGTACCCCTAGAAGGAAACGAGGTGGAGCACCCAAATTTATCATGATACATATTAGAGTCCTGTACTATAATACCCAATGTTGAAAATGGGCAATTTCCAAAATTTAAGGGGTGGGCCAAGGTATCCCTCCCAAATTTTTCAAGCGGTGCATTAATATACCCATATGTTATGAAAGGGAATGGACCCCTGTATACGCCCATATAACCATATAAGGTAATAACACCTCATCAAAGGGGATAAATTAGGTCAAAAACCCCCGAAATTTGAATTTTTGGCAATTTTTTTACACATGAAAGGGAACGACATAGACCCCCAATACTGATAGAGGTACATACTATGGTCCTAGGCTACCACACCCAATTTTTAGATTTGGCAATTTCCAAAATTTAAGGGGTGGGCCACGGTACCCCTCCCAAATTTTTCAAGGGGTGCATTAATATACCTATGTCTTATGAAAGGGAATGGACCCATGTATACGCCCATATAACTATATAAGGTAATAGGACCTCATCCAAGGAGATAAATTAGGCCGAAAACCAAACACGTGGTATAACGTATTGCTTACGTTTATATTTTTGGCAATTTTGTACCCCTAAAAGGGGACGAGGTGGACCACCCAAATTTATAGTGATCCATATTAGCGTCCTATACTATAATACCAAATGTTTAAATTGGGCAATTTCTAAAAATGAAGGGGTGGGCCAAGGTACCCCTACCAAAAATTTAAAGGGGTGCATTAATATACCCATGTCTTATGAAAGGTAATGGACCCCTATACATGACCATATAACTATATAGGATAATAACACCTCATCAAAGGGGATAAATTAGGTCGAAAACCAAACACGTGGTACAACGTATTGCTTACGTTTATATTTTGGCAATTTGGTACCCCTAGAAGGGAATGAGGTGGACCACCCAAATTTATCATGATACATATTAGGGTCCGGTACTATAATACCAAATGTTTAAATTGGGCAATTTCCAAAATTTAAGGGGTGGGCCAACGTACCCCCTCCCAAATTTTTCAAGGGGTGCATTAATATACCCATATGTTATGAAAGGTAATGGACCCCTGTATACGCCCATATAACTATATAGGGTAATAATACCTCATCAAAGGGGATAAATTAGGTCAAAAACCCCCGAAATTTAAATTTTTGGCAATTTTTTACCCATAAAAGGGAACGACATAGACACCCAATACTGATAGAGGTACATACTATGGTCCTAGGCTACCACACCCAATTTTTAAATTTGGCAATTTCCGAAATTTAAGGGGGGTGGTCCTATGTACCCCTGCCAAAATTTAGGGGGTGGGCCAAGGTACCCCTGCCAAAATTTAGAGGGGGTGGTCCTAGGTACCCCTAGGTCATTGACCCCGGGCCAAGGTCATTGACCTTTGACCTATGACGTCACAAAGGTCGGGGTCAAAGTCCAAAGTGAGACCAAGTCATGCGATTACTACTATCGTTATACCAGCGTTTCACAGTGGCAAAGAATGGGGCTTCATCACCAAATGTGGAAGTAAGTTGATCGCTGCACTCTTGTCTTGATAAGCCACGTCGAAAATCGTAATAAATCATTGCACGAAAATTTTCAAGAGTTAATTCCATTTTTCTGTTGTCACGCAACTTCAAGTCAACGTAAACAACACAAATAAAGCTATTGCCGAAACATTTGAAGTGCGTTATGGTCAAAAATGTCAAACGTTTCTTAAAAAAAAAAAAAAAAAAACCTAACTACAATCAGTGTTGCCAAGGCTCAAAATATAAATAGTGGCCCTCGTATTATTCGCGCTTGAAAAAACAATGTCCAAAGGCTATACCAATCGATAGTTTTTAAAGCGCAACAAAATGAAATGGGTGGGTATATGTAATCATATGTAGTTTCCGAGAAAGCGAAGAGGAATTATTGTTTTATTAACCTAAAAATGGATGCTTTACAATTACTACCCTGCCTATTAAGATGAAACTCATCTTAATCTTATCAAACCTTTTCATTGTGGTACTAAAGACAAAAATGAACAAAAAAAAAAAAAAAAAAAATGAAATCTTCAAGTTTTACTTTTCACAATTACGTCGGCTAAGCTAAAGGAGACGGTGATGATGAGAAATGAATGAAATGGTGGAATGAACAAAGTGGAAGGAAGCGGAAGAACCCCGAGAAAACCCACGCACACAGTGTTTGATCACCACAAAGTTTACTTGGTGCGGGCTGGGATCGATCCAGGGACCCTATATACCAGAAATGAATGCTCTACCACTGAGCCACCGTGGCTCCACTAACTAGACAAAAGTATTCTGTATCCTGAATGAGATATAGCCCGAAATTATTTTTAATTCTTAAACATTATCATATATCAAGCAAAGATCACATCGAGCTATCAAAAAAAGATGTTTGAAAGTGAATTCTCAAGAGTAGAGATCGAAAACAAAAAAAAAAAAAAAAAAAAAAACTAATTTCTATGTTGTTAGAAATTATGTCGGTCGTTGACAATCTGATGTTGATATTTTTGTATTTACTCTGCTATAATCGATTATTTATTTATTCACTTACTGTATACGTTTAAGAAACAATAGGCTACAGTGTTACGTATCAGATTTTGTATATTGTTTATTTTCTCCTAACATTGACAAACATATTCCTCACGGTGCAACACATAGTGCTTCTAATGTCTCATTCTTACTTCTATGTGATGGACTGCATATGATTTTCGCCGGTGTGCTACAAGAGAAAAAGATTTCTTATTGCATATTATTATTATTATTATTATTATTATTATTATTATTATTATTATTATTATTATTATTATTATTATTATTATTATTATTATTATTATTATTATGAAAAGTTTAAAGGCCTCCTTCTCCCCAACCCTTTACTATCTGCCCGGCAGACTCTGCATGTATTTCTTCCTGACCCCCTCTATCTAAATATATCCACAGTTCCTGGATTCCGGATTGTTTGGAAAGAACGTTTACTTGTCATACTAACTGCAAGCTTAAACAATACGTGTAAGTCTCTACTTCTGAACAAAATACATGAATATATCGTTCTAGAAAGACGGAAAATTTTGCGAAATTGGGGGGTGCGTTGGCTCATTGGTGGAACGTTCACCTCCGATGCTTGGGGTCACTGGTTCGATCCCAGCTCGCGCCGTGTGAACTTTGTGGTGGACAAACGCCGTGATCGTGGGTTTTCTCGGGTTCTCCCGTTTCCTCCCACTTTCTTCATTCCACCATTTCATTCATTTCTCATAATCACTGTCTCCTTTAGCCTAATCGGCACAATCGTAGGACGTAAAACTCAAAGAGTTCATTTCATTTCATTTTGCGAAATTTTCGAAGATTATACTTTTAAAACCGGGAGATCGGATATTTTTTTAACTATTATTTACCATTTTCAATTGCACGAAATAGGAATAAAATAAATTGTGAATTGCACTTATTTTTACGAAAGTTACCTTAGAACATACTTTTCAAAGAGCGAATAAAATCCTTCATAAATGAGTGTTCTCAATTATAAGGAGTGGGGACTGTCAGAAAGCTAAATAGAACATATACAACATATTATATGAAAATAGATTTTTTTGGTAAAACTTACTGTCGAACATATTTTTAAACTCAGGCTCAAGCTAAACACTCCTTCATTCTAGATTGATTTTAACCCTAAGAAGTCGGCATTACAGGAAAGCTTTAAATAAATTATACACCATAAATATTATATCAAAATCGAATATTATTTCAACGAAAATTATATCAGAACTTTTAAATGTTTTTTTAATGTATTTGAGGGCAAGAATACATCCCCTCAGTCTTCACTGATTTTGTATAATGGAGATGAATAAAAAGGTGCAAATGAAATATTTATCTATTGCATTAAAATCGATAATTTCATTTACGAAATATATCGTGAAACACATACTTCTTTGTTTTTTCTTGTAATCATGGAGAGGTAAATTAATTCTTTTATTCTTAACAGATTTGAACACCAAGCAGTGAAGACGAGTCGTAAGTCTCAAATAAAGTATACGCCACATTGTGTCAAAATTGAATAATTTTAACTAAAATTATTTAAGGAAATTGTTTTCTCATCATATTATTCAAATAAGAAAACTTGGAAACTTACACTTCTGCCTCTTTTATCAATATATATCTTGAGCCGATATCAAGTATAATCAATGGATATGAATGGAAAGATATAAAGAAAATGTACGACATATAAAAATGTATCAAAATCGAATAAGTTTACGCAAGTAATATTGAAAAATTAAAGATCTCAATTCCAAAACAGCCTAAGTCAAAAAAGTAAGTTTTTCAGGAGACCATTTTTGTGTTTGTTTCCATCATTCTATTTCTGTAAGAGAAAAGTAATCTACATGAAAGAAAATTGCAATTGCCCACTTTTCGTAAGATAGCATTGAAATTATCATCTATAGCGAGAGTTTTATAAGTATTTTTAGGCATGAGTCCGAAATTAGCTTCAAAGAATACTGTTGACTTAGGACACCTTGGAAAATAATGCTTAGGACACCTTCTTTTGCCTACAATTAATTTGATTTATGAAGTTTTGGCATAAAACCATGTTCAGTATACGGAGATACTGAAAGGGAACTTAATAGAACCAATATCTCAAAATTGACAAAAATTGACTTAGGCTCTTTTGAAATCCACCCCTTCAATTATTTCGTTTTCACATTATGTATTTGTACCAAATCATCAATATAGATACATTTTACTACTTTAATCCCTTATTCTTGGTGGATTGCAACCTCAAACATAAGTTTATTTTCTTAAGCTGCAAGAATGTACCGTCCTTTCTTTAGACAGTCATATGCTAGTAACCATACGTACGGAAATTCTTACATTTTGGCTCTAAATAAAGGTTAAATAGCCAAAAGAAAATCCAAATTTGTTTGATATTTAACTCCAATTGTAGATGTAAGCGCACGGTTTCTTAAAGAAAGGTGGAGGGCCAATTCTTTAAAAAAGAAGAAGAAGAAGAAGACTGTAAATACCAAATTTCATTAAAATGGATACGTTTTGCGGAAATTATTGTGGAATCAACCGACAGACGGACAGGCACACGAATGCCGCATGAGTAAAATGATAGGAGCTTGCTTACACTCGTTTCGTTACAGCCTATGTTGAACTACCTTGTGGTACTAACTTTTAGGGAAATGAATATGTGATAAAATTTGACTTTCGTATGCTCTAATGACTATAAATGAGTAAGCATTCAGTTATATTGACAATTACCTTAATAACATTTTCACAGTTCACTTCTTTCCTCGGCTGGAGCCATTATTAGGTGCTCGTTTACGGGTAATAAGGAGCAAGTGGCATTTTGGGCTGTTTCCTCCTTTCTCTCCTTTGAAAATGTTTGATCCAGTGTCTTTATTTCTTTTTATATTCATTCTTTTCACGAAATGTGAAACTTTTTACTATTTTTAGATTACACTTTATTAGTTTCATTATAGTTATAGTCCATAAAAATCTTAATTTCAATTTAAGGTGAAGTATTCCTTTAATAATAATTTCTGGAAATATACCATTTTCTTTTTTTCACTTATTACTAGCAAAATATACTCGTATGTCACTGCTCCAGTTGATATGGATGAGTCAAGTAATTTTTGTCACTTCAACTTAAGCACATAGTTTTAAAAAACATTATCTCTTCCGAACATGCCTTGCTAGCTAAGGAAAGCGTAGGGCGGTCAGTGTTTAACTTTATGCGAATTCTTTTCCTTACTCTTTTTTTTTTTTTTTTTTTTTTTTTTTTATCTTTTATTTGTTTGCTTTACCTTTCGGGACGGACGCTCTAGTAACTAACGGCAGAACGGAAACTTTTTTTTTTTTTTTTTAAACTAGAAATTCTCGTAAATAATAATAGAAATTGATTTGAATTCGTAGTGCAATGTATTTGTTTTACCTTTATTGGCATTTCTTTGTTATATGGTTTGAAATTATCTTTTCATTTATCTTATGTTATTACAGTAAATTGAATCAACAAAAACTAAAGGAAAGATAAACGGCATAGTAACAAACACAAGTATGTTTTTTTTTTTACATCATGAGAATTTCCATAAATGATAACACAACTATTACTACATCTGATCTAGTTACATGCCGCATATTTGTTGACACATATGTGCTTCGTGTATGTAACTACAGTTTGCGTTTCATTTGGTCTGTTCTTACAGCTTTGTCGATACTTACCGAAATATTCTAAGAGAATGAGTGTGTTGCATAAAGTACAACACGGATAATAAATCTGTAAATGTCAGAAATTATTACACGCTAACAGAGCGGAGGAAGTTGATGCCACTGTAGGCAGTAGCGTCATTTCAGATTTTGCTTGGGGGGGGGGCAAGACCCTTTGATATAAGTAAAATTTCGCGTTTTTCACTGATTTACTACTATTCTATTGATAAAATCTATAATCTCAAACTCAGGGGGGGTCAATTGCCCCCCCTAAATGACGCCCCTGACTGTAGGACTGGGTAGACGAGGATTGACTCATAGAATAGATAAAGAGGATTGACTCATGCTGACATCTACAAATTACAGCAGAAAAGATATCTCTGTAGTACTTTTTTTTTATAACAGTATACGTATGCCGAAAAGTGAAATGTTCGTTCTTTGGGAAATATAAACCAAAATTGCATTATCTCTGTCATCTCATTAATAATGTTCATAAGCAGACGTAAAACATGACTATTATTGTAACTTTCAGCAGCTCATATCTTTAGAATCTACTGGAAACATGATCAAAAGTTTGTGAATGTACTTGTGCAGTCTGCTATAGTTAAATAATGCACTGTATCTCAATCCACCTGCTGTTTTATTCACAAAATACCAATCTAAATCATTCATCAGATCGATTGAGATGTGGCGCGAAATAGCAGTCGGAAGCAGTGTAGGCATGTAGTTGTGATAACCACCATAGCAGTCAGCAGTAGTCAGCAGTAGTTTAGTATGTATATATAAAAAAGGATCTGCTACAGTAGTTGGCAGCACTACAACTACATAATCATTAGAACTGCTATAGCAGTTAGCAGCAGTGCATTCACATACTTATAACAGACACCAGTAATGAAAACACACTCCTTGCGTCAGGCTAAGAGATTAGCTATTGATCCAATCTGAATCCATTTAAATAAACAATAAAATATTAGGGTTATTTCCCTAGCCAGCCCTCTCATTTGCCTAATGTTATTGCGCTGCGTTTGACGCATGAGGTCTCAAATTTAGTTTGTTTCCCAGTGAGAGAATACAACTCAGTCATAGACAGCCATTTCGCCTTGGATTCACGTTCACTCACACTCGGGCTCACTTCTCTCAACCGGGCTTGCGCTTTCTAATCTCGTTCAAGTACGCGCTTACTCAAGTCCTGGCTGACTAACCTCAATTGCGATCGTGCTCACTTATTTAATTGGGACTCGGGTTAACTTCCCTTAAATGGGCTCGTGCTCACACGTCTGTGAAGTTGTCCCACCCACTTAACGAATTTTTCTTTTTCTTATTTAGGTAGTTAGTTTATCGTTAGTTTGTTAGTTTCGCTTAAGTTATCGTTAGTTTGGGAAAAATAAAATTTTTATTCAAAAAATAAATGGGCAGGCCAACTTCACGGTTCCCCACCCACAAACGAATTTCAAATTTTTTTGACATCACATCGTTAGTTTGCGTTAGTTTTGCTAAAACTAACGTTTGTTTTGCAAAAATAACGATTTTATTCGAGAAATAAAGGTTCCCGCCAAATGTAAAGTTAGCCCGCCCATAAAGAATTATCATAAATTTCCATCTCACATCGTTAGTTTACGTTAGTTTTTACTAAAACTATCGTTAATTACGTAGAAATAACGATTTTATTCGAGAAATAAATGGGCAGGCCAACTTCACGGTTCCTCACCCGCAAATGAATTTCAAAGCATTTTTCCCATCAGATTGTTAGTCTATTGTTAGTTTACGTTAGTTTTGCTAAAACTATCGTTAGTTTCGAAAAATGACGATTTAATTCGACAAACAATGTTTTCGACAGTGGCGTAGCCAGGATTTCGTTTCGGGGGATCCGGGGCCTTCCCGGAAAATTTTGGCATTTTGTAAACTAGGAACGCAATCCTATATTTTAAGGACCCTTACAAATTTGGAGGATCCAGGGGTCCTGCCGCAGAAAATTTTTGGTAATATATAGACTGGAAAGGTAATTTTAGGTTTCATTTTTACAACGTTTAAAAATTTCTGGAGGTCCAGACCCCCGAACCCTCCCCTTGGCTACGTCGCTGTTTCCCTCCAAGTGTGAAGTTACCCCGCCCACAAAGAATTTTCATAAATTTCCACCTCATATCTTTAGTGTACATTAGTTTTGCTAAAACTATCATTAGCTTCGCAAAAATAAGGTTATCGCTCGTGGATAAGAATGATATTTAAGTATATAACAGCAGCAGAGGTGAACGCTCTACCACTGAACCACCGAGGCCCCCAACAAGATTGGATATGATCATGGCATAATAGGAGCCCATGTGACACAGATTTCTTAATTGCGGGTTAACTTCAGATATGACGGAAATCATTATTTCTCGAATAATTGCGAAACTTTCGATACGTTTAGCAAAACAAGTGTAAATTAACGATAAACTAATGATGTGATGTGGAAATTTATGGAAATTCTTTATGAGAAGGCTAACTTAGCGGGAGACTGTATTTTTGCGAAACTAATGATAGTTTTAGCAAAGCTAACGTAAACTAACGATAACTAATGATGCGATGTGAAAGAATTTTGAAATTTGTTTGTGAGTAGGGAATCGTGAACATTTATTTTTCAACAAAATCGTTATTTTTGTGAAACTAACGATAGTTTTGGCGAAACTAACGTAAATTAAAAATAAGTACCAATATGAGGAGGAAGTTTATGAAGATTCTTTAGGGGCGGGCTAACTTTATATTTGGCGGAAACCTTTATTTCTCGAATAAAATCGTTATTTTTACAAAACAAACATTAATTTTAGCAATACTAACATAAACTAGCGATAAACTAACGATGTGAGTTGGAAGTTTAAGAGAATTCAATATGAGCTGGCTAATTCACAGTTGGCGAGAAACTTTATTTATAAAATAAAATTGTTATTTTTGCGAAACTAACGATAGTTTTAGCAAAACTAACGTAAACTAACGATGTGATGTGAAAAAATTTTGAAATTCGTTTGTGGGTGGGGGAACCGTGAAGTTGGCCTGTCCAGTTATTTTTTGAATAAAAATTTCATTTTTTCGAAACTAACGATAATTTAAGCAAAACTAACGTAAACTAATGATAAACTAACTATGTAGATAAGAAAAAAGAAAAATTCGTTAAGTGGGCGGGGCAACTTCACAGATGTCGCGCTGACTCGTGCTCGGTCTCGTTACCCACAATTGAGCTCGAGTTTATTCGAGATTGCGCTCAATTATTGAGCCTGAGCGTGCTTAAGCTCGATTCTCAGGTTCGTGAGTTTGGACATCTCGGGTTACAACGATTCAGATCCTAGTTTGATCTGCAGGTCCTCTCTTATACAGGGAGTTACAAAAATGGGTCACAATATTTTGGGAACAGAGTCTTCGGATCAAAATAAAAAAAAAAAAAAAGTTCATACGTATCTATGCTTAGAAGTGGATAGTTTCGGAGTTATAGGGTGCCTTAAACGTGAAACCAGTGAACTTTAAAAGTTCATAGCTTCACTACTATGGAACCTATCGTAATTTGGTCAACACATCATTGATGCACTGGTATGTGAACTATCCAAATATCCATATTTAAAGAATGGTCCAGTACTTGGACACCAATTTTTAGAGAGGTAGGTGGAGAGTGATCAAGTTCTCCCGAACAACCTCTCTAAAATGATTCTGCAAGTACCGGAGGTTCTGAAAGATGGATATTTGGATAGTTCACATACTAGTTTCTCAGTGATGTCTTGATCCGAATACGATCGGTCCTATAGTAGTAGTAATTGACTTTTAAAGTCAATTTTTTCACGTTTTCGGCACCTTCTATCTACGAAACTATACATTTCCAATAAGATGTCCATATGAACTTTTTTTTCTTATTTTAATTTGAGAAATCTATCCCAAAACATTGTGAAAAAGATTTGTAACACCCTGTATAGACTATCGTTGTTGACTAAGGACATGAATGGATCAATCATTTGCCCAGTAGGAAGTTAATGCTACAGATGGTCTTACAAAGCAAAAGGTATTGCACTCCATTGACAAATTTCCGCAACTAATTGTGCATTGTGTCAGTGTGACCCCACCATATGAGTTAAGGATTAACCTTTCTTTGTTGTCATTCGTCTAGTCAATTCGAGGATACAGGGTGTCAGGATAACCTATTATGTGAAAGTGTTGCCACTCGAGAATAGACAAGTGGGGGCGCGGTGGCTCAGTGGTAGAGCGTTCAGCTCTGGTGCTTGGGGTCCCGGGTTCGATCCCAGCCCCCGCCAAGTGAACTTTGTGGTGGACAAACACCGTGCTCGTGGGTTTTCTCGGGGTTCTCCCGTTTCCTCCCACTTTCTTCATTCCACCATTTCACTCATCTCTCATAATCACCGTCTCCTTTAGCCTAACCGGCATAACCGTGGGACGTAAAACTCACAGATTTAATTTCATTTCGAGAATAGACAAGAAGTTAACAAGAGAATTTCAACAACTTCATCTTATTCAGTTTCCTACAAGAAGAGCAAAGTGGAAATGAGGATATCGAATTTCTTCTGGGAGGGGGGGAATGAGAAATAAGGATGAGCAAAGGTCGGAAAGGAGAAGATTACACAATCTTGTTCATATTTGGAAATTCCGGCAACGGAATTAAAAATATTGATCTAATGAAGTAGCTATTTACGAGTAAATGCAGTTTCATATTTCTTGCAATTAAGAAAATAAACACGCTACTTCTTTCTACTTGTTATACGTTGAGTTGAGATGATTTTAACGTCCCTTTCAGCAGCGCCGCCGGGAATCGAACTCGGGTATCCCACGCCCAAATCGCGTACACTAACCGCTTAGCCAGAATGACCTCTTACCACTGGCGCAAATCCCGGGGTGATGAAGGGGACATGTCCCCTACAATCTTGGAACTAGAGGGGACTGTCCCCCTCCCAATAATCCGATTTGAAATGTGTTTTGGGGCAGAAAAGTGATGATTTTTGTCCGATTTCCACAAAGGAAAGTGAGATGAAATTGATGTCCTTCCCCCCCCCCCCCCAGAATAAGAATCAAATTTGCCCGCCTCTCAACGTTGAAGAGAATTCTGCTCTCCTGATCCTCCACAACATTGTTTTTCAACTTCATAAATATTTTGGACATCGCTTAAAAAAGATTATGGAACGGTCTTATCCCCCCCCCCCCCAATGTTGAAGACAGATTTGCGCCGCTGTATGATACTGTAATATTGTAGTAATATAATGTGGGGACGTACGTAGAGGGTGGGTCCTGGAATTTCGGACGCCTCCCGAATTTTCTGTAAATTTAGTCTAATTTTAGGAGTGATTTTTTACAAATTTTAATATAATTTATCCTAAAATTGAATTTGGATTCCTCCCGAAATAAATTTCTGTGTACTACTGGTTTCATAATTTTACTAAAAATCTATACTCATAATTCCACAGAAACAGGTAAATACATACCAGCATTCTTTAAAGAAAATGAAATTACACAAAAATATTTTGTTTTTAGTCCACACGGTGGTAGCAAGCAATACTTTATATCAACAGTCGCCAAACTTATGAAGAATCTGAGGTACCGTACCGTTTTTAAATTCTACTATAAGCTACCAACCAAAAGAACTACCAACTCTTTTTTTTTAAAAAAAATCTTAAATTTCTTTATTGTCTATAAACTTACATTTCTAGTAAATACGAAATCAAACCATTCAAATTAACAAATGTCTATGTCCCCGCGAGCTATTAGCAGCTTGCGATCAACGGTTTGGCGGTCACTGCCTTATATCAACACATTTATTAAAACATAATAATGTGTCACCTTTATAACGAAAGATTTGCACTAGCTACTTGAAATTTATTTACTCCTGAGGATTTCATGGGGGTGTTTATCTTATTTTTAATGGTTTACAAACTCTCAATGTATTGTGATCGTAAATAGTATCCAAAATGATTCGATTGACCACCCTTTACTATGTTTGATCTGTGAGTTAGAGATTCCTATGTGCAGTTTGTCTATCTAGAAACAATTCAGCTCCTACGTTATTCGCAACGCTTAAGGTTGAATTTAAATAAGCTTAATCACCAATAGATGGTAGCAGAAGCTGTAATAGCTAATATCTGGCAACGCGTTTTCCATAACTTTCCAAAGGTATTGTAGTAGGGACCGACATTCACAACAAGTCAGTCAAAATCAATCAGATAAATTTAGAAATTTTGTCCCAAAATAAATTGAATCAGTAATCAGAGTATAATCCTTTAAGTTTTTTAATATCTCACTTCCAAGAGTGACATAACTCAAAATTCCTAACTTTTCAGGTGAAGCGTTTGAAAGTTTGCAAGTTTCGAAACGCAGTGAAAACGAATGGGCACAAGAATGACACAAAGTGCTCTTTGCAAAGAAAGCACATCTGTGAAGTTTTTACCAGAGATAGACATCAAGATTAGATATCGTTTTCTGCCCGTAAGTCAATAAGGGCGATTTTTAAATTATGTCACTATTGAAATAAACAGGCGATATGTTGAGAGAGTTTCGTTACTGGTGGATGCTTCTGAAGAGAATAATTAAGTTCTCTAAACAATAAACAAAACAAAACAATTCACGAAAAGGAAAAAGAAAGATATACACGAAATGGTATCAAAAAAGTTGTGCATCGCGAAACTACTGCAATGCTAGAGGTGATGTGGACTATTCGACGAAAATAAACTTTATTAGTAACATAAAGAAAAGAATTAGGCAAGCCAACAGTGAGACAAGAAAATAGAGGAGGGGATAGAGGCCTTCCACAAGCAGTTAGAGTAAAACTGATATGATAAAAGGAAACTAACGTATACAGAAGCAAAGGAGAAACAGAAGAAAAGAAAAGAGTAGGAAGACTGGATGGAGAAAAGGAAGGAAGGAAAATGTCTTGGGGGATAGAGAGTATGGAGGTAGAGACAGAGATTATCAAAAGAGTGCTGAAGAAGATTGGAGGTATTTCCATATACAGAAAAGGAAGCAAAAGGTTACTGCAGATAATAAGGGAGAAGCGAAGAAACAGTGGAGAAGAAGAGGAGGAGGGAATGATGGAGAAGGGAGTAATATATAAGACCCAGTGCAGTAAATGTGATATGTGCTATATTGGCGAAAGAGATTGAAAGAGTAAATAAAACAACATAAGGACGACATTAGGTTGAAGAGAGACAGAAATGCAGTCTACAAGCACATAAGAAACACGAAACATTCAATTAATTGGATTGAAGTGAAAGTGCTGGGCCAAGAAGAGAGAAGGTTAGTCAGGAAATGGAAAGAAGCAAGATTTATTGAAATAGAAGGCGATAGATTCATGAACTGGAATTCAGATCTTAAAATTGATGAACAGTAGGGTAAATTATTAAGGAACCTTAAAGCTTAAATAAGTTAGGTTAAGCTTACAAGTTCATTTTTGTAAATTTAATATTTCTTTAGTATTATTGTTTAGTATTTATGTAGTATTATTTATTTATTTATTTATTATTTGTATTATTTATTTGGTATTCATATTTAAGAGTTATTTGTAAGATTATTTTGTAATTAAATTAGGCTTAGTTATAAAATATGAATGTATGTAGTACAAACAGAGGGAAAGAGAATTAGCAGCTTTTGTTTGTTTTATATTTTAGTATCTGGTGAAAAGGGATTGGCTGTAGTAGCACATGGTAGCCAATCAGGAATCAGGGAATTTTTTTCGCTATCTCTTATATTAAATCTGTCACTAACTGCGTATTCATAGTGTCTGATGAAGCCAAAGTGGATAACTGGCGAAATTGTTACACGTTAATTTTTTTTTTTTTTTTACAATAAATGTATTGTTTTGCTAAGCGAGTAATTTAAATCAGATTTTAAAAAATATCAGAACTACACGAATTGTTCTCTGAATACATATTCAGCTTGTCGTCGGGTAAAGTTTGAATATTCGTCTGTTGAATTTGACTGAATTAATTATGAATTTTGTCGCTCTTCACGAAATACATTGGAAAGGTAGGGGAGAACGCTCTGCCATCTAGCGACAATACTATTCAAACGTTTACACTCACCCTAATCTTAATGTTCTTTTACTGTTTTCTGTTTAAGAGTTATTCGTTGCAATTTTCTAGAATTCTTAAACAAATCTGTACAAGAATCTTAAACCCAAAGTCTGACGGAAACCACGGGGGCGTAGTGGTAGAGGACTCACCTCTTCTACTACAGGTCTCTAATTTAATCCCAGACAAAGACCACGTACATTTGTGGGGTACAGCATTTTGTTCATGGGTTTTCGCGGAGTTTTCCCGTTTTGTCCCGCATTTTCATTCTACCAGTTCTTTCATAATTATTTACTTTTATTAGTCACCTGTCTTTCTTTAGCGTAAAGAAGATAAGCGTGGGTCATTAAAATAATAAGGTATTTTTATTTTCAAAGTCTGACTTCACAAAATAAGCTAACTATTTACATTAAGATGCACTTAAAGTACCAATTAGTTAGTAGAGTTATAAGTAAGTTTTAGCTTTTTATCTTTAAAACCTTTGCTGTAAATTATTTAATAGTTTTATTTTGTTTTATTCTATTATTTTATCAAACTTATTTTTAGAATTATATTAGGGATGGCCAAAATATTCCGGATTTCGGAAAAAATCCGGAATTCAGAAAGAATCCGGAGTTTTTCCGAAATCGGATTTTTTCTGATTTTTTCGGAATTTTTCTGAATTCCAAAATTTTTCCGAGCTCCGGATTTTTTTTTTGAATTTTGGAATTTTTCCGAAATTCAGAATTTTCCGATTTTACTTTCCGAATTCCGGAATTGGCCATCCCTAATTTATATTGTTTTAGAGTCTTATTTTGATTATATTGTTACATTTTATGAGAAGTATGTGACGGCAATTAGATTGGTAATGACGGAGACATATAACGACGCCGCTAATATTCCCATTAAATCCCAATCAATTAAGTGGCTAACTGTTTGTATGAATAGAACTGTTTTTGTTTACTTTTCGGATCATTAAACTATGTAATTAAGCAGAAATAGCAATCACTGTCTTCATTACCTCTAATTATGAGAATAACTGTATGTATGTATCTGTGAATTTCTGCCTTTATATAACTAAGCAAAAATGCTTATTACACAATTATATTTCACTTCATCTTTGTTGACTTCAGCGAACCACAGAAATAAGGAAAATGTTTGCTTAAAACTTTAATAGTGAGGTACACAAATTGGAACTGTACATGATTCACACTACCAGAACATTAACATTAATATACCAATTATTGCCTTTGTGTTCGCCATTACGTTAGCAGAGAATGCAAACCTCAATTATAAATGTCGAATTTCTCTCCTGGTTACGTAAATCTAATTTAATACTGGAATATTATTATACAATTACATTTTTGGATCAAAAGATCAAATATATTTCAATCAAAAATTTTATAGTAAGCATTATATCTGGAGAACTATAGTGTAGCCAAACCCAAACTATAAGTCAATTCAGTATGATGTGCTTATTCTCTAAAAAATACGAAAACTCGATTTAGGGGCGCTTCAAAAATGTTTATGGCCCCTTGTCGAAAAAATTAATTATTGGCCAAAATCGCAATCTATTGATCCATTTTTTATCGTTCCGAAAATTCTTGTCTTAGAGATTAATGTAAATTTTAGTCGCTCTTTGTTAAATATAAAAAAGCTAACTCTGTAGCAAGTTTTCTTATTCTCTGAAAAACATCATCCTTCATTAATTTTTAAAGGATTTGATTTAAAGGATTTGATTTTAAGTTCAACCTTTACGTGTTTACTATAATAGTTTTATCATTTACTTACTTGTGTTTCAAATTAACGTTTATTTACAGATCTATTATTTCTTCTTAACGAAAATTAGAGATTTTTTTGTTTGGCGCGAATAATGACTACGTCCGTACTCCAAGTTTTGATAGTTTACAACTCAATGACGAAAAATCTGCAAGTCATAATATCTCATGTGAGGACTAAGATAATCAAAGTCTATCCCCATGCCAAATTGATCAAGATCGATTGGATTTATTTGATTGATCAAGCTGTTTAAATATACACACACAATACAATTTCAGTAGTTGTGTGCATGTTGTAATCCACTGAGGTTACATGGAATGATTATTATTATTAATTGAATGTTTATAAGCTGCTATTTTAATGCTTATGTTTTATTGATTCTGGGAACATGAACAGCTGTTAAATTATGCTGTTCCGGTAACTTCTCCCTACACGACTGGCATTCCTAAACCAACATATTATGAAAAGTAAAGCTCCATCGAGTGCAGTCAAACAGCAGTACTAGCACACACACACACACACACTCACACACACATACAAGTTAGTATAAAATAAAGGAACAAACCTGTCTAACAATGTGAATACACCCTTTTCGTGTGCTATCCACGTACGGTATAAATTTATATCACAGGATTACACAAATTTGTGCTTCTATGATGATCATGGCGGATCCACGGGAAGAGTGGTAGGAGCAACTACCCTCCTAAAGGCTTTTTGTAGGCCTATGTTTAAAATATTGTACTACTTTGTTGTGATTTGACGTAAAACTATATATTTGAAGCCTACATTAATCGTCTAGGAGACGATCCGCAAAAGAGTAGTTCCACTATAAAACTATCACATAAAACTAAGATGTTATAATAAGAATCAATAATAAGACAGCAATTACGTAACAGTACTGCAATAAAGTGCTCCTAATTAAATATAGTAATAAAAGTATTGTTTACTACAATCAAGTACACCTAATGTAATAAACATATTACTTCTGCAACCAAGTATATGAGGTTTTAACCAATGGTGGGCAGCAACCCGGTTCGGTATTCTAATGAACTTTTTGCCACTTTGTTAACTTGTATAGAAACGAGTATTAAAGACTTAAAGACATAAGGAAATACACCAGTTTCGGGGAAATCACGCGGGCTTCAGTAAATATTGTTTCTGTGAAAAATCGAACTGGTTTTGAAGGAAACCGAAATGTCAGCTTTCGGTTTTCTAGAAACCATTTTCTGTTTTTATTTTTTAAAAAATCGGTTTTGCTCATCCGTAATTTTAATCTCGCCAATGTTTTGTTTTTTTTGGGGGGGAAGGGGAGGGATAACCAAGAAAACTTATATTTGAAGTTAAACTGGTGTCAAAAACATCAATAATCTAAGACTTTATATATCTCGTACTCCAAGTATGGGAGATAAATATCCTTTCATACAACAAGTATGAGGTTTTAACTTTACTAATAGGTTTTAATGCTTAATCATAAAAAACTGTTGACCCTAAAAGCAGTTTTAACCTTAAAAAATATCTTTTAACCTAAAAAGTCTAATCTCAGTACGTATTTCCATATATGGCATATGGATAGCCACCTTTGAAGTCAAGTTCACGGATTTACTCCATTAACGAACTCCATTGAGATCTAGCTATTTATTGCAATAAATAAATAAATAAATAAATAAATACATACATAAATAAAAATTCGCCTCCGTTATTGTGTGGAGTGTTGGACGAACGGACGTATCATTACAATCTTATAGGCCCCACTAGCGTGTCTCTAATAAGATATAGAATTACTATCCAAACATGATGAACATGAGAAAAAGTACATATAGTTTATTCCATTTACGTTAAAACCGATATTTCCATATGTATGGTGTGTCATATGATATCATAATACGTAAAGGCATAGGAAGTCTTTAAGTTTGACGTCTCACAATTACGTCCGCTAGGCTAAAGGAGAGGGTGATGATTAGAAATGAAGGAAATGTTGGAATGAAGAAAGTGGGAGAACATGGAAGAACCTTGAGAAAATCCACGAACACGGTGTTTGTCCACTACAAAGTTCACTTGGCGCGAGCTGGGATCGCACCGAGGACCCCATGCACTACAGGTGAACGCTCTACCATTGAGCCACCGCGGCCCTGCAAAAGCATAGGAATCCTATCTCTAATCGTTAAACATTTGTACCACAAACAATTCAGACAGGGTAGCTAATAGACAAATTTTGCAATTGAACAAGGCAATATAATAAAGTTATGTTATATTTATTATACTGTTTACGATGTGAACTTTATTAGATGACCGTTGCTTAATAATTTGTGATATTAATGCTAAGTATTTCCTTCTACGGGGACCACACACAAATTAAGCATATGAAATTTAATTAGCATACAACTCATGCATAAGATTCTGCCTCGTGTACATTTTTAACTTTTATTGCTGTACGCAACGAGTAATATTGGCTTAAACTTTAATGTAAACAAACCACATACCGTAAGATTTACACATAAACTGTTATGTTCATGGCTATTAGGATAGCGGCATTTACGTAAAAGCTATCTTTCTATTCATTTGCGCGATACATGATATGTCTATAAACAGTTTCTCAGTCTCATGTTTCTCATCAGTAAAATTCACAAGGTAAAACGTATAGAATAAAAAGATGGTTTGTTCAAGTTATACGTATATAAACAATTGAAAAGCATATGCAACGAGATCATTCCTGCTGGAAGCAGAAAGAGGTATAAAAATTATTCTTCAGATTAAATGAAATGAAATGAAATTTCCATTTTAACGTTTCAAGATTAAAAATACACCAAGGCTAAGAGAAACGATGTCGATGATAATGAATGAAATAGTGAAATGGAGAAAGGGAGAGGAAAAAAGGAACTCACAGTGGTAGATCCAGGTCCGCAATTAGTCACTGAGGTATGGGGGGCCATGAATATGTTAAGGGGGGCAAGTCATTAAAAATTCTCTTACAAATAGCTAAATTGTGTTTTTTGTATTAATAATAGCCTTTTGTGTTAAGGTCTGGAGGGACCACGAAAAGTTTAGGGGGCAGGCCCAGCTAGCTCTCCTCTGGCTGCGGGCCTGAGTGGATCTAGCCCAGGACTGGAGGGCCTAATTCTCCAGTTTTTTTTAGTGGCAAAAATAATTTAAGCTATTATTTATATATTTTTGAAAGTTTAAGGTAAAAATGATATGCCTATCATAATTTGGGCTCTGGCTTTCCCTCTTTTTTTTTTTTTTTTTAACCTTCTAGATCCACCACTGTGAACTCCTTGAAATCCAGCACATGATGTTTAGGTCAAATTAAAATTCTAGATTTCACTCATTGTGGTCAACTTTAGTATTCACTTGTCAACATTGATAACACTATTATCTCCACAAAATAGTGTTACCTATTTCCCACTACTTTCCACCAATTTTTGTTCAGATCTGGCCAGTGATTACCGAGAAATAAAGTCACATACATACATACTTACAATGAAAGTATAACTCCCATGTGCTTACGCCAAGAGCTAATAATAACAAATGAGTATCGTTTCACAATGTGAAACTAAGACTTCCAAATTATGCTAATTCAATACTAAAACTTGAAGTGTTGCCTATTGGTTGCAATAAAGGTTAAAGATAGAACCTGTTCCTTGGATGATGAATCCAGTTCAAAAAGCTATTACTCGCTATCCCTTATTGTTTTTGTTCTATGACAATAAGGGTTGAAACTAAAAATCGTTTATTTCAATCAGTTTGAATAAAGGGCTAAGGGTAGAGATAGAATCTATTCTCGGGGCACTAAATCGTTTGAAAAAGAAGCCGCTTCTTGATATTTTTTAACTTTTTTTGCTCTACAGAAATCAGTACTGAGATCAGAAATAATAGTTAATTTGAACCACTTTCGGCTTTGGTAGAATGTTATGGATTGTCATGATATATTGTCTTGAAACGCTGAATCGCTTGCAAGAAAAAGCTTCTCGCTAACTAGTACAAAATATCGTGTTTGTTATGTGGTAATAAACGCTGAAACTAGAAATTGTTAATTTTAACCACTTCCGGTTTGAATAGAGCTTTAACGTACTAGATAAAACTATTGCAACCGATTGCAAGCAAACAGCATGTTGCTAACATTTACCGTTTTCGCTCTATAGAAATCAGAATTGAAAGTGGAAGTAATAGTAAATTTGTACTACTTTCGGTTTCGAATTCAAAGTGGAAGTACCACTTTCGGTTTCGGTACAGTATTGTGGATAATCATGATATGTTGTCTTGAGTCTCTGAATTGTTTACAAAACATAGTTTCTCCCTATCTATTAACGGCGTGCATACTGCTCTTGGGAATGCCCGTAAAGCGTAAATCTCTGTGAATGGCGCGATTTAATGTCGCCTACGATATGGTATTTGCTGGCAATCGCACACTGTGTGGAAGAATTTTTGAAAATAGAAAATATCTAAGTCTTGAAATTTGTCAAGTGAAACGTCATTTAGTTTCACCGTTGCGTTGTATTACACGAACAAATTAGTATTTAGTATCCTGAGTATTATGCTTACCCGCTAATCACAACAATACTGCGGGTAGTCAGTCAATCAAGGATGATATCTATAAATTACTCCAATAATAATGTATGGGGAACCGATTTTTAATTATTCATATCTTGAGATCAAGAGAATAGATCATCTCCGTCAACGAACTCGTTTCCTAGCATTTGCCTCTCTACATCCTGGCAAAAAATGGTGGTGATCTGTCAAGTAGTTCTTAAGTTTTTGTGTCTCCCAGACGGACAACTAGACTGAGTAAATATATAAAGAGTCTATTGTAAACCAAACTCTCAAAAATACACTCTGAATCTAAATACGTTTGCTTACTCAACCTTTGGCATATCATTCCTTGTTTCTCTATTTCTGTCTGCAGCTATCAACAGCAAAATGTTTTTTGCTTTTTTTTTTACAAATTCTGTAACTACGATTTACTAACTCTACTATTATTTCATGTTTATACAGAACGTTGAATATGAAAAGCAAGATCTTATGAATGTGTTATGAGAAACGAATTCACAGCATTTTTTATAAAATATGCAGTTCACAATATACTTTACCGTCTTAAAGCTCAGAACAAAATTTTCTATTATGAAGAAAGCAAATAACAAACGTCGAATACGAGAACTGCATCCGGTGCATTGCAAGGGACAGAAACTGTTTAATGATTTATTCTACTTATAAAGGCAGAGGGAAAAGCATTTACATTTTTCAGTCAGAAATTTACCAATATACATTATCAGTATGTACCGGTATGTGTTTATCACAGAAAAGTTAATTAACAAAACTTTAAAAAATATAACACTGATAATAAGTAGGAACCTTAATTTTCGATTTATTTTCCCTCAGAATTAACGTTATATTTTTGACTACAGTTGAGTATTATTTTTCGCGATTGGGAACAGAAAATTGGTGTTATTAATTTAAAATACTTTTTTTTTGTAAGCTGTAATTATTTTGCATATTTATTGTTACAAGTTTGACATAGACCAGTCTGGAGTTTTGAAAAAATATATCCAGCAAAAGGAATATTTTTAATGGAGCAAGTGTGAAGCTGAACAGGTGAAAGTGGAAGAACCAAAGAGATACTTTTTAATGAAGTGGCGGAGCTTAATTAAAAGCTGATCTCCGGGAATCCCAAGTAACCAGACGGAGTGGAAGTGTGATGAAGACACAGTTAGTGTGTTGGAACTGTTACCTGTTTGTATTTTTATTTATTTTTATCATATAGCCTTGCTCAGTGTGTTGTTGTCCTTACTTTGGTTAACAATTATATATCTTATCGTACACTATGATTTAAATGCCATAATTTCATCATGCTAATTGCCTACAAAACGTAACCATACGTTCTTTATTCTTATTTATTCTGCGATAGATAGAGGTAAGATCATCTAAATGGGTTGCTAAGAAGTGAATATCACGTAGGTTCACAACATACAGAGAGATAAATTTATTATTAACAGAATAACGCTACTTCAGTATAGCCAAGTTCCAGGATAGATATTTGACTAACTTACAAAGTAAAGGAGTAAAGTATATGTTATGGGTAAATGCAGATTCTACTGTGTAAAGAATAAGGGCAAGTTAGATGGGTAGACAGAGCAACAGGTTTTACTGCATTAAGTTACATACACACAAACTTTTTTTACCTTATGAGTCTTCATCCCGACGAAATTAAAATACCGCTAATTTTACAGTAATTATGTGATATCTTCAAATAGATAAAAGATGATCGAAATATGGAACAAGAGCGCCCTAGACAATAATATTTTACATGAGAAGCCGTTATCACGACTCACTTATCTGCTTTCGATTTTGAGCCATTTTGAAAATCGGCATTTATTTTCGCGTTTCTAAACAGCTGAAAACGGAAAACCACTACGTGACTCGTGATAACGGTACCTCACGCAAAATAATATTGCCTAGGGCGCTCTTGTTCCATATTTCAATTATCTTTTATCTATTTGAAGATATCACATAACTGTAAAATTAGCAGTATTTTAATTTCGCCGGGATGAAGACTCTGAACATGTGCAGTAGGAGACAAAAATTCTTTCCGTTTGGTAAAACTTACTTTGGGAATAACGGTGGTATAGCTGGAACATACAGAAAATTCTATTCTTTTTAATTTACTGAAAACTGTACTCTAATTGTCCTTCCATTCTGAAGTTATTTGCGAAACTAATTCCATCAAACGAAAAGAACTTTTGTAGCTGACTATATATGGTGGCTTTGGTGGAATAATGCCTCTTTCCCTTTCAGTTGTTTATGAATAATCCTGGAAATAGTGGTTAGGTGCATCAAATACAAATTTGTAGAAAGGAAATGACATGATTCAGATTTTTTTCTACCACTAGCAGCACAAACGATATGCCCAACAGTGCTAACTTAACGTTAACCTACTATCGATGATGGCTCTACATTATAATGGTCACTTTACCGAGTAATTGCCAGCCAATTCAAGTGCTAAAATATCCTATATGGAAGAAGTAACATTCTATATTGGGAGAAATGATGACAAGTTGACGTTTGGCCACCAAACCCAGTATGAAAGAATTAAACTTGCCCTTGGAAGAGCAATGTCGAATCTTTTGGATAGATAATGGCAAATTGATGGTTTGCCAACATACTCCGTATGAAAGAAGTAAAAATGTAATTGGAATGGCAACGTTGAATCTGTTGGATAAATGATGGCAAATTGATGGTTGGTCAACGTACACTTTAAACCAGTGGTATGCCACTGATAACTTTTTAGGTGGTATATGAAATTTACAATTACAATTACAAGATTCTGTTCTGTAACATAGTTCTATTAAATTTATAGAGTGATTCTGTTGTTCATAGTGATACTCCGTTATTTAATTAATAAGTCGTACATTCTATAATTTATTAGTGTTACGCTGGTGGATCCTATAAGATTGTAATGTTAGTACGTTACTGTCATAATAATTCTTGAATAAATGCGATTTTTATTATTATCTTTAGACAGTATATAGTTACAGTAATTACCTCTGTCGAGTTCGTTAATGTAGTCGAAATTAGTTAACATCTTTACGGGTAACGGTGACTTTAACGGTGATTATCCATATCCCATTCTTTACTACTGAAAGACTGTTAGAAGTTATACATCGTGGCGTTAGATGGCAGCAAGTATCCTCTTGCGATTGACATCTACAGAACGAAATTGAAACTTCTCGACGTGATCCATTTTACTGTCTTTAACAGAGTTTATTTTTGGTATAGTTACCTATTATTTGATCTAAAGATGACTTAGATTTAAATGAAGAAGTCATTAAGAGCACGCAAAACAAAGGTTGAATACCACTTCTTTAAACTGAATTGAGCGAAGGTATTTTTAAACTTCATTTTTACAAACACAAAATTAACAACCATGCCTACTATTTGCCTACGTGCTATTAGTGTACTACTACTCTTGCTCCTATTTTCTTCTTCTTCTTCTTCTTCTTCTTCTTCTTCTTCTTCTTCTTATTATTATTATTATTATTATTATTATTATTATTATTATTATTATTATTATTATTATTATTATTATTATTATTATTATTATTATTATTATTATTATTAAAGTTTCAATTATGTTCCTCGGTTAAACTCCTCGGCAAATGATAAATCTGAACGAAAATTATCGTCAATCTTCTTTAAGTTCTAACAAGTACGGTTTCCCAGGTGATACACTCCGATTTTAATCAAACTTCACAGGTTTGTAGAACAGCAAAAAATAAGCGATACGTATTTTTTTATAGCGGCCCATATGCATATTTAGGTGGTATAATAGGGCTGTCAAATTGGGACAACAAAGCATAGTTTAGGTAATAGCGCGAAAACGAGAAGAGATATCCAAATTTGTAAAGGAGCAAGTTGTCATGATACGATAAGCATTTCAATAGCACATAGCACTTACACGGGAATAACACACAACATCCGCAAATGGACCAATCAGGGATGAAAAGCAGTCACAGAGCTTTATCTATTACGCGAAATCCAAATAACGTAGGTAAGAATAAAGAATGATAAAGAATAAGTGATACGTGTTTTTTCGTTTTTGCAAGATGAGACAAAAAACGTAAATAGATACATTGTTATCTCAATGTCGAAAGATTGGAGAACTGGAAATATGAAGATATGAACGCCTGTATGAGAGGCAACCTGTCAATCAGTTTTGTAGAACTGGTTGCAGGTGACAGGTAGAATCCTGCTCGAGAGATAAATAGCAAACCTGGTCTTGTTGTTCAATGGTTTATATGTTATATCTATTAGTAGTTAGTGATTGCGAACAGTTCGGTGCTCATGATCAGTAATTTAAAAGCCACCCAGCAATAAACGAAATCACACCCTTCCTGTAAGAATCGGCCGTATAAGATAGTAATACAAACATTGATATTGTTTTGCAACAAGTCCCGTTGTAGGGATAAATAGGCCCTTTGCGGGATTCTAAACAACATGTTGAACACAATTGAACAGGTTGACAAAAATAGACAATTCATAGTCACATGCATATGAGCTTGCATTTAAACCAAAACACATGGATATGTTACACAAGCACTATTTTCGGTAAGATGCTGTATGTTGAACCATAGCCGGCTGCTATTTAACAGAATGTAGAGTAATGTCGAATATTGTATGGAACGAATATAAGCAATTGTAGTAAATATTCGTCACACAAATTATTCTTATTGAAATCGGACATGAGTCTAATAGAACTTACTTAACATAAGCAGTATAAAAACGATATTAAATGATTCGTGGCTACATGTAGTTGTTTCGAAATACACAAATGTAAACAGTATAAAGTATGGCACGTCAAATGAAAATGAAAAGTCCTACAACTAACTAACAAAACAGTTCCATTGAATAAAAATTAAAAGTCCTACAACTAACTAACAAAACAGTTCGATATACATTTACGAGAACAGTACATAAATACCGTTCTTGACCATTCAAATGCGTTTGAATTTGGCACATGTCAATATTGGAAACCATTCCTCTGTTGTATTAATAGATAGAACTAAACGTAGAATTCCGAACACAAACTTCTAGAAAACAGTTCTAGTGTCATTGACAAAGAACTATTTTAGACCCCAAGAACACCTGACAACGGATGGTTGTCTACAGGTGTCGCACAACAATGAATGCAATCGCTGAAAACCGAAAACTACTGGGTTGGTGAAATGTATCGGTCTTTCCGAAACATAGCCGCAGCGGAACTATCCATAGGCGAACAGAAGGGTATATCTTGGAGAAGATAACTGATTATATACTAATGATTGAAGTTTGATGATATTGTCTCTTGTATGGAGATTGATATTTAGTTGTTGAAGAGTAACTGCATCGGATATTTTACGCACATAACTCTTCCATATTCTAAAACCATAAACATCCAGAGGTTGGATTATGCCCGTTGTATGCTTAAGTATGGTCATAATTGTACATTGTTTGGTTGGATCTGTGATAGCTGCCAAATCATCTTTATCATACCCAGTCCAGGACTCTACTAATAGCACGGTCCGGTCACCAACTTGTGGAAGGTACGCAGACTGAAACCATAATTTGATTATTTCTTTGGTTGCTTTGCCGGATGTCGATGCACAAATCAGCAAGTTTTCTGGTCGAAGCATTGTCTGTTGTACCCGTGGCCCGAACTTTCCCTGAGGTTCTTTTAAGACGATGAGCATAGGCGACAGTAGCTTTCCATTGGCGGATACGATTGGCTGTATCGTGTAACTGTGTGTCGTCGCAGATGGAAACTGCACATTTGCGTAGACCTGTTTCTCTCCACGCATTGCCAAACATCTACTCGAGTAAAATTCCAAATTGAATCCACTCTGATCTGTATTATACACATTCTCCGGGACATGAGAATTCATACATGAGCGAACACTTTGCACGAACCTATTAGCATTATCATGTATATCTTTGGATTGTTCTGCGCTATTGTACGTGACATATTTTCCGTGACACGATGTGATGACGCCTTTTAAACTGCCATAGCCATTTCTTTGACGCTTTAAACCTGTCGAATCCCACAATTTGACTAGCTTCTATAGCCCAAAGTCATAAGTCTGTGTCATGAATTATAAGATTTTTGCATATAGCAGTATGAAATTTCTCATATACGATTGCATCAATATGCGTCCCTTTTTCATAATTGGTTCCACCGTCATGCAACTGTCTTTCCCTTTTATAGAGGTCATTCCTACTTCTGACGAACTTGAACCTATGTTTCACAGTTTCAAACAACAGGCACCTCTTCTTTCCACTTTTCCAAAACTGTACTGCCTTCACTTTATATTCTGTGTCTACAGCTTCACTGGTGCTCCCTCTCTCCGCAATACCGACGTTGTATTGTGATAATCCTTCGTCTTTGTTGATTTCTGTGTCATCTTCGCTAGCGCGTGAAGAAGCGACGTCATGTACGTCATTATCACTAAATACCAGATCATCTGTAACGTTCACTTCGGTATTACAACCTTTCCTGAAACTTTCCAGGACATCAACAAGTATATCTTTTATTTCCATTTCATATTCGGTTTTTACAGTGTTCACACGTTTTATTTTTTGTATGCGTCCATTAACATATTCAGCACATTGTGTGGATTTACATACGTCATTTTCACAGCACTGCAAACAATAGCATACCACTTATACACACCTAATGCTGACTACTTCACAACACACGGGTTCATGTGTTCAGGACTTCCACCGGTATCTTTACATGGCATATACACATAAACACACGTATATCCACGCATAGGAAGCACAAACGTTCGCCACCAACCGGTCGTCTATTAGTTTCAAAACACAACTTTGCCCCCACTTCCTAACTGTACGGCTTCCACACTGTTTGACGTAGACATACACTACCAGGTAATACCCAGTTTTCGCCGCATTACTTCTGCTTCTTTACACTACAATGTTCTTGAGACAATGTCTCTCTTCTGGCGTGTCTGCAACCAGTTCTACAACACTGATTGACAGGTTGCCTCTCATACAGGTGTTCATATCTTCATATTTCCAGTTCTCCAATCTTTCGACATTGAGATAATGATGCATCTATTTACGTTTTTTGTCTCATCTTGCAAAAACGAAAAAACACGTATCACTTATTCTTTATCATTCTTTATTCTTACCTACGTTATTTGGATTTCGCGTAATAGATAAAGCTCTGTGACTGCTTTTCATCCCTGATTGGTCCATTTGCGGATGTTGTGTGTTATCCCCGTGTAAACGCTATGTGTTATTGAAATGCTTATCGTGTCATGACAACTTGCTCCTTTACAACGTTTGGATATCTCTTCTCGTTTTCGCGCTATTACCTAAACTATGCTTTGTTGTCCCAATTTGACAGCCCTATTATACCACCTAAATATGCATATGGGCCGCTATAAAAAAATACGTATCGCTTATTTTTTGCTGTTCTACAAACCTGTGAAGTTTGATTAAAATCGGAGTGTATCACCTGGGAAACCTTACTTGTAAGTGGAACAAAACCATTTATTGAAGGACACGAACATTGTGTATTTTTCCTGCTTCTTAAAAGAAGGAGGCACAAATATCACCTTGCGTTTATTCTTAACTTTCGATCAAAGGAAAGGAACACAATCTGGTTTTACTACAGTGTTTGAACTCCAAGATAAGTAAATACCTTGACAACATACATTACATCACACTGGAGCAGAATATCAGTGTAACTGCAAATAAACAACTGTTTGCTTCTAACGTACGAGCTTTAAAAAAAATACTTTGTGGTTTCATTCACCAACTCTGTCAAGAGAGCGAGAAGTGGAATAGAAAGTGTGGTTTTCAACGACGACAAAACCTTTAATTAACAATAATGTATCAAAGCAGGATTCTCTATGAAAAATTACACTTGAGACAAGCACTCGACATGTTTTTGGGCAATCAAAGCTATCTTGTATGCATAAAAGCAAGGATAGGAAAGGCTAAACATACAAGCCTTTGGGAAGAACAAAATAAATATTTTACTTCGTGGGTTGCGAGTTCCGAAAAAAAATGTTAGTTAAGTGTCTTGTATGAGGTATCGTGCTATATTGAGTAGAAACACGGGCATTACGAGAAAAAAAAATCAAAGAAGGGACTACAAACCTACGGAATGTAGACGTGGACCAAAAAGACCAATTATCTCTGAAAATACAAATTTTTGGAGATAATTAAAAAAGAACAGAAGAAACTCGTTAGAACCAGAACTGTAGAGAGTTGAGGGGATCGGTAAAATATAACATTTAATCGCTCTAAGAGAATACCGTATACATATAAAACTGAAAGTGACCATGTTTGTGACTTCACCTCTTGAACCACGCGACCGATTTCCATCAAATTTTCAACATAGATGTGATTCGGGCCTAGGATGGTTTTTATTATTTCACTTTGACTGTGCAACTTAGGGGAGAGGAGGGGATTAAATATTTAAAAATGATCGAAAATGACCTATATTAGTATCAAATTCATAGTTTTGGGGTCACTGAGATGAACAGTGACGCTTCCAATGCTGTTTAAATCCGATTTTAGCCCCGCAACTTGGGGGAGGGGATATAAAAGTGATCGAAAATGACCGATATTAGTGCGAAATCCACAGTTTTCGGGGTCACTGAGATCAACAGGACACTTCAGATGTTGTTTTAAACTAAATTCACCCCTTTATGTCCAAAATGAAATGTATTCTCCCCGTGCGAAGAACGAGTATTCTTTCAGTATGAACTGATTCTTATGTACAGCTTGTGTCTATAAAATATTACATAATTCTTCTTTTACCGATCTGATTTTTTTTTCAAATCCCGCAACTTGTTAAAACGCAGTTCGTAATTAAGTTATATTGAAAAAGAACGTGCTACAAAGTATGGTGGAAAACGAGAAAGAAGACATGCTAATTGCCTACAAATCTCAATCGTGCATACTAATTACCAGTGGCGTCACCTTGTGCAGTTCACAAGAGCACGTGAACTTCAAATATCGTGCGCTGTTTGTTGCTCCTTAATATATTTAACAATATTTAGAATATTATTATTACAGCCCGGATTTATATGCAAAATGCATGTTTATAGTAACATGCAGAAGTGTATGGAAAATATTTTTTCTTTCCGACGAACCTGTAAGAATTCGTTTGAGATGCATATGATAGCGCGTGTAAGTGCATATTTTGAGTTAATTCGATGAGCATGCATATTTCGTAAACTTTGCAGAATACTGCATATTTCCGAATTTTATAGATGCATACTAGCATTTTCAGAGTATATCACACGAAAGGAGGTTATATTTAAAGTGAACTGAATTACTTTGTAAACGCAGATGTAGAAAAAATTTATAGAATAATAGAACAAAGTGTTGTATCCTATATTAGTCTACTTGACCTGTCTCTGCACACGGTCTTCATCTCGTAGCAGAAACAATCATATGCCAATATCCAACAGTAGACGCGCTTGTATCAAATGTAAAGAAAGTATTTGTGAAAGCCATCGTGCGTACGTATCTTTCATAAAGTTGCGAAAAATATCCCGGTACCTTCGCAACCAGTGGGACTCTTGGCTAGAAGCTGTGTCGTATTATGCAGATAATTTATATCAAATAAAGACACTTGTAGACTCACTAAATCCCGATGGTGCAGCCGCTATTTATGTCACAAACATGTTTGTCTACAAGTGGCATTGAGAACAAAGTTAAGAATACACATCCACTTCTCAAGAATCCCTGAAATTATCAGACAGTTGGAATCCCGTAAGAATGCTTTACAGCATTCACTCTCCTCGTTGGGCGAATTATCGCAGACTTTGTGCAATAAAACTCGCGGTTTTGCGAAAATAGCATCAGATAAATTTAGCGAATGTTCTGATTGGTGAAAACATGAAATTGGAAGAGGACCTAACACAGAAAGACATCTGGTGTTTTTCACATGCATCAGTGACTTCTGGTGATGTAGAAATAAGGAATTTTTCGATCTACAAAACCCTTCTCACTGATAAACGCAGAGGATTTACAGAAGAAAACCTAAGAAAGATGTTCATAGTACGTTGCAACACAAGTTATTAAAATATTTTTGTAAGAAATAGACATTTTATTTTCCTAGTGTATGTTTCAGTGCATATGTGAAATTTTTAAATGCATATTTTAGTGCATATTTTTGATATTTTTCCTCCATATTTTGGGGTTTGTTTGTGCATGGAAATCCGGGCTCTAATTATTATATTGTCGTTTTGTTTCTATTCTCTGCTTGTTCTATCCCTTGCTTATATGCATTCCATCATTACACCAGGTTCACAACAGAGCTGCGAGGTGCGAGCGTGATAGACTACTCTGTGTGTAGTAAGTACATGAGGGAAGCGCGGGCAGCTGAGCGGAAGAACTGCAGTCTCCTGACGTTCAAACGTAGATGTGAACGTACAGCGTTGACAGCTGTTGTTGACTAATTTCCAGTAATTTGCCGCTTTAAACTAAATAAAAGAATGAACTTCATCGGTTGAAAGTAGAAGAATACAGTAGTACTGTATAACACATTTTTATCAATCAGTTATCTGCATTTCTTTTTATCTCAAGTTCTTGTAATGAAAATAAACTAATGGAACAAACAATATTACGGCTCTTCAACGTCGTACCGAAGGGAATGGGAGGTTTAGAGCCCTTCCCCAGAGATTATTAAGTTAACGCAGGACAAAATTAAATTTTAATTTATTTTCAAGACTTCTTTTTAAATAGGTATAATCTCTGATTTTTCTTTAGACTACGTTTTCCCTGCCTAAATAAAATAAATGTTTGTAAGTAAAGCGAATAGCTTATCAAAAGATACTGTACTTGGTAACATTGCTGCATCAGTAAAATCTTACCTTCTGTGTTATGGGAACCTGAAGGAAATTTTGGAACTGATTTTTCTATTTCAACACTTATCTTTAAGACATGCAGATAACTGATTGGCAGACTAGTATTAGAAAAAGACTAGTATTGAGATTTGCAGTAAGGTACGTTCAGCTGTAACACTTCTGAAAAAGCGTGGAACGTTTTTTTTTTTCTTTGCGAGAGGGTGTAACTTACTTCGGAGCTTGTATTTTATGCGCAGAAACATTATTCTTTCAGTGTGTTTCAAAGTGCCATACGTGTTGTATGGTAGTATATTGATTGATTTAGAAATGTGTTAGCTAGTATTTATTATTTCTTTTCCATAATTTCCATCAGCTATGTACTCCTATACGCCGTCGGTATACGCTCGACCGTTTAAAAATCCATAGCTTATATCTATACGTACACATCCATTACACCTTTCAATTAAAGTAAATATTAGGGCTGTCGACTTTTTGTGACATTTGGGGTTTTCGGTTTTTGAGAAAACCGCTTTTAAGAAAACCGAAAACCGCAAATGCTGTTTTCGAAACCGAAACCACAAAAGCGGTTTTCAAAACCGAAACCGCAAATGCTGTTTTCGAAACCGAAACCACAGAAGCGGTTTTCAAAACCGAAACCGCAAAAGCCGTTTTCAAAACCGAAACCGCAAAAGCGGTTTTTAAAACCAAAATCGCAAAGGCGGTTTCCGAAACCGAAACCGCAAATGCGGATTTCCAAACAGAAAATGCAAAAGCTCTTTTCGAAAGCTAAAGCCGCCCGAAACCGTGTTTGCGGTTTTATAAGCGAAACCATGTTTGTCCTTTTCAAAGCAGAAACAATGCTTTTTTTTTAATTACATCTTTTAACAATTGTGAAAACAGCTATCAATCGAGACAATTGTATTGATTTATATGTGTGTTTTAACTTTTTTTTATTTGCTCCAAGACTATTATGGGAATATGTGCAGCACTGTGGGAAAGGGATAGTTCGATGGTTGTACAAGTCACAGCTAAATTAGGGTTGCCATATTTTAAAATCCAAAAATTGGGGGGTTTTAAACCGTAAGTACTGATGTGAACTAGTGTGTTACAAATACTGACCTGGGATTCTTCGCAGTTTTTCTTTTCTTTTTTTATAGTTATTTCTTTGATGACACTTCCAATGTACTTTTCGGCTGCAGGGAAGCAAACTGGATCCCACCTGATTTTTATATATTTTGTAAACTAGACCACGAGGAACACGAATCTGAAGGAATTTTGACATTCCGAATTTCGGAATTCGATATATTCGAACATAAAGTGACCACGGAAGCAAAAAGGACCCCATTTGATTTCTTATGTTTTGTAAACTAGACCAAAATGAGCAATAATCTGAAGGAATTTTGACATTCCGACTTTCCGAACTCGAGATACTAGAACTTATACAGCAGTTTTATATAGTATGTATAGAAGTAACGAAGAAAGTTCGCTTTTTGACCTATTACCTTAGAGCATAATATGTCACCTAAAACGTACCTGGAAGATCAAAATTAGTACCCATCAGTATCAACGACCTTCTGCCAACGTTTGGGATGGGCATGGATTCCTTCGCGGTAGAACTTGGCTTGCCGTGAAGCGAAGAAGGTATCAAGGGCACTTTGCACCTTCTACTATGGAGTTGAACTCGAGTCCTCTAAGGTGAGTGTCCAAGGAATGGAACAGGTAATAATCGGACGCATTACTGGTTTCAGCTGTTTTGTAACTGGTTCATGGGATTTTAACCAATCATGACGACGCCGTGGAGCTTCGTACAGGACCCACTACTTATCACATGGCAACATCCTGTCTAGAAATGGCTCCTTCCTCAGACGAGACAGCAAAGAAACACAGGTGTCTGCTCGCGTAGCCTTCTGACCCGGAGTCAAATCATGTGGGACCCATAGACACAACTTGTAGTGCTTCCCAAGTTGATGGAGGTGCTGCCGAATGGTTTCTCCACTCACATTGAATATTAGCCCCAGTTCCTCACATGTCTGTCCACTGTTCGCCTCAATTGCTACCTGAAGATCTTCATTTTGTACATGTGTTGGTCTTCCGGCACGTGGTGTGTCGTTAATGAGTGTTTCGTCACCATCCTTAAACTTGATAACCACCCTTGTACTGTCTGCGTAATCACGACACCCTCACGAAAGGCCTGAGATTTCTTTCGCCGCGCTGCAGTCGCGTTTGACCCAAATTTGAACTCGTACAGCATACACACCCTAATGATCCTCTGTGGAGGTTCCATATTCACTCTGTCCTTAGACAAGTTCACGTTGTAACTAAATTGCCACAACCAGGTAGAATGTTGGATATACCCCACCAACAACTGACCTTCTCCTTATCTCCATTCGCATTCAACTCATGGTGTGAGGGCCAATTGAACAAAGACCTCCACAAAAAGCGACAGAACTTTCTTGGTTACCTTTATATATCTCACAGGACATAATATGTTTCGTATAGAGAATATTGTGTTTTTTCATATAGATACATAACGTCTATATTAAACTTTAAGTTTTAATATATCGAGTTCCGGAAGTCGGAATGTCAAAACTCCTTCAGATTCGTGCGCCACGTGATCTAGTTTACAATATATATAAAAATCAGGTGGGGGCCGGTTTACTTCCATGGTCACTTTATGTTCGAATATCTCGAGTTCCGAAATTCGGAATGTCAAAATTCCTTTAGATTCGTGTTTCTCGTGATCTAGTTTACAAAATATATAAAAATCAGGTGGTGCCCAGTTTGCTTCCTTGGTCACTTTATTTTCGAATATCTCGAGTTCCGAAATTCGGAATGTCAAAATTCCTTCAGATTCATGTTCCTCGTGGTCTAATTTACAAAATATATAAAAATCAGGTGGGGTCCAGTTTGCTTCCTTGCAGCCTACTTTTCAAACGAAACTGAGTTTTCCAGAGTGTACATTTTCCTTCAAACTGAGTTCTGCCGTGGCTAACAAACGTAAATTCACTTCTATAAGAGTCTTTAAAGTTACACTTAAAATTGTCGTTCGGTATTCTTGTAGCTTATGAAGGCATGAATAATTCAAGTATGTTTGTCACATCTACAAACGAGTATTCATTCGTACATTACATTAAAAACATATGAACTACACAAAGAAAACCATTGTGCGTTAGAGCAGATCTCTTATTAACAAATGGCCTTGCACACGCGCACTGCTCAGATAGCCCAAAGTTTGAGCCTGAGCGCGAGTCCAAATTTAACTCAGTCGCGATTGAGATTGTCAGAGGTGTAGCGGTTTACGGTGAATATACCAACACTTTATCAACTAAGTCGTCTTAGATTTTACTCCAATCCAAAAAGGCGGGTGGTTTTTCGTGATTAAGATATGTTTAAGCGGGGGACGAATATAGAACCTGAAAAGCGAGTGGTACCCACTAAAATCAGGTAATATGGCAACACTAAGCTAAATAGAAAATAAGGCATATCCCTATTTAAGATCATTACACATGCAACTCATGAAATTCAATTTGAAAATTCATCCACTTACACTGACAATGAGATCCTTTATATTATTATTACTCTTTCCCCTTGTTTTTTAAAAATAGTACTGCCACTCTTTCTTTTGTTAAGAAAAAGCACCATCTCCCTTTCTTTTTTAAAAAAAGAAAAGAAAAGAAGAAAATCTAGATCGCAATACACAATTTTATTTTTGATTCGTTGCTATTCCGGTAAATGTGAATGTTGTGGTTTTGCATGTGTTGACTGGTTTCTTATCGCTAGTCCCAGACACCTGCAATAGTTTATACATGATGGAAACACCGATCATGTTTTATTCTGTATCTTTTTACTTACCAATAACGATAGCCGTGCCTCTTTGTGAGAAATTGCAACTTATTTTTTTATTCTGCCAATTGTAAACGTATACTCAACAAGAATTTCCCTACACTTTAAAGAAAAAATACCTTCTTTTCCCTCTGCAAATTTTTAGTATTTTTTCCCTACGCCGAGGGAATTTTCCCTCCATCTGGCAACTGTGAGCTAAAGTGGGGAAAGATTCTTTGCTGTCGTTACTTGATATTAGTGCTGTCGAATTTTTGTGACATTTGTGGTTTTCGGTTTTGAGAAGACTGGTTTCCTGAAAACCGAAACCGCACAAGCGGTTTTCGAGCCGGAAACCACAAAAACGGTTTTTAAAACCGACATTTCGGTTTCATGAAATTTCACTTTTTTCAAAAACAGGTTTTCGCTTTTTTTGAAAAACCGATTTCGACAGCACTAGTAAATATATGCTGAACTATAAAGAAATTAAGTGCGTGTATTCCGTGTACTTTCGTATACCATTCTCGATAGTTTCATAGTGTTAGCATTTCCTAAAATATTTTCTCAGTGATAGTGACTCTAATGCCTGTTCGATATGTAAGCATTTTTCGAAAGATTTCTTGTAAGAAAATTCTTATCATTACCCTATTTGTAGAGGATTTTGTTGAGTGATTGCAAAATGTTAAAAACGTTGTGCAGACCACAATGCAAAGTTCAGTGCTTTGACTGCCAGACTATTGCATTTATAGACATTTAGCATTGCTGTAGAAAAGTGACGATCTCACAGCAAAAGAACCTTGGTTTCTATAGAAGTGAGAAAGTACCAACTATTTGTTAGCTTGATTGGGAATTTTGTCTTCTTTCGTTTTTCGTTTTTCGTTTTACAAGTACATTTCTAATATCCTTTTTCTCCACCGAAGCTATATTAGACGTGGAATTCAAACCACATGTACTTTTCGTAGTAGTATAGAAAATTATCGGAACGGCGGAAAATGTTTAATTAGAGATAAGTAAGAAAAATATGGAATGGGATCTTTCATAATGCTATTCAGTTACCTTTTGTGTAAATAGAGACAAGCATTACCATGTAACATGACGATAATGTGTGTGTTGACCAATATTAGATGCTTGAGAACGAAGTCGAGTTTGTTTTACATAGTTCATGGAATAGCAATGCAAATAAATAACTCCACTTGTGATTAATAACCAAAGTGTACTCTTGGATAGCTCTTTATGACACAATTCGTAAGTTTACGACACCAAACAAAAACCAAATGTTCTTAGAGATATGAATGGTGAGATCATTCTTGGTTTTTATTCTGATTCTAACGTTTCTGAGGTTTCCGCTCTGACATCACATTTCGAGTTTTCCATTCTGGGTAAGCAATGCGAAAAGAATAAGGAAGAGATGAGAAAACCTTAAGTTGATAAAGACAGTAAGACAAACAAGTATATAAATGTTAGAATTTATACGTTTGCAAATGCAAGATCTGCGCATCCATGCCTACTCCTGTATTGTCAGCTGTCAACAAACACCGGATTTCGGACTAGGCAAACAACACAAATTGATTGGGATCGCAGAATTGAGAACGTTCGCAAAAGAAACAAAATCAACATTTGGAACAATCCTTTTATCTAAACTATTATTGTAACTTTTTACGAGTTGTTTGGTTTGATTACATAACGTATTGATCAAAAAATGCGTTAACGAAGTATCTAAACCCACAAAAATACCTTTATATTATAGGAAAAGTAAATGTACTGCAAATGTGGCTAATAGCAAAACTGTCAAAAATATTCTGGGGCAATTTCATTAGTGGACAGGTTATCACGGAGTGGATGTACTGGCTGGTGAAGGACCCTAAATTCGCCACTGCTGTTCCCTTTCTCCCATCTTGCCCGTCCCCTCTTTGACTCTTATTGTTTCTTTGTGTTGCTACTCCGAGCATAAAAGCGCGCTGTAACGTCTTAGAGCAACCAGTTGAAAAATATAGTCGTTGGGTCTTTGCAGTACCAATTGCACTAACAGTAACGCTTATAAACGTCAATGAGTGTTCCATTAGCATTTCTTTTCTTGTTATGCTTTCACATTTTCTCATTCTTTCATATGAAGTACTGAGTTTGGTTTACCAAAACTGCTTTATATATTTATTCTATCTGTGTGTTTGTCCGTCCGTCTGGAAGACGAACACTCAATAATTACTTGATGGGTCATTATCAATTTTGGACAGGAAGTAGAAGGTTGAAAGTTAGAATCCAAGTTCATTGATATTCAAAGCGGAAGTGAGAGAAATCAACCACTTCCGGTTTCAACGTTGATCACTATAGAATAAAAACGGTAATAGATAGCGAGAATCTGTTCCTTGCAATCGATTAAGCGTCTTGAGAATACATTTTTTATCTCAATCCTTATCGCTCTACTAAAATCGGAAGTGATTGAAATCCACCTCAATTTCCGGTTTTAATATGGATCTATATGGAACAAGGAGGATGGGAGTTAGCGAGAAACAGTTTTTTGGGATCTAGCGAGAAACAGATTTAAAATTGAAACACTCTTCTTCCTTAACCCTTTATTTCTACTAGAAGTGGCAGAAATTAACCATTTTCAGTTTTCATAGATTAAAAACGGTAGTAGACGGAGAGAAGTGGTTTTCTGCAATCAATTAAAGCGTCCCAAGAATATATTCCATCTCTACACTTAATCTCTCTACTGAAACCAGAAGTGGTAGAAATCTACTACCACTTCTGATTTGAATATTAATTGGGGATCACGCAATACAAACCTAACTATTTCGTGTGGTGTCGTTATATTTTTAATGTAAGCAGTGTGAGGTCCACAAACATAACTGTAAAACGGGAACCAGTCCAAATGCCAAATGGTTATACACTAGTAGAAATGCACTTAAGAACATTCAGTAGGAATTCACAAATGGTATACAAGAAGAAGGTAATGGTAGATGCTAGTGATTCGAGCATGGAGCACATAAAACTCCCGAACATATTACACAAGATGTGTTCAAATAATTAACGGGTGCCCACACTAGCAGCTATTTGGGCACGTAGCCAGCCGGTCGTACCGTCGCTGAATATTTATCTGGGATTGTATCCAATGGTTACCGTAAATCTTGATATAGCTTGACTGTGGTTGTTGCCTGAGTCCAACTGCCGCTTAGGCACCGTCTTACATTCCATACTAGTTGAATATACTCTTGTTTCGCACGGGGGCTATATTTGGAATTCAACGCCTGTGTGAGTATCACCATTGATCTCAGTGACCGCGAAAACTATGGATTTGATACTAATATCGGTCATTTTGGGCTATTTTTTTTTACATGTCTCGGTATCTTCTCCCCCCCTCCCCGCTGACTCCCGGCCCGCGTACAATTGTAACTAAATTTGCAAGTTATCGCTAATGGAAGTGTCACCATTGATTTCAGCGACCGCGAAAACTATGAATTCGACACTAATATCGGTCATTTTCTACTACTTTTACATGTCCCGCTAAATGACTCCCTGAGACCCCTCTGGTTCGAATTTTGACAAAAACGTTTAACTCTTGTCTGGAGCCTGGACCAAGGTATTCGTGACTAAAATTTGGTAACTCTCGGTCAATTTGTCTAGTTCCCAAGCCGGTTCCGGTAAACGCTCCCTCCCTGAGACCCCCTGGTTCGAAATTTGAAAAAAGAGCTTCGTCTTTATCTGGGGCCTGGGTCAAGGTACCCCTGACCAAAATTTGGTAACTCTCGGTCCACTCGTCTGGTCCCCAGGCCGCACACAGACAGACAGACAATCACACAAACAATCTCTTTGTTTTATTTATATTAAATATGCTCAGTAGGGTTTAAGTCCGGAAGCTAGCACGGCAGGGTAGAAATCGATATCGATGGAACACGTTCGGTTGTTCCGGTGATATGGGGACGAGCTTTATCCTGTTGGAAGACGGGTTCCACAAAGTGTCCAAATGAAGTCGGAAAAGGATTGACGTCACTAATGTACAACAAGTTAATCATATTCTCCTGAATGAAGATCAGAGGCCAATGGGATGTAAAGTTTATTGTCCCCCATACCAGAACGTCAGGTGTCGTTCCTGTATAGTGAATAACAGTTTGAATTGCACAATAGTGACGCATGTTGGCTAGATTTGTCTGTAAGTGTGTAACTCCGATCATTAATGTCTTTAGCATTAGTTTGCATACTCAACATTTTGTTGTCCGTTTAGATGTATCCTGTTTACCTCATCAATTACTTCTTAACTCATCTATTGAGAAAGAAGTTGAAAATGAATGTTCGAACATAGCTGATGAGATGTTGTATCGAACGAACGAACGAAGCCAACGAGTCAGTGGCGTTCAGCATCGAACGAATCGAATCGAATATGAACAAAAATTTAATTGCAACGAGAAAAATTAAATATCAAATATTACTAGAGATATGATCGCAAAGGTTCAAAATATAAATCCCTCGGCTACTTTTACTACTCACAATACAGTACTGTTATTTAAACGTTATTCGCGCCCAATATTGATTTTGTTTATTTACTTCTAAATCCAATTGTTAAATCCTATGGGTTAATGAAAACTGAACTCGTGACGTGGATTAAACTTAGGACCACGGATTTCGAAGATGATCCTATCAACAATTTGATATTTGGATAGTTCTGCTGTTCAATTTTATTGTACATGATTTCAAACATCGTAAGATATTTCTTTACAGTATTTTTCGTAATTTCTTATAAAGATTTCTCCCATCATTGATTAATTTCTCTCATCCAGTATGCAAGTTACCTGGCAAGGGGCAACTATCCGTATCAGGAAATTGCAAAACATGCTACAGCAATGATAAGACAAGTAACATATTTGTAATTACGTCCTGTATGGACTTCCCTGTAAAATGTTTTAGAAAAACTTTTTTTTTTTTTTGTTTATCCTGTTGGAGTTCACGCCTTAACAGACAAGTGTGCGGGAGAACGATTCCCATAAAAATAGCAGAGCAAATTAAAATTTATGCACTACTGTATTTTTCGTAGCAACGATGTTCTGTTTTCAGAAGCGAAATGAAATATTTAGAGAGAAGAAACCTATGATGAATAAGTTAAAACATATTGCAACCTAAAACATCCCTGCTTGCTAATGGTTTAGTACTCATGTTTTGCGTATTAGAGCTATTCAAGTTTCGAAATTTACACTTGATTATTTGAACAATATACTCCTTTATTATTCGTATTCGAATATCATAATTATCAAACAACGAATGTTTGTTCTAATAGATATTTTACTTGCGAATATTCGAATGATATAAATAAAATTATTCAAATAGCTTAGAAAAGCGCATACTGTTTCAAACCTACATGATAACAAAAGTAGTAGCTATCACTGTTAAAAATGTTTGTCATCATTAGAGGAAGAAGACAAGAATAGATATAGTCTCTTTTGGTTAACAATGCACTTTTTTTTACATACACAATATATAAATTGATAAATAAACAGCCTAGTAAAGGAAGAATACAATCTATTAATTATATTTCAGTAAGAAATGGCATTCATTTTAGCAACATAAAAATTAATTTCCCTCGATTTTGTTGAAAAGTACTCATGAAAATTTACCTGGAAGAATCTCATTTTGTTTAGCTTAGAGTGACAAGATGTCCCGTTCTTAACGGGATTCTCGTTTTTTTTAAAGAAAATCACCTTTTGCTCCGAGAAAAATGCAACCGGTACGCAAAATGTCCTTTTTATAAATAAGTGTCTTGTTTTTGGCTCGTATGTACTAGTAATTTCTTTTGTGGATTTCTACAGTAGTTTGAAACAAGCACAAATCCTTCTACTAGAAATTCAATTATACATAAATAAATAAAATAAAATAAAATAAAGTAACACATTCAAGAGACAATCTATGCCCCTAATGCTATTTTTTATTGTTCGGAAGTTATGCAATTTAGGCAAAAGGATACGTATGATTAATGGCAGTGAATAATTGTGAAATTTAATTTTTATACTTTCCAAGAGAGATCGAACCCAAGATCACGTGCCCCACTGGCATATGTGCTAGCCACTAGACCAGCATGGAGGTAATTCTTGATTTCTGTTAAATGATAGAAGTGGAATAACGTTAAATACGAATAAATAACTCAAAACATCTGGTTATTTTGAAAAGCTAGATACTTTTTCCTCACCGGCATGTAGGGGCGTTTCGAAGGATCATAAGATAGGAGATGTAGTGGGTTTATGTGCTGAATGGATAAATATGATGTGCCTGATAACGAGATGCAATATAAGATAGTTTGTTTTGTTATAGGAAGATCCCGGGTTCGATCTCCAGTTCAATCCTTATGAAGTATTTTCCATTTGCTTGCGGTCACGTCAGTAGTCTTATGGAACTCGAAGGTTCAATGCTGCGTTCATAAAAGCTCTCCACTGACTTCTATCCTTAGCCAACTGAATCCAGTTTCTACTTTGTTTTCCTATGTATGTGAGATTGATCTTAATATTGTTCTCCCATCTGTGCCTAGGTCTTCATGATGGTCCTTTTCTGGTTGGATTTCCAGTCAAGTCTTTGAAAACGTTCCAACCCTTTCTTCCATTCTGGCTACACGACCTGCCCACCTGAGCCTCGTAGACTTGATAACCCCTAACAATGTTGGGTAAATGGTATAAATTATGGAGCTTCTTATAATGAAGTTTCCACCATTCCCCATTTTCGTTCCACTTGGATCCGAATATTCATCTCGGCATTTTCTTCTCAAATACTTTCAGTCTGCGTTTTTCTCTCAGAGTAAGCGACCATGTTTTGCAACCATACAGCACAACAAGCGTGATTTTTGTTCCATATATTTTAAGCTTCAAATTCCTCGACAGAATTCGCGACGACAAAAGATTTTGAACCGAATAATAACACGCATTCCCTGCGTTCAGTCGCCAATTGTTGCGAAAATTATACCAGTAGTGCTTTTAGCTACACAGAAACTGTAATGCAATACATCGCTGCCACTAACAGACTAATGCAAAAATGATAGATTATCGTAACAGATGGCATCACAATCCTAATCCTGTTACCTTTATGGTCTATCTGTTGTTTATAGTTCTCGAGAAATTAACAGTAGACATATTATGTGTAAACTTTATTTTTAAAATATCTTATTCTTGTGAAAGACTGTTAATTTACAGCCAACATATGAAACTCTTACAAAAATGAACATCCTGTGTTTCTTATATTTGAATGTGGAAGTGAAGACAAAACTTGTTACTCAGTTTTCTCTCTTAAAATTGCTATAAAAAAGCAATAATAAAGTATCGCTTGTGAGTGAAATTGTGATTACCTTTAGTTTGTAACTCATAAATTTTAAGTAACATACTTCCAATTAGAAAAATTAATTTTACTTATACAATTGTAAGTAAAGACGTGTTATTAGTTGAATATATATATTCATTCAAATTCTTGTTTAAAACAAAGATAAACGTACCGTACGAAATTTTATATCTTACACTTAAAAGAATAAACATAGTTTTTGTTGAAGTCCACTAGTCAACACAAAATCATGCTGAAAATATTACGTAAACACGGCATTGTTTAAGTAATGCCCATAGGGTGATAATCTAACTTACATAAGGACTATTAACAGTATTCATGTCGGTGTACAGTATCATGCGGGAATCTAGTCGATTGTCTTGTCTGTTATCGTCGCACGTATGTAAATTTTAATTACCTTTAATTTATTGAAAGCTTTTTCAATAGATCCAACGGACAATGGGGCTCCAAGGGCAAACCGACAAATGCTGTTTTCCTGGAATACTAAAATACTAATATTAACCCTTCATCTGATAGTGACAGACGACGCTAACGCGACTTTATAAAATTTAGTATTTCCGTCTCTGATACAACAGAACAGCTTGATGTTTTCTGTACCCTTATATTCTATACCACTAAACATATTCTATATCACTTTATTAGTGTGGATTTTTAAGAAGAAAATATTCATTTGCCGAACTGATTCTGGAATAGCGCTTCCGCAATCTTATCTTTGATTGCTATGCTAGAGATATATCCTACGTACTTTGGGAAACGCAAACGAAAGTTTCTGATTCGGATTTAACTATCGAATATAATTCATTTTATGTTTCAATGTATGTGCGTGGGTTTGTTGAACTGCTTCACAGTGTATATTAACGAAATGAAATAGTTCATAACGATAACTTAAATTAATAATTTTGATAAAATAGCAGCTTCATTCTGATCAAACGCAAAAACGTGTAGTGACTGTTTATACTCCATTTTCCAAAGTTTCAATGTGAAATCCCTTAGAAACCTGAATTTGAGTTGAAGTTTTATCCTCTCTTCCCCTCATACTCCTTAAGTTCGCCCCCTACTGGCATGAATAACAAGATATCAATGACTGGATGGACTGTCAAATGAAGCTAATTTACCGAGTATGCTTTCCTTTTTATCTCTAAATTTGGTCTCCCTAGTTCAGGTTCATATCATTTTGTATATTATTCGTTATAGCTTTGGATATATTATTATTATTATTATTATTATTATTATTATTATTATTATTATTATTATTATTATTATTATTATTATTATTATTATTATTATTATTATTAAGTGTTCTGCCTTTTGGCATGCCCTCGGGCTAATATGTTTTTTTTTCTTTCTTTCCTTTAGTTTTATACATAGAAGTGTTTCTCCCATGTTTTTCGATCTTCAACGTCTTCTTTTAACTCCCAATATTTTCTTCTATTTTTTAAATTATGGATCAGTTGAGTTCTTCTTTCTATTCCACGCTTTCCTTCCATCTTTTCTATTGCGGTATAAAGAAGAAAATTTTCTTCGCAAGATGTGTCAAATGGAAATTGGCCTTCCTACGAAGGATGCTGGCTAAAAGCATCCTCTTCTCTCCTATCCGTTTTAAAACATCTTCGTTTGTTACTCTCTCTGTCCATTTTCTCTTCTCCATATTCCTCAAACACCACATTTCGAAGCTCTCTAATTATTTCTTCCCTAAATTCCATAATGTCCAAGTCTCTGAAGTATAAAGTCCAGTATTCCATATATAGCCCTTGACCAACTTCTTCCTTAGTCTAATATTAGACCTACTAGTTAAAAGTGGTCTTTTCTTGTTGGATGCTTCTTTGGTTATGTGAATTCTTGACCTGACCTCTTTGATGCAGTAAGTGTCTCTCTTGGATATATCATTCGTGTATTATTTAATAAATACATTCTGACCAGGTTGGTGTGTGTTTTATTAATACTTGATATCTACCGTTTGATACCTGTCTCATCTTGGACGACACTACAGTTAAAAAGTTTAAGAGTTAATTTTCGGTTATATCTCATTACCCATACTTTGTGTAGACCTATTGTTATCTTGATTGTGTCACAATAGAAAGCTTGATCAGGGTATACTTTTATAATAGTTTCATCTTGATAGGTCACATGCAGGGCCGGATTGAAGGGGGATGCACCGGTGCACGTGCACCCCCCCCCCCCCCTTCGTTGTAAATATACACTATCTAAAATGAGAAGCTAGCTGAAAATAGCAACACTTTCCAAAACTTTCTGCCGTCATGTTTCCATTTGGAGCTTTAAAAAAATGTAATAGTTTAAGTCGATTTTCTGAAGGTTGAAGGAAAAGGATTCACCAAGCAAAGCAATATATCATTTATCAACTAGGAAAGGAAACAGAAGCCAGGAAGAGAGAATAATTTTTCCTTCATATCACTTGCGATCGTCTTGAATCCCCCTCCTCCGCGTTCTATGTACCATTTGTAAAGAATATTGTCACATGTCACGCTGAGGAATTTCAATGAGACTAGTTATTTTGGTAGTTATGGTCCACCCCCACTCAGAAAATCCTGGATCCGACCCTGGTCACATGGTTTATGTACAACATCAGTTTTACAAAAAAATGTAGTTTTTATTGATTTTCTTAACAACTAGCATGAGAATTTATGCTCGCCTACATTAGTTCGTTAAGCTGAATGAGATGCATCGATTCATATACATATCATGTACAATTATGTATATAATATATAATTAACCTACTACTAAAAACTTTTAGTAAAGATTTTAGGGACCTGCTGAGTTAGTGAGATAAAAGTATAATATTAGTATTTATAAATACTTTACGTTTAATAACTCGCCGGATGTTCTAAAGTAAATAATAACAAGAAAATTAGCTAAAAACATATATATGTATTAAAATTACATTGGAAAATAAACATTTTGACACACAATATTAGTTATTCCTTACTCAAACGTGATAGCTAGTAAATTAGTACCGGTAAGGACAAGCAGGTGGTCCCCCAACGCTGTCACTTGCAAACTTGAATCAAATCACACATATATTAGTGTCAGCGCTGACATCGGGAACTATACATATTTGTGGAAATGTGTCAAGGTAAGGTGTTAATCTCGGTCTTGTAACATGTTTCTGTTCTGGTGATGAAATATAACTATTTTCTCGTGTGTTGCAAAGCAATGCTATTCCTTTTCTTCCCTCAATATGATTTCCGTACTTTTATCAGAATACTTACCGAGATATTTTAAGATAACAATCTAACAAACCATAGAAATTTTTCGATATAACGAAAGGTTATATCCATTAAAGAAATAATTATAGTCAAAGTGGGGAACATACACGGGTGTAGCCAGCAGGTTTATGTAGGAGGGGACGCCGTTTTTAAGGGAGGGGCAGCTACAATGTACGAAGCCAAAAGAAATTGTGTTGTAGGTAGTATTTTTGAGGCCTGGAAAAACCGGACTTTTAAAATTTCCTTATGGAAAACTAAAAACACTGGTTTTTAGCTTCTTCTTCTTCTTCTTCTTCTTCTTCTTCTTCTTCTTCTTCTTCTTCTTATTATTATTATTATTATTATTATTATTATTATTATTATTATTATTATTATTATTATTCGCTTTTTCTCCATAGGGGCCGAATGTAGGACAAAATCCAAGAGGACAAAATCCAAGCTAAATTCTGGTAAGGCGGACAAAATCCAAGCGGATAAAATCCAAGGAGCAGTATCATGTGCGTAGCTGTGATATGTGCCTGTGAACACCCTAATTAAATTGTATGTTTGTTTCTTTCTTTAATAGTCATGCATTCTAAAGTTTAATATGTAATTCTTCAATTTATTGAAATAATATTTCATTTACATTTAAAGAACTGAAAATCCAATAAAATATGTAAGATTGACACAATAAGAGTGCAGATGAGCTTTAATTACTCATAAAATAGTCTGGTCACTGCTTGGACATGCCCAGGTGAATCCAATTTAGGGTGCTCAGAAATATTTTGACTAAAAAGAGTATACTCACATAAATTAACCAGAAAATGAAAGCACTGGCTTGCTATATCAGAGATAACAAATAACAGCAAAGCGGGCCAGTCTTAAAAAGAGTACACTATTTACTTAATTATATTGTATTTGTTGAGAATTAAAGTAAAAAGAAAATTAAAAAGATATAATTTAGATTTAAAAAATACTTCTCTACTCTCAAAGTATTTACTTCAGTTACACTTGTCAAAATAACCAATAATATATACATTTTCATTTAGTTTGTCTAGACATATTTTCACATTTCGCATTTCGATTTTCACATTTCGATTACATTATTTAATTCACGCACATTATTACATTATTAAAAATACACACTACATATTTCACATTTTGATCATTTATGACGAAAATTTGATTAGTATATCATAATTATTTGTTTCAAAATATACATAAAACACTACCAACAAACAAATCAAGACTTCTGTATGCCACCTCATAAGAAAGGAATTAAAATACTCCAATGATTGGTCTCACAATAATATACTGAGTGTCTTAAATGTATTATACTGTATATAATAAAATTGAGAAGAAAATACATACTTTTACAATGTATTTGTACACACATAATATTTTTACATACTTTCATATGGATGTGATAAGTAATTAAAGGTCATCTGCACTCTTACTGTGACAATCTTACATGTTTTATTGGATTTTCAGTTCTTCAAAAGTAAATGAAATGTTATTTCAATAAATTGAAGAATTACAGATAAAACTTTAGAATGCATGACAATTGAAGAAAGAAACAAACATACAATTTAATTAGGGTGTTCACAGGCACATATCACAGCTGTGAACATGATACTGTTCCTTGGATTTTATCCGCTTGGATTTTGTCCGCCTTGTCAGAATTTAACTTGGATTTTGTCCTCTTGGATTTTGTCCGCTTGGATTTTGTCCTCTTGGATTTTATCCGCTTGGATTTTGTCCGCGCCCCATAGGGGCCGTCCACATATTACCTAACGCTATTTTTAACCAATTTTTACCCCCTCCCTCCTGCCTGTCACACTTCGTAACGCAAGGCCGAACCCCTGCCCCTTTGTTACGTAACACTTTTTGATTTTGGTTTTTTCACCAATTTTGATTTTTGTTTCTTCACCAATTTTGATTATTTTGGAGTTATTACAATAAAAAAAAATATGTTTAATGGTAGAACTTTTTATTACAAAATCTTATATTATTGTGACTATATTTTTAGCGTTTTTCGCCTACAAATCAAAGTATTAGAAAATGGTAGACCCGTAATATTATTTTAACCCCATAAGGTTGTTTAATTAACCAATCTTAATTCTTCAAAACTACTTTCGTTTCCCCAAGGAGATTGCACTCATCATTTTAGGTCACTGGTGATTGGCAAGGAGAAAGTACTGCGGAAGATACAGTTAAAACAGGATTTAAAGAAATAACGTCGAACTCTTCTTCCGAGATCCAGGATACTTCGTGCATTTGAAGTTCGCCAGTGTCAACGATGCAAAGTTCTGTTTCTCGTCGACCACAGATTCGAAGTGGCTGCACATGTGAAGGAACAGGGACATCTCGTTTGTGAATAAGCTTTCAAACATCTTCTTTGGACTTTGAACTTCAGTTTACCACTTTACAAATTCTTCTTGTCCTAAATAAGTGCGAGAATGCGAATATACCCGATTTCTTCAGAAATATTCGAATAATAAAAAAAAATAGTATACATTAATACGAGTATCCGCCGAATTAGATTTTTAATGTATTTTGGTCTGCAATTCGTGGATCGTTCCGTCGCGGAAAATAGGGGTCTATTATTTCACGAAAAAGGGTTTCTTCTGTTTCACTTGCGAAACTTCTTCGAAGAAAAGAGTGTGTAATGATTCGAATCAAAAGTTTAAAACAATGTTCTCAAAAATAGCGATACGAGTGGGAACGCGAAAGAATTTTAAAACTGTGGTTACTAGCAACTAACTCCAGAAAAGCACGTGTCGTAAATGCAATGATGCAATAGCCACAAAACGGAGTTTTATTGTATTGTAATACGCACAGGGTTCCTCACCAGTCATACTAGTGTCTAGTGCGTCTTCGAATCACTTCTGTATGATTCCATTTATATAGGCTATAGTTCGCAACTTTCCAAAATAATCGAAATATCTATGTACCTACCCATCTATCTATCTATCTTTCTATATATATACGAGAGTCATTTAACTCGAACTGGCAACACTGCTACGATTCTAGTGTTGTGTGGGCAGGAGACAAATTACGAACCTAGTGTGTTCAGTGGGTGTGTACGAGTCAGTTCAATGCTTCTGCGGTCCCATTTACGGTGTGTGTGGCGAGTAGAAATTGTGAAAGTGATTATTGTGTGAAATACCGCCCTAATGCAATGTTCACGCATGCAAAACAGGTGTGTTTATGAAATTCCAGGTAGCACGAGGGCGAAATGCTAGGACGATTTACAGAGAATAGTAGGAGCCTGTGGTAAAGCTGCTCTACCGTATCGGACAGTGGCGAGATGGGTTGCAGCATTTCAGGCGGGACGACAGTCAACAGACAAAATGCACGGTGGAGGGCATATGCGAACGGCTATGGATGAAATTCATCTTGCAAGACTACGGACACTGTTCGATATTGATCGGCACTGGACTTGTAGTGAATTGGCGCAGGAGATGAACATTTCTTTCGGATCAGTGTTTCGCATGCTAACACAAGATCTTGGCATGCGGAAAATTGCAGCCAGATGGGTACCCCATGCTCTGACCGAAGTTCAAAAGTGGCACCGAAAAGCTTAGGCAAGAGCCAGCAAACGTGAAGGTGATGACGATAATGTCATACGACCACGAAGGCATTATCCAGTCACATCAAGTTCCACCGGGCGTTACCGTCAATGCTGCATACTTCAGTTCACCATTTGCGACCAGCATTGCGGAGCAAATGTCCACACCTCCTGGAGTCTGGACCAATTCTCCTATACGAAAATGTCAGATGTCATACAGCCAATCCAGTACAGACTCTGTTACGACGATGGGGTTTGGAGGTACTGGAGCACAACCATACTCCCCGGATATGAGCCCCGTGATTTTGATCTTTTCCCAAAAATGAAAGAACCTCTCAGGAGCAGACGTTTCAGAGACATTCCCAGCATTGTTCGTGCCTTAGGGCCCACTGCCAACACCTTCTCACAAAGTGGGGCTTTGACTGGTATTCAACGGTTACCAGACTTCTGGCGAAGGGTTCAACAGACTGGCGGAGACTACATTGATACCGGAGACTACATCGAAGGACTGTAAGCTTCTTGAAGTGAGTGATTCACTACATTCCATTTCACAACTATGTTGCTACTTCGAGTTAAATGACCCTCGTATAATGAAAGTGACTACATTTGTAACTTAACTCTTGAACCACCCGATCGATCTCGATCAAATTTTCAACATAGATGAGGTCCGGGCCTGGGATGGATTTTATCACTTCACTTTGAATGTACCCTTTGAAGAGAATAGGAATATATATAAAAATGATCGAAAATGCCAATATTAATGTCGAATCTATAGTTTTGGGGGTGGCTGATATGAACAGTAACACTTCCGATGCCGTTTAAATCCAAATTCAGTCCCTATTAGTACTCCTAAGGGGGATGGTGACATATAAAAATAATTAAAAAATACCTATTAATTGAAATCCAAACTGAAAAACCGAATAACGTTGTTTAGTTTCATTAAATTTTCCATCTGATATAAATATGTCTTTGTATAAACACTAGTTACAGCATATAAAAAATGTAATGCAGTCCTACTTACAAACCAGTTTAGTTCCATTGTTTTATGGTAGTATTTATAGTACCTTCTTCAAACGTTTGTCTTCAAACTATCAAATATAAATCGCAGTAAATTGTGCAATCTGCTGTCAAAAAATAAAAAGTAAACCATATTATTTTCCAATCGGTATAAGGAAGAGATACCATACTATTTTTCGATTGGTATGGTAAAATAGTATTTTCCCATACTATTTTATCTTAAATTATTAATTATATGTAAAATTTGTTATTTTTAAGTGACAGAAACGAGGTAATATTACGATGATGTTTTAAAAGCTGGTAATTTAGGGGGAAAGCAGGAAATCATTGGGGGGGCCTGGCCCCGATGCCCCCGTGGCTACACCCCTGGGAACATATGAATATTGAATTATAACTTCACACTATCTTCACATACTGACATAGAGAGTTCACATACTTGAACATCCACATTATTTTACTATGTGGAATTAAGGATACCGCTAACTATTAGTTCGTCCATTAATTACATATGACATACATGGTAATTACATATGAATTACGAGTACTGTAATTAATTTATAATATTAATCACTTTATTCATCTCCCAGTAACTTATTAGCAGTGGGTCGTGGGTGTTATTCGAACGATATTATGTGCAAGGAAATTCCCCCCCCCTAGGATTTCGCATCATGCGCTACCCTTCTTAAATGCTCTGGTGACGATAGAATGTAGTCAGTAATAGTTAACACTTTTTGAAAGCAATACTTGCTGATCAAGTAGTCATCGTGCCATTGATGCATGAGGTCTCGCTTACGATTTCCGTTGGGAGAGCATTGAACATTGGGGGTGCGGTGGCTCAGTGGCAGAGCGTTCACCTCTGGTGCTGAGGGTCCCGGGTTCGATACCAGCCCCCCGCCAAGTGAACTTTGTGGTGGATAAACACCGTGCTCGTGGGTTTTCTCGGGGTTCTCCCGTTTCCTCCCACTTTCTTCATTCAACCATTTTCACTCATCTCTCATCATCACCGTCTCCTTTAGCCTAACCGACATAAGCGTGGGACGTAAAACTCAAAGATTTCATTTCAAAGCATTGAATACATTACAGTTGTTTCGATTCCATCTGAAAGCTATAAACTTACATGCATTCTGTTTCCTTTTTTCCTTTCCTTTAGATATCTTTTACTGATTCCGAAACGGTAGGCGGTCTATTTTTTCCGAAACTCTCCAAATATGCTCGAGCAGACTATTCTGTTCGTTTTTATTGCTTTGGCGTTTGCAGTGCATTGTGATTAGCCATCCACATTTAAATTCATGGTCAACGTATTCCAAGCGTACACATGAGCCATAAAATCGCGTTGCGAACGCATTGAGTAGCCGTAGACTAAATGCACACAAAAGTTCTAAATCTGCAAATTGCCTCCACGTTTGCGACATCTATTGAGGTCAAATAGACAGTGCATGTATGGAAGCGGCGAGTGTTAATTATTAGGAATTAGTGTTTGTTACTCACAGATTGAGACATTTTCATTTTATAATAAGTCATTTATTTACGCTGTACGTGACTTCTGAATCAATAATACTCTAGTGTACGGCACATAATTTTACACGTAGAAGCTTCGTTTATGTGAGTCTCAGCTTTATCCACCACAGAATTAATTATCTTGCAACCACATTTTGAAGCCACCCGATTGTCTGTCTACAATATTCAAATTATATTTCTGTCATTCTTCCAGCGGCCGAGCATATGCAGCTGATTTCCCTAGAAAGAATATCACAACGTCATAACCACATCATTAAAGAAAGAGGATTTTGCAATTCCTTCTATTTTTGTAACAAATGGATCTTCTTTTGTACTGTTGAGAACGCATATATGATCAGGTTTCGTTATACATAGATTAGGCCGCAAAAAATATTAGGAGTTACAAATCTGTTACATCTGCTGTGTTCTAGCTTCATTTAAAAATGATAGAGGAAACAGACAGAACTGAATAAAGAGATCTTTGTTTTGGCTACAAAATGAAGGAGGAACATCATATTACAGTATTTTGTACATTAGTAGGGAAACATATCCATGTTTCTAATAATAAATAAAAATATTATTTTTATTAAAGTAACTAATGTCTGTTTATCAACCTTAATTTGGCGGTGGTCAAACTAAACTGCTTAATATTTCATCTATGAAATTATTTTGCTTGCTTTCGGATTCAGAACAGCATGTTGATACCTTAACTCCATCATTGTTAGAACAAAATACTGTTATATCTCTTACAGAAATTTTAGCAAATTTTTGTCCTTCATTTGATTTTTTTAAAATAACAAGGACATCATACGTAACGCCAATGTGCGAATTATGTTATTGACATTGTATAGAATAAAATGAAACTTAACAAGACACAGAGATCTGCAATGCGACTGAAGTTCAGAATGAGACTGACGTTTCTCTCCTTTCCCGACGCACATCCAAATATGATTATCTATCAACATTAATAAACAAAAAAAATATATATATTACATCAACTTATCTCACGGACTAAAATTTACAAACAGTAACTAAATTAACTGTACACGTATATTGCTTGAGATGCCCACCGAATGTGTTTGAATAGAGGATGGATTAAATCTTACATTGTATAAGTATACGTAGAGTGTAAGACATTTTCAAATCCATACATGACTTCGTTACACAGTAACTTTCTTATATTATGTGTAAGTTTATATCCAATTCACCTCAGAGGACAAACTGAAGGATAGGAGGATACGATTACAAGTGATAACTAAGTGAATAGTTTAGCTACATCTTTCATTCCGGAACACAACAGATTTAAGGACAAAATACACACACACACACACACACACACTATATATATATATATATATATATATATATATATATATATATATATATATATATATATATATATATATATATATATATATATATATATACAGTATTAAGTAGGAGAATCCATCTATTGTTGTTTCATTTCTCCTAACAGAGACACATATAATCCTAACAGTAAGATACGTATTACTTGTTGAATACCATTCTTTAATTGAACCATTGTGTTAGAAGCCACTAACGTTTCTATAATAATAATTGAAAGAAATACAATACAAGTAGCGTGTACTAACCGTTTATCTCATGGAATAAAATTTCCGGGTCCGAACGTTTAGTACGACAGGAATTCATTAAAAAAAAATCCCTTGTAATTTTGAAATGTCCTGAGGTAGCTTAAAGATAACTAGGAAACGATTTTTCGAAATACTTAAGGAATACAAAAAGGACATAATTTGTATCCAAATGGATAGCGCTCTTGCCTTCTGATTGGCAAATTCAGCTTCGATTCCCAAATGGCGATTCATGTGGTTGGTATTCCTTCTTTCGTGTGTTATAAAAATAAATGCTGAAACAGAAGATTAAATAGTCGAGACTAACCAAATAAGAAGTAGGCTTATTTTTAAATGCAACACTCCTATAAATGCTTCTTAAATAGAGTCCTGGATGGAAATGCAATGTAAGTGAAAGAATATGAGCCTTTTTTTCTGTACTTTTATAGTTTATAGGGCAAAAGATATTGTGATGAATTCAAAAAAAGAACTAATTATGAAATTACTATTATAATTATAATATTTTACAATTTTATTATCGTTTAACGAAAAATATCCAAAGATAAGACATATTCTAACCAATAGATCTCATTAAGCTGAAGAAAATGTTATGGTAAGTTTAAAACTTCATGCGTAGTTTTCGAGAAAGGCGATTTTTTTAAATGATTCTGTATGATCATTATGCCACGCATAAAGGTCATAAACTGACACTAAAGCATGTCCTTATAAAGCTTTCCATTATGATACTAACAATATCACAGTGTACAGTATCGTTAATAAGATATAGCCCAAATTATGAATTACTGTTAAAACTTTAAATTTTGATTAATTACAATACTCTCCAAAGATGATACCTATATCAATAGATGGATGACATCAAGATTAACAAATTGACATGCTGGAAGATAAATTATCATGCGTAGTTTTCGAGAAAAGAACAGATCTTTATGACACTAAAAGGGTATTTCTTTCGTTGTCAATAATTATACAATAGATGTTATTGATAAGCTTAAAACTTTTATTCTGTTGAAATATTTTATTTATTCATTTCTATACTGTTAACTGGCAGTTTATATCAATTATTTCTCTATTATTAACGGATCACACATACTCCTGATAATGACACGTATACACTGAGAAAAAATCGTTATCCGGACAGCGGTATATTGTACAAATATTCGGAATCCATAAGTTTACTACGGAAATTTTTACGGAGCATATGTTATCCATATGCTACATAAGTACTGTCCTTTTCCCGCTAAGATATTACATCATACCGCTACAGGATGTCTGACATCTAACAGCCTTTCGTATATTACATACATATACGTATGTTACATACGGCAACTCTTTGTTATATACGTCTATCTGTATGTAAGTTCCTGACGTCCTATATGCATTTCATTGTTTCATAGGGAAAGTACTTATAGATGGAACACTTATACGAAAAATACCATATAACATACGTTTTTATTTACACGATTCTGCAAGATGTTACCTATAGTCATACGTTAAGTGAAAAAAACTACAGGATTTACGTATGTAATCTATGTTTTTACGCACACCACATAGTTTTATTTTCTCTGTGTAATCTTAGCAGTGTGGGCATATGCTACTTATAAGATAAATCTGGAATTATACTTTAAAAAATATACTCTCGAGAACATTTATGTACGAAGGTTATGTTGAAAGTGACAAGGGTTCGTAGTAGAACTCATGTTATTGTGGCTTATGTTCCCATTTACTGAAAAAAACACATCTCTCACGTCAGAAGCTTTGTCCTCAGGTGTCAGTTACATGAATGAAATACAAAAGAATAAAAATAGAACAAAAATAAAATTTTGCGTTTTTAGTTTCACTTTATATTCAATGAATAAGAGAAAAGTTATAACGAAAAATATAAACATTTTACATTTTTGCATTTGTCATATAACATAAGAAATATTTTATAGTTAGTTTCCATTTACAGCGTAATTAGAGACTCAAAAGGGACAAAGCATGAATTTTCTGAGAGTATACATATATGCATTAACATTTCGGTATTTCTCACGAGAACTCAGACACCGAAGATTTTGTTAATGGAGAAATGTCAATACTTCATCTAAGGCCAATATATGGATCTGCTCAACGAGGTACGCGAAAAACAAGCTAAATAATGTGTAATTTTAGGAATTTAAACGGTTTAAAGTTGCCATTTCTTTCGATACCACAAGTTATATAGCAATCGATATATTCAGCGTACAGAAAATCAGAGAATACGAATCTAATGCGTTAATGAAGGGTAATTACAACAGAATTTACTAAAATGAAAGCAAGGTAAACTTGTTCATAAGAGGAGTGGGCAAAAATTAAGTTGAATAGCGCATTTATCAATTTCTTTCTAAAGCTGTATTAGATCGTGGTATATTATCCAAAGTCGCAGACATGCGACGCAAAAGAAAAAAATGTGATAGATCTATGATCATAATTTATTGTCGGTCTATGTCTATGTCAATACTGTGTTTTTTTTCTTTATGACAATAAAACAGCATATCGATATCGTTCCTTCATAGCAGAACGCTTCTCTTTCGATTTAACATAAAATTCATTGATAAATATTCACATGTTGACTACTCCTTTAGTACGCTGGTTTACTTGCTATCGGATGTGCCTTTTATGCATGTGATTCCGGGATTCATTCCCGATAGGAGAACATTCATCCAATTATGATACTTCAGATATCACATTAAACTGTAGGTCCACGTTTTATATAGCCTAGTTTCTGAAAAGCAATGCCAAACTTGAACAAACAACAAGAAATGTTCCCTCATAAACCCTACGTTTGAAGTTAGATATCCTTTAAGTTCTCAATAACAAGAATTAATCCATTATCGACATATACCATATAACTGGAAACTGTTCGTACAAAAACTATAGAGGCACCACTTTCACTTTACATTTTATTGGATCTACAAATCAAAAACCTCAATGATATTATGTATCTAGCATTTTGAGATGCAAGTCCCCATCTTACGTTCTGGAAATAAGATCAATTACAAATACGCGGAGCTCTATCCCTCTTTCTGCCTTTCTTTGTTTTCATAGTTGTTTTAGTTTCTGCTAAAGTGTACATAAATGATATATCTAGTTGTTTCGTAGCATTTGCCCAGAAATAGTTTTTTTTTTTCATTGAAATGGCGGAAGAAAAATAAGATACGAATTAAATTTAAAAAAAAAAACGGAAAAACGAACTGTATCTACATCTCATTCTTCTACAGTATGAGTTAGCAAATTATTATTTGTGTGACACTAAGTTATTGTGTTTTGTCATCAAAGTGATGCTTCATTTCATGAATTAAATAATTCCAACTCTCTGCTCTATGACGGTATTATGGTTTCAATACTTAATAAAAAAGCTTCATATAGATATATTCAAAAATCAGACGCCAGTTTGAACAATCTCTAGAAGAATAAAGTTAGACGTTTCTTTAAAGATATAATTGTCTTTAATCTTCTGAACTTTGGTTTTCACGATCATATTTCTTTGCACATATGCAGTAATTGTTTATTTCTATTATGTCAAGCTGACTTAAAAGAATAAAATACGTAAACAATAATATAATATTTCCCTTAACCACCGAAAATACTACGCAAAGCATATAAATTACTATGTAAATCTAAATTTCTTTAGTACTTTGTTAATATAAAAAGCAATATATTATATCAAAAACAAAAGATTCATACTATTGATCTGAGTTAGCAGGTTCATTTAGCATTTTCTTTATAAGCTGATCCCTGCAAGGTTACTCGTGGACGAATGGCCAAACTTTGCACGTTGACAGATGTCATAATTTAAGTGTTTTAAAAGCTAGATGATAATGGTCGATCAAACCATTGTGGCCAAAAAAAAAAAAAAAAAAAATTCAAATATTATGAGGTTTTTGTACAATTCGTCTTGTTTCTTTTTTTTTTAATCAAAACTAGTCGAAACCGGTTTGAGATGCGTTGAGCAAACGTTTAATGGTGACAGTGGTATAGTAGTTGCACTCACAACGTGTTATCAGTTGGTAAGTTCTAAAGATCATTTAAAGCAGTGGTTCTTAACCTTATTTAACTGGTGCTCTTTTTAAAAACTCAGAATCATTTCACGTTCTCTTTCTTTCCGCTGATCATACATGCTTTTTGTTTGACCCTTCTGGGATTTCAGATGCAGAATTGAATTCTAAAATCTTCTATAATAATAATAATAATAGTAATAATAATAATAATAATAATAATAATAATAATAATAATAATAATAATAATAATAATAATAATAATAATAATAATAATAATAATAATAATAATAATAATTTGTACTTATTTGATACTTTTAAAATCCATTTTGTACATTGAAATTGTATTTTGTTCTCATTTTTGATAATCTTGTAAAGAAACTTAGCTTAGGTAATTACTTACTATTCAATAACATAGAAATTTTGAATAGGAATAAGAAACCCAAGATGTGAAACAATTATGTGAACATTAAATTATAATTAGTGATCTTGTCATAAATTCAGAGCTCATTTCTGTTAGTAGCTTGTGTCCCCTTTGTTCGCTTTTCCCTTTCCCTCCCCAGGTTGGGCACCGCTTATTTAAAGAAATAGTGATTAGAACTCTAAGCACTGCTAGTGCACCACCAAGAGTTAAGCTTCAACTTATTCATCTAATAAGTATTGCCATGAAACAGGCATATAGTTCAGAAATAGTTGCAATAACTATTAATTCATTGTTTTACGAAACTAGTATCCAGTATCTCTCTTTGCTAGTGACGTATTGATATACTCTTAATTAAGGTTTGTGGAGCTAGCCATATTCGTACAAGTTGTCACCGTGAGCGATTTAACACAATATAATTCATTTCAGTCACACTTGTAGATAATTATGAGCAAATTCAGGGAATTTTAGTATCAGATTTAGCTCGAAATGTACACAAACTTTACGTGAATTAAACTTACATAAAGTAGAGTTTAAGATCTTATTGTGAATAAACAGCAAAAGGTTTATTGTGATTTGAATGAAACCCTCTGAAAAATTAGCAAAAACTACAATAAAGGAACTTCTACATCCACGGAAGACCGAAAATATGAACGGGTAGGTAAGAACCAAACCATATTTTCTTTCATAAACTACATACAGTCAACAACAGCAGTAAGAATTATTCTTATTTCATGTCAAATAATACAGTATATCTAAATTATATAGCTCTTTACAAAGGTGTTCATTCTCGCGAAAATGGCCCTTTCGAGGGCACCCTCACCCTCAAATTCCTTCGCCCACAATGACGAAAGGACAAAGGTGCGCGAGGGCGAGGACAAGCTCCAACAGCGAGGGCGAGGACAAATTCTCAACACGAGGGCGAGGGCGAGTGAGGGTGATGGACAACTCCCTTCGCGAGGCGAGGGTGAACGAGGGCGAGGATGTGCTAGAGTGAGGACAAATTTCCAGCACGAGGGCGAGCGAGGGCAATGGACAACTCTCTTGGTGGGGCCAAGGACCAACTGCCATTGCGAGCACGAGAATGCGTGAGGCAGACGACAAGTTTCTAGGACGAGGGCGAGGATGCGCCAGGATGAGGACAAGCTTCCAGCACGAGCGCGTGGGCGCCTGCCAACTGCCACTACAAGGGCGAGGGCGAGGGCGATGGACAACTCCCTTCGCGAGGTCGAGGGTGAATGAGAGCGAAGGCCAACTGTCACTGCGAGGGCGAGCGTGAGTAAGTCGGAGTAAAATAAACACCTATGACTCTTTATATAAAATATAATATATACGTTACTTTGCTTTCATAAAGTATTGATTTGTTTAAGTTGAAGGTTAAGGAAAAACATGAGTTGACTTTTCATTATTATTATTATTATTATTATTATTATTATTATTATTATTATTATTATTATTATTATTATTATTATTATTATTATTATTATTATTATTATTATTATTTTGTTTTTGTTCCCCGTTCATCTATATACGTTAACTCATGATTTGAGAATAACCACGAGTAGAAAATCAGTAGGGAAAAAGGTACGAGGGGGAAATCTCCACGAAAGGCAAAAGCAATATAATGGTAATATTAATCAATAATTTCTCTTCTTGCAATTATAGAGACGTTTTAATGAGTGTTGAAGTAGCTTTTAATTGGTTTAGTAAAGCTCCAGTCAATTGTATCATAAACAAATAAGTGCATTTGCATATTTGTAGTAAATTAATCTTCAGATCTAAGAGAAACTGTTTTACTATATTTAATTACACTAGAGTTGCATGTGCAGTTCTACAGTGATCAGTTTATATTCGAAAATGCTCCATTGGAAGACATAACAATGGTTATCATGTAGATTGGGAATTGTTAAATGAAGGAACAAGAAGGGGAATGCAACACATGTTAATTGAAAAAGATCATCCAATTAATTTGTCCCATGATTGAAAGACAGAATTCGATATGTTCTCTAATGAATCAATATTTGCTACATGTAATACCTATGAGTAATTGAAATTACAGATGTGAGATGTCTGAAATACATCAATGGAACATTTTGATTTGTTTCTCAAATAACAGACCATTTCTGGTCTTCTGTTTTTTTGTGTGTTCATTGGCCACAAACAGATTTCTCTAGCGTGGATTGACAATGTTCTGAAAACGATAACATAGTAAATATTTGTCTTAAATGATTTAGTTCTATCTGTATATGTAAGGTATTACGCAGAAAACTTTAACAGAAATCTCATAAACTTTCCATTTTTATAATAATAATAATAATAATAATAATAATAATAATAATAATAATAATAATAATAATAATAATAATAATAATAATAATAATAATAATAATAATATTATTATTATTATTATTATTATTATTATTATTATTATTATTATTATTATTATTATTATTATTATTATTATTATTATTATTATTATTATTATTATTATTGAAATCATAAAATGTCTTTATGTAAATAATGTTTTAGGTTTTGTTTCTAAGAACTATATTATTTTAATGCTGACGTTTCGAAATCATGATGCTGTTTAGTTTCTCGCTGTTGAACTAATTCAAACAAATCTTGGTGGGTGAACAGCTGAGGTATTACAGCTTTATACTAATTACGCGTTCTCGTTTGCAATTACGTAACTGTTCTCGTTTGCAATAGCCTGCTGTCATTACATATAATCTCACTCCGACTCCTGATAGAAGCATAGGGTTCTCGGTTCTTACTTTGTATTGTGAAACAGTCAGATAGTTACATTAAGAAAGTCAGTTACAGCACCACATATAATTGATAAGCGAGTCGCCCTTTCCGCTAGCTTAATGTATGAGGGTCAGAGTGGCTCAATGGAAGAACGCACATCTCTGGTGCGAGGGATCCCTGTTTTGATGCTAGAACAAGTAAGTTTAGCCTGTATGATGTAGTCGAGCTATGTGAGACGTTAGGCTGACGACCGTAAGGCGAAACCTACTAGGAAGTTGGAGTTCCTCTGTAGTAGAATGGGTGGATTTTTTAACTGTCTTCCATCTTAGTATCCCTGTCGTGAAGAATTAAGTAGAATATTTAATAAGATACATGAGATCAGTGGTTTCCAACTGGTGTGTCGCGAAATTTTAGAATTTAGTAATCATGGCACGTTTAATAAAGATTTTTTTTAAATGAGGTAGACTGTACCAGTCAATGCCTCCAGTGGCAGCAATAATACTCAGTACTACACAGAGTCTCTACTTCATAAAACTGGTAGTCTTACATTACTGAAATTTATATTATTAATAATAAATTTCAAGTAAATGTGTCGTGGGGTTTCAGTAAAGTGTATCAATAATCAAAGAAAGGTTGCCACTGCATTGTATTAAATGAACATGTAGACAACTGTTCCGTTTGGGGACAATTGTCTCTCTCTCTCTCTCTCTCTCTCTGTATATATATATATATATATATATATATATATATATATATATATATATATATATATATATATATATATATATATATATATATATATATATATATATATATATATATAAGTTGCTACGTGTAGTTTTTTGGTGTCGGTGGTTGCACGTTCGAAATTCGGATGAATTATGGTGGTTCGGACTTCACTTTAAACTGTATATCTACGTCTCATATAGTCTCGGTGCTGAAAGGGAAGCAGAACTGCAACAAACGAAAAAAAAAGCGAGTTTTCTGACCAGTCACATCATTTTGTAGACTGTAGCATCATGAAATTTTAAATGTATTTCAAATTTAAAAAATGTTTGTGATTTTTATTTAAAAAACTATTCTTGTATTTAATATTTCCTTCTACCTAAATTAATAGTCTTTTCATTTTTGGTGCTGAAATCGCCCCGAGAAGATCTTATAGGACTTGGGTTTACTTTTAACTTATTCCGAAAGGTCATTCAGTGATCACTTGTAAACAGTAATCATTCAGCCGATTCGCCCGAACTGAATTGTTAAAATTTCTCACTTTCCAAAACCGATTGTTAAAATTCTCTCTCCACTTCTAAAACTGAAATTCAACCTTTGAGTTTAACGTACCACGATTATGCCTGTTAGGCTAAGGGAGACGGGTAATTAAGGCAAATGAATGATGATGGAAGTGTTGGTGGAATGGACATATGAAAGGAAATGGGAGTATCCCGAGAAGATCCACGAAAACGATGTTGTCCACCACAACCTCACTTACCCGGGAATCGAACCAGGGACCTCACACCAGAGATAAGTGCTCTACCATTAGGCCACCGTGCCACCAACTTTTCACTTCTGAATGCAATATATATATATATAACTCAGAAGTAATATTTTTACAGTTTGATATATATTACATATCTTTTCCTTCTCAGGTTTTAAAGAAACAATTAAGACGTTTTGCAGTTGAGTTACGGCAGTTTAATTGTCTGCAGGGTCTCATCAATGTAGATGTAGTTCTGTCGATATGCAAACTAGTTCGTTTTTGGAACAATGTGTTTAGTTTCCTGTCAGAAACGCAAATTTTGCTTTGTGCTACTTAATCCTAGTCACTGTTGTTAGTATGATTAAAATATATCTCCGCCGGCTCCTGAGAGAACTCGCATTGATTTAAAAAAATATATATATACAATTTTATCGCTACGAGCTAAGGAAAGGGATGAACTACTTAATATTGTGATAGGGATTTTTACTAAAATACGAATTTAATATTTAAATTCAAAAATAAACGCATAACGTTCGTATAAAATGTTAAAATATTTCTTCAAATTTACAAATAATTCAAGATATCATGTAAAGAAGTACCGTCCGAATTATTTCGAGAGAAGCGCAAGCAATCGACGTCTGCCTTTGTCCAGCATTAATAGTGTGCGAAAGTGTATAATTCTATTTTTATATGATACAGCAGACAACAGATATCTGTATAGGGTGTCACGTCAGAAGGGCTCGTACAAACAGGCGAGAACAGAAAGGTCCGAGTCAAAACGGCCCTGCGTCAAAAGGGCCTCACGTCAAGAAAGCCTTTCAGTAATCATCCGTCTCATTTAGCCTGAAGGGCATAATCTTGGGGCGCTCAACTAATTTCATATCGTTTTTACGAAAAGGTAAATAAATTAGCTGTTTATGCGTAGAATTTTGTTCAAAAAGAGCCTCAAACACATGTTATTACGCGATATTTCGTTATCAATCTTATTTATTTCGAATCTCTACAGTAGGTCACTTTGGCTTTGGACCCCAGCTCACACCAAGTGAGGTTTATAGTGGACAAATACGATGTGCGTGGATTTTCTCGAGGTTCTTTCGTTTTCTCTTACTTTCTCCATTTTACTATTACATTTATTCTTATCCTGTGTTTTAGCTTGCACGGCACGTAACAGTGGGACGTAAAACATAGATTTAATTTCATCTTTTTTTTTTTTTTTTTGAATTTTGAAGGTAGTAATAGGTGTTTAAGAGCGAATCTAGTTTTCAATTCAAATCTAGCCATTTCTGGTTGAACGCTGTGTGACGTCACAGTTTGTTGCTCGGATTCTCAGTAAGCTCCTAACACAGAGCAAGAAGAAAGCAACAAAGCTAGCGTTGATGAAAGACAGTGGTGAGAAGCAAACAACGCATAGTCGATTTAAAAAAAAAAAAAAAAACTGCTGTTGGATTCATGACTAATCGAACATTGGCAGCGTTCCATCCTTGATTTATTCCATTCCACTTATCTCGTTCTCTCCTCCTATTTTTACTTGACCTGTTCTCTTTCTCTTACTTCCTGTAAAACTCAGCTCCTACGACATATGTTCAGGAGTTGGAAATGACTGCTCTACTCTAACCAACCATCTATATCCTTGAGGGATATGTTGACCCGGACGATAAATATGTATTTTGGGTTGCATACGCGGCAGACTATGAAATTCACTTCGTTAGTGGGGTTTTGCGGATACAAAGGATTTCATACTCTGTACTGAATATGATTACCTTTTCACTTTATTTATTAAGAAATGTTGTATGAAAAAGAAATTTAAAAGGGAAAAAGAGCAAATTGGATAATTAATGAGTTCAAAGTTAAGTATTAATTTGAGTAAGCATGCTTCTTTAAAACATACAATGGAAATAAAAGGAGTTTTCAATTTAAAAAAAAAAATTACTTATCTATATCAATACCATAAAATCATAAATACACAACATTAAATCATAATTTTCGTAAACTTATTTTGGAAATCATGTAAGAAGTCAAAGCTGTAACAGGAATATACTCAGCCTGGTTTCTTTGAGGAGCCAGAAATTTAAATGAGGGGGCAATGACAAATATCAAGAACACCACAAAACTGTTTACTTATTTAATATGGAATCAGAGCTCTAGATCCCTTTCAAATTGCATGCTTGATTGCTTATTTATTCAACAATATTTGTCGAAACAAACAAACTGAAAGTTTCAACGGTATTCTGAAGATGGCCACAAAAGGGCTAACCTTCTTCACCACTCAGTATCTACAGGCCTGCTCTAGAGCTTGTTTACATTTATAGTTAACGTTGTGTATCCTGGTGCCATGTCTTTGATGTTTGTCATATTGCAATAATAGGGTATATTAATTTGAAATTCTTAGAATGAGAAAAGGCAAATAGATGTTTAGTGCATCTAGCAAGAAGCATATATATGCAGTAAATTGTAAACGAGTAAAATGTACTAAAGTCAGGTTAACATGGTAGATAACATTGCAACATTGCATGGATTTCATATCTAGTTTTGTTTCAACTTAAAACTTGTCTATAACGTTTTCGTTCAGAGGGAGAAAAATAATTTAAGGCAGGCACAGCCTCCTCTAGCCTCTCCCTGAATATGGGCCTGGTTGTAAACAACTTAGTCATTTGAGGAATAAAAAAATGCATAGATAACAGGCCAAAGCTATAGGAAGTATTCCTGCAAGAAAATATATCGTAATGAGATTCATAACAAGGTATGACCTAAGCGCTACACCACAGCTAAGAAGTTCACGAATTCCGGACAATACGGGATCTTAAAGAGGGTGGACAGTTAGTTTGAAGTGATGAGCTGGAATATAAAATGTGAGATGGTGCAACTAGAGATTCATTGCAGTAGATGCAACAAGTAAACACATTACATTTACAATGATAGATATATTGGATAGATATAATGGTTAGATATATTGAATAGAAGTAATGGATAGATTTAATGGTTGAGGGCTTGTGCCATTAGTATCAAGTACATCTTGTTACATGAAGTTATTTGAGACCTTTGAGGCTTTGGTGTGATGTCAATCACATTTCAAATAGGTGTAGAATAATAATTTTATTTCTAAAACCCCACGAAAATTGTCTCATGAGTTTTCGTATTTTCTGTATTATAAATTTCAGACAAGTTCAGACGTAAACTTGGATGCATCTTGGCTTTAAACCAACTTGCACAGAGCTTTGTTGACACATACTATTGCAGAACAGTCTAAATGATGGTATGTGTGTTGCATATATTCATTTTACTGCCGCTATTACAGAAATGATCTCAGTGATAGAGTTCACCTCCTCTCGTCCTAGGTGTCCCTAGTTCGATCTAAGCCCATATGAGATGTTGCTAAACACATTCTTAAGTCAACTTTCTCGAGCTTATTCCATTTCCTTCCGTGTTTTTATTCCACCAATTCATTCACAATCATTCATTTACGTTTTTATTATCTATATCATTTAGCGTAGAGAGCATAACAAATAGAATTTAAACTAAACATAATATTTTGTATTCTTACTGAGCTAATTTCCATTAAACCTTCATGAAATCTCCATTGTAATCTCATGAGGATTATACAGTATATGTAGATTACCTGTCACCATGCTTAGATTAAAGAGAGCTGACCAAAAAGTAAAAATAAAAATGTTCAGTTTTTTATGTCCTACAGTCATGCTCGGTAGGCTAAAGAAGACGACAAACAGAACTGATGGGATGAGTATATGAAAGGAAACAGAACAGCTAGAAAACCCGTTCGCGAGATGACAGTTGATGCTGGACGAATGAAACATTCAATTTCGAAAGTTGTTTGAACCTTAAGCTTTTCTCGCCCTACAGTGTCAAGGGTAGACCGTGAGTACCGTATTGGAAACATTACGATCCATTCGGAACAACGCAGTGGTCACCCAAGTGTGCTTAATGGCAGCGACCGGCGACTGTTGGGAAGTCTCGTCCGGGCAGACAGAAAAGCAACAATGCTTGAACTGACAGGGTAAATCAATGCAGGACGTTCCAGCAACGTGTATCAGAGGTTGGTGCAGAGCAATTTGGTCTCCATGAGGTTCGTAGTAGCAGACTGACACAAGCGCCGCTATTAACCGCTAGCCATTTGCAGCGGCTACTCACGTAGGCTCAGGAACGTGTAGCGTAGTGAGATGTCTCACGTTTCCAGCTGGTACGCATGAATAGTAGAATACGGGAGCGGCGCAGACCCATGAAATCATGAACTCATGTTGTCAAGGAAGCACTCTCTAAGCTTGTGGTGGCTCTCTAAGCTAATGGTTTGAAGCATACGAATATGACATTGTTTGGGTCATCTGGTCCGCTTGAACCGGACATTGACTGGTTATCGCTATGTTCGGCTGCTTGATGAACATCTCCAGCCTTTTATGGACTTTGTGTACACTACCAATAGGATTTTTCAGGATGACAATGTGATACGTTATTCAGTCATTATTGTGCCGATTGATTTGAGAAACAACCTGATCACTTCCAACGCATGATTTGACCTCCTAGACCCTATCAAGCATAGGGATATCATTAAATAGGCCATTCGCGCAATAATCAAATTGTGGACACCAATCAAGGCAGCATGACTGTGCATCCCTTTAACAGACTACGAGTGATTTGTCGCTTTTCTGACACGTCAAGTTGCTACACTTCGCTGTGCTTAAGGAAGTCCTACACCTTATTAGAAAGATATCCCATGCCTTTCAGTGTATCATAGTCTACCATTCTCATTCCACTGCTGGATAAAGAACTCCAACTTTTGTTCACAATTATATCATGTACAATTTTCTCCCACTTTACTTCCCAGTGATTCTTAATTTCGTCATACCACCTTGTGTGATTTACGGTTCTTAGTACCCTTTTTGTCTCTTGGTATTCAGTCAAGAATATCGCTTTTGTTCATCGCTCATCATCTGTTCTTACATAAATAATATGAAATGAAATGAAATCTTTGAGTTTTACGTCCCACGATTATGCCGGCTAGGCTAAAGGAGACGGGACACAAATAATATGACCAGCTCCAATTCAATTACTATTTTCATTATAATATCCAACACACTTGTCATGTTTCTTTCTTTTCTGTTCCACGTGATTCTTATCTGATCTTCGCAGGCAATCCTTAGCAGACGTCTTTCAATGCTTCGTTAAGTAGGCTCAATATTATATCATAATGGGAACCTCATTCGTCGGATATAGTTCTCACATAAATGAACAGTTAAACACAATCTATATTTAACCTATTTTCGTGGTACTGTCAAAAAACACTTTGGATATACGAGATATTATTATGTAAGCACGAACCTTCAATTCTGCATATTCTGCGCATGTAGGCCATATACTAAGAAAGCAATATCTCAAACATGTAAGTCGAGACAACGTCAGCTCAATGTAGCTCTAAAAAGCTACACTTAAGATGCGTGGTACGTTACGCTACATAGTTGGCCTAATATTCTCTTACGGCTAAGCTAACCAAAAGTATGAGATCTATACCTAGTCTGCGAAATAAAATATAGTGCGTCAATGTAAATGACATATTTAGAAAAGGTGGAAGGCAGAATAGGGAGAAGATATGAAGGTAATTAGAAGAAACCCTGAAGCACAGAACTCAGGCGCGCTGTAATCGATTTTATGGAGTTCTGTTTTCCTCGGAAAACTCGACTTTCACGTTGCCATGAGAATATGGCAGGACGGACGGCTTGATCTTTAACTTGACTTCAATTAGATGGAACTTTGATAATGATACCTTAGTTGATCATATACCAAATTTCGTTCTTCTCCATACTAGTTCTCTTACTTCTTTCCATTAATGACGCGCTCTCTCATTTTCATAAGAACCTTCAAATAGAAAGTCACTTCTCTCGTCTTTAACTCTGAATCTCTGAATTCCTCGTGGAATTAGACCTCCATGTTATTTAATCAAGCAGGAAGCAAAGCACAAAGAATAACATAAAATAATTTCCGTGTTTTCAACACCAGAGAAGAGGAGAAAAGTCTGATAGCTGGCAGACGGAGGGAAGTTTGGCTGACATTGATTTCTTTTTTTCGTTTGCAAGGATATTAGTCGTTTAGTCGATATAAATACTCTTCTTCTATGTCTAGCCGGCAGCTACAGGGTGATCCAGAATTCACCGCAAGAAATATTTCAAACAGATCAAGGTATTCCAGCTAATCACAATTCTACAAAGTGGAAAGTTTTCGAATGAACACTACTCGACGAATTAAAGAGGAAGAAGGGAGTGGGGAGAGAAACATGCGGCCTGGGACTATTGTGTTAGGTATTATTCCGGCATTTAACTGATGTAAATGAGAAAAAACCTCATTCAAGGTGGCCGACGTGAAAGAGTTGAAATGAAATGAAATATTTGAGTTTTACGTCCCGCGGTTATGCCGACTAGGTTAAAGGAGACGGTGATGATAAGAAATGAATGGAATGGTGGAATAAAGAAAGTGGGAAGAAACGAGAGAATCCCGAGGAAACCCACGCACATGGTGTTTGTCCACCACAAAGTTTACATGGCGTGAGCTGGGATCGAACCAGGGACCCCATGCACCAGAGGTGACCTGAAAAAGTTGTTACACCTTTTCGACCGAGCCTTCCCACTGGGAATCGAACCCAGGACCATAAATAAATAAACAACGTGTTCCAAAAGATCAAGAAATATCAATTACTAGTTCTTCTGCCCCAACCTTCAACTCACTGTACGCTATATATTAAAATCATGCTTGATTACAAGCTCTAGTTGTTTGCATTTAATACATTTATTTATTTATTTATTTATTTATTTATTTATTTATTTTTAGTTTTCCATCCAACCATCTCAAGCTTCGTAATGTACGTATGCAATTAAGTAATGACTTCGTTATACACAACATACATAGTGATAATAGTATGGCCCTTATCCTATTTTGAAATAATTAAATTTAAATAATTCAGTTTTTAGGTTGCAATTAAGTCGTCGCAATACTTTTCAATCGGAAAATTACCTGCACAAGCTTAAAACCCAATAACACATTTGTGATGGACAATATCGTGTCCGTGGGTTTTCTCGGGGTACTCCTGTTTCCTTCCACTTTCTCATTTCAACAAATTCTCCCATCATCACTCACTTGCCTTAATCATTGTCTCCCTTAGCTAAATGGCAAAAGGTATGTTCCGGAGACATTGTAGTATACACATGGAAGGAACTGAAAAGAAAAATAGTAAATGAAAGGGAAAAGTAATATTTACTCACATTAGTATTATACTTTAACAATATGAAGAACTATTTTAGTGGACCATAAACTCCTTCTCTTCCCTCTTTCAGAAGTTTTTTTTTCACCCACTGTAAGTCTTGCCACTCCTCTGGACCACTTTATTGGAGAATCACGTCCAAATATTTTTGAAGGGGAACGCTAGGGGCATTGTCTTTTTCTCATCAACGAAGTCAATGTTTCTTGTTTTCAGGTAGTCGATGACTTTAGTAGCTTAGTGACATGTTGCCATGTCAGGCCAGAAAAGAACATTGCTACAGTTGATAAAAGGAAGCAATCTCTTCTTAATGCGCGGTCATTGTGGTCGTTGAAATGTAAGGTGCCGCAGCGTCCATTCCTTGCCATATCAGGTATCGCTTCGGAAACAGCCTTGGTCTCGAATTTGAATTTCTCGCAAATCTGTGTTTTATCTTGACATGAATAATACTTACGTCACGCACGTAACATCATAAGGGTCGACAGGACAGTACGCAGGGCCAGGCTTAGGTGGTGCGGGGCCCGATTGGGAACATTTTGCAGGGCCCACAAAGTTTTGGAAGAGCACACAAAATTTAATTTCATAAGCACTCCCTTTCATTAATCATCCTTCATTACTTGAAAAATTATTGGTGGCATATCTTCTTGACGATAATTGTGGTAATACTCTTAGGTTTGATTGAGAGTAATGTAAAAATTATCTAAAGTTGATGGTATGATGTGGAGCTTCTTCTGTAGAATCGTATTATTACATATAGTTTCAGTAATAAACTTTGTAGAACTGATAACACGTAGCCTATCTAAAAATTTCAACTTTCAAAAATGTGCACAGATAAAACAATGCAGTCTTTACTAAATCACACGTCCTGAAAACGAAAATGCAATCTTTTTTTTTTTTTAATCATCCTCAGACTTTCAGCTATGATACTGATGATGATGCTTAACTGCTGACAGGAGTAAATGTAATTTAAGATATAAAATAAAAGGTGTTTATGAAGACAAATTCTAAGTTTCAATGAAAGAAATACATGTGTGTCATACTAAACATTGCAAACACATCATTTACAAACTTATTTGTATATCGTTATTACGTATTCATATACAGGGTGTTCCGGGAAAGGCCGACAAATTCTCATGTTTTCAGAACCGCAATACAAGAAAAAAATCTGCAACTTTAATCGAAAACGCTTAATTACGGAGATAGGGATAATAAAAGGGTAAGAAGAATGACCGATTCCAGTAATTGCTTTTAATTAGCTCTCTCTCCGTAATTGTTTCCGACCAAAGTCACACAAAAACATTTTTCTTGTATTGAGATCCTGAACACATGTGATAAGTTTGTCAGTTTATCCTCGGAAAACACTGCATGTTTACTTATAAGCTTGATTAAGAAAAATGATTAACCGGTTAACTGAAAAGCTCGAGTATATTCGAGATTTTAATTTTACAAATAATTTAAAACCTCGAGTATATTCGGGCATTATTACAATTGACCACTGTTGAACGGTACAAAGTTTACAAGCTCGAGTGTGTTCGAGGTTTTATTGAAAGCACATTTTAGGCTTACGTAAATCATTGTTGCCTTCAGTAAAAATAATCACACTGTTGCCATTCGTTTTGTTCCTAAAATGTTAGAAGATGTTAGATGTTAGAATTTAGCAATAAAAAAAGGTAAAAATTGAAACGCTCCTTTGGAAATAATTGGTAAGTTAACCGGTTTTAACAGCAAAGACAGTTTCCAATCGTTTTCCCGTTTCTATGTTGTGGAATCCTCTTTCAGGAGAAACTAACAGTAATGGAACGGCAACATTTTCCTTTATAACGTTTTTCCATCTGCAAAATGTTCTAGTGAAAACGTTCACCCTGTTCATTGTTTATAGCAGCTAATTTTTCAGAGAAATAACTCAAATGAAAATGCAGACAGAGAACGAATTTTAAAATACATACTGGCAATTTTTAAAGAAGGTTCTGTACCATTATTTCAAGTTTTAATCTCTTAGAAGTAAACCTATCGATGTCGAAATCTACTTTCTTGACCAAACTTGACAGAGAAGTGTGGGATATCAAGAAAAGAGGGTAAGTGCTTCCGTTCATAAAGACGATCACAGAGACCCAAAAAACTAATTGACCAGAATAAGCCATAACAATGTGTTTCAAGTTTGAAAATTTAATTTTGTTTGTAAAACGGGTAAAGGGATGAAAAACAAAAACACATTAACCGACAGTGGGAGGGAGTAGACATCTATTTGAGGGTATGCTTATCATGGTCGCTGTCTTGAAGTCGGCCATCTTGTATCTCGCTCAACTTTCAAATAATTAAATTGGGTTAGACTTTTACGAGAAATACAGTGGTGCAGTTTATGTTTCCATAAGTTTATATTTGTAAGACATAATGAACTGCACATTGATATGAATTCGTTGGCTCAAAGATTTTTTAACAGCTGTATTCTTTTGAAAAGAATTCAAGCCAGGAAAATATAATGTACGCTAGTGAGAACATCGTAGGTATCTCATGAAAGATAATCAGTTTGCAATCGTTATCGAGTGCAGACAAAATAAAATGGTGATGAGATGATCACAAACCTTAAGGAACTGATGGAAGATGAATGACACATTTTCCATTGGATTATTCGAGTTAAAAGACAAACCTTCAAAAAGCAGCCACTTATTCAATACACACTAGTATACATTCGGTTTTCCTTACTTGATTAAAAAAAAAATACATCCACGGGATTTTTTGCAGAGGGCAAAGTTTGTCCTCTGGTTTTGTATTTTTATAATAGCTTATTTTTCTAATAAGAGAAAGGATACGCAAAGAGGTCGCACTGAGACTGATTTATTTGATACCATCTTGATATTCACGGTAGTATCACATGACAATCAGTAAGAAAGCCAGGAACTTTTACGTAGTGAGGTGTTCAAAATAAAAGAGGATGAACACACAGAATAATGATATACATTTTTACACAAACTCAAAGAAAACAGCATTTTTACGCCCAGGGGTGTGTGTAGCGAAATTTGGAGAAATATTAGGGGTGTGCAGAATACTCCTTGGACATAATATCTATTTTTACAACAGAAGTTGTAAATGTAAAAAACAAAGAAACTACTGCAGAACTGCAGCATTACATTCAGAAAATATTTGCTTATAGCCGGAAAGTTAATACAAACTATTCATTTACTTGTTAGGATGAGGCCATATCCTCCCTTGTGGAGTTCATGGAAGTACCTGTATTGTAATATGTTGTTGTGTGTACTTGACAACGGAGAGTGGCAGAGCCATCTTAACGGTACCATAGCCACTTCGCCGGGAACCCCGCGAGCAGAATTACATGTATTTAAAGCAGAACTAAGTCATAGGGACCACATAACACTTGCTTGCTCTGAGCCCTAATATGCTGTTAAAACGGGACTGGAGAGTAGATTAGACTGGACAGTAGAGTTGAGTTGAGTTGATTTTGAGTTTAACGTCCCGTTCAGCAGCGAGGCTATATGAGACGTGGACCTACTGATTAACGTGGAATCCGAACCACATGAGCTCCCGCCGGGAATCGAACCCGGGCCTCCCACGCCAAAGGCGCGTACGCTAACCGCTTAGCCACGGATGAGCTCACTGGACAGTAGAGTAGACAGTACTAGCGCGGGGCCCGATTGGGAGCAATCGGTCCAATCGGCTTAAAGCCGGCCCTGACAGCACGTCTCGTCTTCAATCACCAGACTTTCAATGGCGCTGAACCCAATTTTTTTCAACAATTTTGCGACAGTTTCTTTGTGCAATCTTTTGTTGTTACATATACCTTGGAGCCACTCTTGCTTTATACGTTTTGAATCTCAATTTCTCTTTTTTGATTCTGTATATGGTAGTAGGCAGTAACTTCAATTTTCGTGCCAATTCGCGGACAGACACACTGGGATTTTTCAAAAGTTCCAATTCAACTTTCTTCACTACTTGTTGGTTCATCACCCGCGCCAGACGACCTGATGGCTTCTTGTATTCTGCGCTGCCGGTGTCCTCAAACCTTAGTAGAATACGATAAGTAGTATTTTATGCAATCCCTTCGCTAATGAAATGCCTATACGTCACCTTCCAATCTCTGTTACATACATTTTGAAAGAAATGGCAGATTCATTCTGTGCCCTTCTGCCCACTTCGCTTACCCATTCCCACACATTAAGCACTACACAAGCACAACTTCACACTCTGTAAACGAGATTCAATCTACCATCTATTTGCACACTCAAACTGGTTTCACTTCACTTTATCACGTGTCACACGCTGAGTTCAATCATGCTATAATGTTTCCGAAACAGACCTTAATTGTGAGACGTTAAGCTGAAATATGTTCATTTTCATTTATTAGCATCAATCAGGCACTATAGCGTAGATATCGACATCTGTAAGCGCGACTGTGTATTATTAAGATTAGTATGACGCACAGACTAACACGTTTGACGTTTATTAATGGGATTATTACCAACGAACGACATAATCTGTAAAAATTCATTTCTTTCTCAATTTTCTCTAAAACTATTCAATGGCAGTTTAACCTCAAGAATCTCATTTTTTCAGCTCGATATGATCTATCAATTGATATGTCTCGTTTTTGGACAATATTATTGTTAAACAAAAATTAAAGCTTAAGATTTAATCATGGTTTTGGGCTATATCTCATTAACCATAATAATTTGGGGGTATATCTCATTAACCATAATAATTTGGGGGTATATCTCATTAACCATAATAATTTGGGGTATATCTCATTAACCATAATAATTTGGGGATATATCTCATTAACCATAATAATTTGGGGCTATATATCATTAACCATAATAATTTGGGGCTATCATTAATCATCATAACTGGAGGATATATCATCTCATTAACTATCATCATTTGGGGCAATATCTCATTAACCATCATAATTTAGAGTTATATCTCATTAACCACCAAAATTATAGCTATATCTCATTAACCATCATCATTTAGGGCTATATCTCATTAACCATCAAACTTTAGCTTTATCTCATTAACCATTATCATTTGGGGCTATGTCTCATTAACCATAATAATTAGGGTCTATATCTCATTAACCTTCATCATATGGGGCTATATCTCATTAATCTTTGTGTGTACTCTTATCTTGTGCATGTCGTAAAAAAACCTTGATAAGTGTATTCTTCAGTATTATTTTCACCTTCGTGGCACGGTTGTCTACAGTATCCATTTTAAGTTTATGAAAACATCGCTTTTCTCGATTTTTCGAAACTTACACACGAGGATTTATGTTTATCCATATAACTGTGTTCAGCTCTTATATCTACCGATTGGTAAAATTTCACGTTTGGCTATGTTTCTCCGTTATGCACTAATTGTATAATTTATAATACTGTAATTTGGTGATTTGCAAAAAAGAAAGAAAAGAAAAGAAAAACAGTGCTACATACACCATCAAACGATAAAATCAATTGTGAATTGTAGAAATACGTTAAGTACCCTGATAAGCACTGCCATTGATATTAATTCTCTTAGCACATATCGTAGATTTTTTCCTCATAAATAGCTACTTCTCCAGTGCTTGGAAAATGTCAAAAGTCCTAACATTCCCAAAGAAGTCTCAGGAAATTATTTTTTGTCCAATAAGTATCCTACCGGTAATGTCAAAGATCTTACAACAAATAATGTTTCATCAACTGTCTAAATATATTAATAATAAAAATATAAATCTTTGTCGTTAAATCTGGCTTTCGTGAACACCGTAGTAGTAATTTTCTTATATCAAAATATGGACACTAACATTTGTAACGATATAGATTCTTTTATGAATTATTTGATGATAAAACAGGCATTTCGATTATTCAATTGAATTTTAGCAGTGTAAGAAAAAAATTAGATAAGTTTTTAGTATTGTTACAAAATATTGCTATAAATGTGTATATAATTGCCTTAACAGAGATATGGAAAAATGAAGCAACTTGTAACATTAACATTAATGGGTATCGCTGTTATTACACAAATAGGTCTTTAACACGTGTAGATGGAGTCATGATATTTGTCAACGAGCAAGCTGACAAGGTAACGAAACTGGATCTTTCTGACGTTACTGCAATGCGCTCACATTTAAACAATGCAGAAGGTTGTAACATAATAGCTATATATTGCACTCCAAGTGATGATAAGAAAGCATTTCTACAATTACTAAATGATGAGCTTAAAAATTCAACTTGCTCTTTGCTTTTAGGTGATGTCAATCTAGATATATTAAGTGATAAATACTGTGAAAATATAGACACGTATTTAAACTTACTATATAGTCATGGTTATGTTTCATGCATGAACAAACACACTAGAATTACAGAATATGGTAAGATTTGTACACCTCATATTTTTTAAAACACAAAGGTCCACTGGATGTCACATCAGCTGTGTTGCAAACAATTAACTGACCACTTTCTCACTAATACAAATGTTCCCATTACAATGCAAAAGCGAAAAAATTATAAATTATGCCTTATTAAAAGAAGAATTGAAAAATGCATCTGGAATCAGGTAATACAGAGTAATTATGTTAATATTGCAACTACCAATTCAATTCAAATAATGAAAAATTGTTTAAGTAATTTATATATTAACATTCAAAGTAAAAAAAAAAGTAAGTAGTAAATATCGCGAAATAAAATCATGGATAGCAAAAACATTAGTCAGCTCTATAAGAGAAAGAGATAGATTAAGTCATTTAGTAATATAAAACCAAAACGATTTAGAGTTTAAGGAATATTACAGAAGCTATAGAAATAAACTTACACAATAAAAGAAGTTAAAAATGACTACTATAGAAAGCAAATTACATTATGTAATAACAATATTAGTAAATTATGGAAGGTAATAACAGATATTATAGATAAAAATGACAAGAAATATGTAGCAATAAATTAACTAAATACTAAAAATGGACTAATAACGTTTGAACATGATTCAGTGTTAATAGTCAAAAGTTTTAATGAGCATTTTTCCAGTGTTTGCAAAAAAATAGTTAACAAAGAGATTGATGATAAAATAAATATTAGTTTGAATTCCTAACTCTATATTTTTTACTCCAATTACTGAACAAGAAATTAAACGTTTCATAAATGAATTATCACCAAAAACATCTGGTATAGGTAGATTATCAGCAAGTGTATTGAAACATACGAAATCAAATATATTAAAACCTTTGCAATATATCTTTAACATAAACTTAGAAACAGGTGTATTTCCTGATGATTTCAAGACTGCTGTAATAAAACCTATATATAAAAAGGCAGATCCTAATAACTATAGATCTACATCAATCCTCAGTAACTGTGCTAAACTGTTAGAAAAATTTATAGAGAAAATTAGTTAACTTTCTTGATCAAAATAAATTCTTTTCTTCAAATTAATATGGTTTCCAGAAAGTAAAAATACATCAGATTCAGTATACAATTTAACAGAGATTGTTTATAAAAATGTTGGTAAAGCTGAAAAAGTAATTGCAGTTTTCCTAGACCTAACTAAAGCATTGGTGTGTGCTGCTTACCCGTTACTGCAATGTGAGCGTTTGCTAAATCATTTCAAACCTTTGATGATTTAGCAAAATAATATTGTAAGAATAGGCTATATTTAAAAAAAAGGACTTGACAGTAGACTAGATAGACTCTATGATCAATTTTCAGTGTTACCACTTTCAAAATTATATTTGCAGAAAGTATTAATATATGTTAAAAAATAGAAATAAATGGGCCGAAATAAAGCATATATACATAACCAGAAATGTAACACACAAAAATTTAAAAATTACAGCAACGAGTAAACTCAATATCGAACATATTACAGAGCTCGGAAGATCTATAATGAATTCCCACTCCAAATGAAAGACGAAAATAACTTCAAGTATATAAAAGGTTAATTTTATGGTGATTAAACGAATCAAAAAGTATTTTTAAAAAACTATTGTTAACTAAAAGTAAGAATTATAAGTCTTATGTTACGGTAAGAAAACAAATAAATAAATAAATAAATAAATAAATAAGATACGAGAATCAGGCTCACACACAAGCATTTGCTTATGTGAGTCATTTTCTATATTTTCTTTATTCTTTGCACAAGAAATACAAATTTTTCGTAATATGGAAATAGATGCATTGAATTAATTTACCAGACACCGGAAGATAGACATGACTTCTGGAAGTTCGAAGTCCTATCATCTCTAAATGCCGGGTACGTTAAGCTCTATTAATAAAGAGAATCTAGGCATTCTGATTTCCTTTAGAGACCTACTAGCACATAAAATACAAGCAGGAAATTAGATTTGCCAATTTCTGTAGCAGTTAACTTTTCTTTATTCTTTTATTTTATTCCATTAATATTTTGTATACTGTTATTTTATAATTTAATATGTTTTAATTTTGTATGTATATGCTTTAATATATTGGATACACCCAATATATTAAATTTTCTTTCTTTAAATAAAATAAATAAATAAGTAAATAAAATAAAATAAAATAAATATTAGTGCAATGGTTGAAGTTACAGATCACATATTCCGTGTTTTTGATAGTTCACAAATAACCATTCTAATCTTGTTAGACCTAACTAAAGCTTTTGATGTAGTAAATCATAAGCTGTTGTTGGCTAAATTCAAACATTACAACCTGTCTATTACTATTATTAAGTGGTTTAAATTTTACTTATCATTTAGATAGCAACAATTATATCTTAGAATATCACAGTATTCTATATCTCAGCCCCTTACTGTTCACAAGAGTGTGCGTCAGAGTTTTATTTTAGGTCCATTATGTTACTTACCCAGTATACCATTGATCGTATAATTGCTATTAAATACCCTCTGCACATTGTTAAGCAGATGGCATAGTTCTTTATTATTTTATCGCCACCAACATTATGCAAATTATTAACCATTCAAATGTTCATATACTATTCAAGGAACTCCACAATAGTAGAACAAAATCAATGTAACAAATCTAAGGGTAAAAATTATGGATTCGCACATTTTCCATACTACTCTTGTGAAAATGTTGGGATTGCTATTAGGTGAGGAACTAAATTGGAATAAGCACATTTCTACTGTGTAACAAAATAATTACTCAACTACGACGCCCGTATAAAGTAAAGAGAGTACTTAACCTAAAAGTGTAATAATGCACCTCACAAATGTATTTTTTCTACCTTTATTCGGTTATTGTGATGCAATATATGGACTATTTTATCAGGTCTTGTTTCCGTATTGCCAAACTAAACACAACAATACACTGAGCAAGACTAAAACAATCACGTAACACGTTGAAACTGTTACGTGATTGTGTTTTATATATTATCTCATAGCCTTGCTCAGTGTATTGTTGTGTTTAGTTTGCCATTATATGGACCATCTCTTTTGGCTTACAAAAAATTAATAACATATGTATTCGGTTTGTTTTTAATCTAAAAAGAAGGAAACACATTTTACCCACAAGAAGGAAACATTAATAATATTCTGACCATGACAAGACGGAAATTCTTGCGTTCTTGCTATTTTAATCGTAAAATCTTGAAAATGGGATTTCCACAATACTTACATCGTAAGCTCATACATAGATCAGATAATCAAAATAGTAAAAGATTCTTATATTAAGACACAGACTAAAGCAAGTAGAAAGATGTTTCTTTTTTAGGGCCAATGACATGCCTAAAACAATAAAAGACCATCAACCATTCAACATTTGTAAAAACAGTTTAAAAGTTTATTTGTTCAACGGCCAGCGATTATCCTCTAGAACTCATGGTATGTAGTTTTGTGTAACACTACACAGCATACGGATTTTTTTATCTTTCATTTTTCCAATGTGAGAATGTATGTCTTTTTGTTTCAAATGTATCGTAGATTTTAGGTTACCTTTCTTTTTCTTATATTTCTTTTTTAAACTTTTCATTTACTTACATGTAGGTCTATTACTTTTCACGTTTCATGTATTTACTTGCCATTATCATTACTTCGATATATGTTTATTATATTAGGTGTTTCTCTTTTAACTTAATCACAAGGGTTAGAATAGCCTTGGCTGAATCTCGGCCGATTCAATAAAGACATTTGAATCTGAATGTAATGAAATTAGGTATTTGTTTCTTGCTAACAATTTTGAATAACCTTGTATAATATCTAAGATAACATTCAAATATCAAGGACACTAATTTTAACATCTCATTTAATGTTCTTTTACCATATTCTATATATGTGTGTGCCAAATATTCAAAAGTCAACTCCGCCCATGTATTAATACGAGTAAAAAAAAAAAAAAAAGACAAATCTACCACCCACGTAATTTATACTGGATCAACAGAGTAAAATAGTCGCTTCCAGGTGTTCCGAAAACAGCGATGATCCGATAAACATGCTTTGCATGAAAAACTTTGTATGCGTGACCACTGCAAACATTATTGTTTGCCAAGATAAAAAGGAAGAATTGATAGTGGAAGGATGTTTCAATCATGGTGTTCTAAATTTATGTAGTAGCAGTCATCATGACAGCAATATTTTCTATTTATTCGTTTACACAAACATACAAAAGGAAAGAACTTTAGTCAGATTTGGAGTATATTACACTTTCAAAGTATGCAAAAGTATTGAACGTGGCTATGTCTATCTACCTGTCAAAACCGGTAAAGAATATCGATCAACGTTTTCCTCAGTTCGATTTAGCGTCCAGAGAATAGGTTTAACCTTATCTGTTAAGCCTCTATTCAAACTGCAAGTGGTAGAAATGAACCATTTCCGGTTTCAACGTTCATCGCCATAGAACAAACACAATAATAGACAGTGACAAACAGTTCTGTGGAATCGATTTAGTGTCTAATGGGGCGTTTACACTTAGTCGATTTGCGTTCGATTCAGTTGAATTGACGTCACTTTCAACTTAATCGACCGTGTAAACAGGACTTCAACTTAATCGAAAGCGACTAATCGACTAGCAACTGAATTGAAAGACGTTCTATTTTCTGTGGTCGATTCTATTTTCTTCTGCTATAAAACACCGCAAATTGTACCAATTACTTTTTGCTTGGACATCTTTAAAGTTGCCAGTTGATTTCGAATCGACCAGAGGAGAGCGAGTCGACAAGCAGCATTCAATTTCGGTTGAAACAATTGAACACATCCATAGATCTCATTCGGTCTAGTTGCTTCGATTTAGTCGCAAATGCAGCGAGTCGATTTAGCCGTGCGACTAAATCGACCAAGTGTAAACGCCCCATAAAGGATATGTTCCATCCCTGACTTTATTCCTCTAGTGCAACCGGAAGTTATAGAAATTTACTACCGTTTTTGGTTTGAACATTAAAATCGAAATGTCAAATATGGCAAAAACGGTAAGAGATAACGGGAGTTTGAAAGAATAATGTGATCGGGCCAACAACAGGTGAAAAGTATATACGTAGTACAGTGTAGAGCCACATTTTGCGGCCAAAATACCCTGGATTCACCAAGTAATGGACTGATACAAGTAGTGAATCGTGGTTAATGTAATGTTTTACCACTCTCCCTGTAAGACATGTTACGTTTCCTTCAGAGATGATAGTAGAGTCAGACGAGACGCACACGGTTTTCCAAAACAGATTACAAAGACTCATGATAAAATCCGATGATTGTGAAACGCAGGGAACAATTTGGAGCAATCTGTCCAATCGGCTTTAGTTCGACCCAAGAAATGAGTAAACCATTAAATGAAACCATTAAAATTTAAGTTAAGTGCAAAACAGTAAACTTAAAATCAAATATTTCAATTTTACATCCCTCGGTTATTCTGTGTATGCTAAAAAGGACGGTTATTATGAGAATGAATGAAATGGTGGAATGAAAAAATGTGACAATCCATGCACACGATGTTTGTCCATCTACAAAGCTTACTTGGCGCGAGTTGAAATCGAAACAGGGACCACACGCGTCAGAGGTGAACACTCTACCACTGAGCCACCGTGGCCCCTCCCATTTCAATGAATGTGCTGAAAATAAAAATGACTTTTTATGTATTCAACAACGTTAAAACATAGTAAGTTAATTTCACATTGATACTTACTTATTGTTTTGTATAAGTCTAATTGTAGTTATATCTACGTATGTTCCTTCGAGGAAAGAGCAGTTTTACCTAGATGTATAAGAATCGTAGGTATAATATTGTAGCTTTAGTTTAGTTCTTTTTCAGGACAAAGCTACATACATACGTAGTTATTAACGAAAAAACTAATACACCGTATATTTCTAAATACAAGACCGCTTTTAATCCATAACCACAGCTCATACATTAACAAAAGGTTATTAAAATGAACTACAGGGCATACTGGATATATTTTCAGATCTTACCATAACACTACACTAAAATCCAGTCAGATACGGGGACTCCCTTAGTCTTCTTGGCTGAAAAGATCCACAGACTCTACAAAGGTTCAAGGTTAAAGCGGTACTCGAGGAACAGAGTAAAGTTAGATCTTAATGGAAACTTGTGATTCTGTTCAGTGAAAAAGATTTCACTTCATATTATGTCACGAAAGCAAGATGATCTCATATTTTTGGGCACTAATCTGTGGCAAAAAAAAAAAAAAAACTCATCTAACAAGTTATATTAAAAAATATAAGTAATTTGTTTATCCAAAAATTTCGTATAATAATGTAATATTAGTAGTCACCGAAAGGATTACAGGCCTAGGTCTATTTGTTTATAACACCTGATCATAATTTATGTAGTAGGTTACCTTTCGTGGTCAACTAGTTAGCGTGCGTTCTTTTCGTGTGAGTAGTTCCGGGTTCAAGTCTAGGCGAGGGTACTTGTTTTGGATACAAACCCGAATAATGCTTTGCATCCCACTTTAAGTCCCATCTCCTACCACCTTGTTGCTCAAAAGGGGGGTTAAACTCTAATTAATTAATCAATCAATCAATTCGCATGTGAAATATTGACATAGATCTATAATTTAATTAGAAATTAAACATATGTAAGGCTTTTCGAAGTTGAAGACTGTATTCGGATAAGGAAAAATTACAGAGATTTGTGTTCTCATAGAGGCAGTCTTCTATAATAATGGTTGATGTGAGTGAGTAAGTGGAGTTGAATGCTTATAGAGTGTAAATAACATTGCAATATTTCGCAATAAATACAGATACACGCATTAAACAAGAACACACACATTTATTTGTTCGTGGATTTCTAAAATATCCAAGTCAATTTTAATTAATTTTACTTCAGTTTGTGGATGGAATTTGGAATCAGTTGTCATAGAAGTTATAAAGACAATGTAATGACCTAACAAACATAATGCTATATTAGAAATAGTTATCTTTATCACCGGATCGTGTGTATATATATGTATATATGATTCTTTAGGGGAGCATATATGCTGTTTTATGTGATATAAAGGGATATCTGAACCAATAAACACTGTTTCGACTTACCAAGCAATCAAATTTACTGAAGACAGAGCGTTTTATCCAAGAAGAAAGCGCTGTAAACTTCTGGTATTTCTCCTGTCGAAGTTCTTAGGGTTTTACCTTTTTTTTCTTTCTTTCTTCACCTGATCTGTGTCGATCTAGTTTTATCCATTCACTTTTCAGCAAGCTCTGACGTTTTTCTCTCCTTCGAAAGAGTCAATCGATGCCTCCTTTCCTTGTTTTCTTCCTTCTTTCTGCCTCTCTTATCCATGCTTTTTTAGCTTCCTTTGTCACAATGATGTCTTAAAAGCTGTGTTTCACTTATACTCTGTTGCGTTGGAGGACAAAGAGATTTTGTGATAAGCTCTATCCATTTTCCCTGTATTATGATCGCCTGACACGTTTTCATTTGATATGTATCGTTGATCTTTTCGGCACATTTTTCAATACATTTATCGTCGTGCCCCGTGGATGAGTGGTTCTTAACTGACAATCCGAGCAGAAGGAAACATGAAATTTTCTAGTGACCTAACTTAGTTATTTGTTACTCTTAAAGAGAGAACTTTGGAAACAGTCAAATAAATCCATGACTTGCAGCCACTGGAAGGTCTTTGGCCTTTGAAAAGAATACAAGAGGGCCGTGGTGGCTCAGCTATAGATCACGCACCTATGTTTTGTGCATAGGGTCCCTGGTTGGATCCCAGCTCACCCCAAATAGGGTTTGAGGAGGACCGTGCGTATGGTTTATAAAGGAATTCTCCCATTTCTTCCCATACTATTTATCCCACCATTTCGTGCAATATAATCACCATTGTCATCTCCCTTAGTCTTGGAGTATAATCGATGGTCATTAAACTAAAAAAAGCAAGCAAACAAACATTACTTATTCTTTCATTATCATGCCTTTTACATAATTGCCTGTACACAGTGTAATATACATATACGTTTTTAAAATAGTAATAAGTTACCGGATTAAAAGAAATTTCGGAATCAGTAATGTAGAGAATCAAAATATACAAGACAAAATTTATTCATATTTGTGCATATTTTTTGGTTTGCTGGCTGGCTGGGCTTACCTTGCTGGGAATCGAACCAGGGACCCCACGTACTAGAGGTAAGAGCCGAGCGCCTATTGTATACCCTACGAAAATATTTGTCTGTGCGAATCTCTCATGTGGATCATAGTCTGTGCGACAAACACCTATTGTATACACGACAAAGATGCTTACCTGTGTGAGTATCTTGATGTGAATAACGATCTGTATCTGTAATGCCTGTAATGGTACCAGCGTACGCCTATTAAATAATAAGTGACTTTGAATTTGAGCGTATATTGAAATTGTTATATACCGGGAGGCAATTCCAAACAATTTATGTAACTAAGTTTTCCAACACGATAACGCGCGTTTCATACTGCCCGGGTAACCCAGAAAGTTCTACATTCAGAAAAAAATCGTAGGTGGCGTACGTAAAATCGTATGTTACATTTGTAAATCCTGTAGTTTTTGGACTTACGGTACAACAGACGTAAAACGCATGTTTTATAATATTTTCTGTATAAGTGTTCCACCTGTACGTACTTTCCGTATGAAACAATATAGGCGGTCAGGATCTCACATACAAATGGACGTATATAACATATAGCTGACGAAGGTAACATACATATATGTATGTAATATAAGGAAGACTGTTAGATATCAGACATCCTGGAACGACATGATGTACGGTCTAACATCTAAGGGCAATGCTTATGTAGCATACGGATAACATATGCTCCGTGCTGATTTCTGTAGTAAGCAAGAGGATTCCATACATTTGTACAATATACCGCTGTCCGGAGAACGAATTTTTCTCAGTGTACTTAGTATTTACCTTCTTCCGGCATGCTAAGTCTCTTGTACATGATTGGGCGCTGCTAATCTCCAATATATCTCCGGCAACTACTATAAGAGCTACATTCAGATATATAGCTTCAGATCTGGCTTCTGGTGTACCATACCCAGCTATACATGTAGCATCTATACAATCATCTACGTAGCACTCATAGCTGATCTTGTGGCTAGCGTGTGCATCTTTAATGCACGTGGTCCCAGGTTTGATTCCGGCGGGAGAGCACAAAAAAATTCACACATATTCAATATTTAAGTAGAAATGACATAATAAAATGTATACAATAAACTTTCAGCTTCAGTTAATAATATTATGGTTGATTTTTTAATAAGCAAAAAACGACCGGCAATCGCAACTCGTGTTGTACAGTGGAGGGCCAAAATTGCGTGTCCTGTATGAAGTGTTTTTAAATTGTTTTGTCCTTCTCCCTGAATGTTGATTGTCTACAAGGCTTATTTTTTTTCTGGAGTCATAAGCTATTTACCTGCAATTTTTCAGTCCTATTTCTCAATATTTACAGGTCGCTCCATTTTAAACCCTTTTGTTCTTGTAGTATTACCAATCATCTAATGCTAGAATTTTTGGGAGGTATACACTGGACTGTTTTGAAAATATAGCATATGCCTACCTCCGTATATACTAATTCATTCGTGCCAAGTTACATTCCTGTATACTTCATTATAGGTGTCAAGACTACAATGTAATTTAACACAGTAGCTGTGCTAATAACTGGATAGATATAAGTTCATTGCTTTCATTATGATCACTAGATGGCGAGATAATCCTTTTTTTTTTTCAAGAAGTTTGTGAATTATTAAAATGAATCGCTGTGGTGATGATGTAGCTGAAAGAGGTATAAGTCTCATTCAAAAGTATAATGAAGCCTTGACAAAACACGAGGAACAGAAGCAGTTTAGTCTTCGATTGGTTGAAATCCATCGTAAAAATGTTCCCGTTCCACTGAAGAAAGCGTTTTTATAACTTGAGAATACAAATACTGACATTTTGTTCTGAAACGTTTGACAACAACTAACAAAAAAAGGCAAAATGGAGCGACCTGTAAATATGACTTAATTGTACTGAAATTTCGTTATTTCGTTAGTTATTTCTATACATGTGAAGGAATAAATAAGCCTTGTGAACTCCCGACCACTGTTAGTTTGGTTTTGTGGACCACCCTAATACATATATAGGGTGTCTCAAAAGTCCCGCGATATAGGGTAACTCTGTTAAGAGGGGAAACCGTCTCCAAATATGATGTTTTCAATCTGAAGTGAAGGAATTTTCGGACAAGCTGTTTGAGCTGTACACTCTTTATGCGCCCAATGTTAAATGAAAATGCAACGTTGCCATTTACCTATGAATGAAGGTATTGTCTTTTACGCCAACATGTCGATGGCCAGCCCCCATTTCAAACAGTAACTTCATTCACTTATGCTGTGGGCCAGTTAAATGGCAACATTGCATTTTCATTTAACATTAGGCGTATAAAAAGTGTACAGCTCAAATGGATCGGCCGATTTTAAAAAAAAATCCTTCACTTTAGATTGAAAACATTATATTCGGAGACGGTTTTTCCTCTTACATTTTTTGTAACTCTGATAATAACAGAATTACCCTATGTCAGAGAACTTTTGAGACACCCTGTATACATTTGTATATTCAAATATTTTCTATAATCCTTATTCTTTCGGTGCAAAGAACGGGCATTCAGCTAGTCATCTATAAAATGAAAGTAATGAGATTATACTCTTAGCTGTATAGTTTGTTGAGTGGCCTTGCTCGTTTTATTTTACAGTAAATATATATCTAACACCCATTTCAGAATATATCAATGATATGAATGACACAACAGATAAGTAACCTCTTTTAAAAGAAAGTTTTAGTATATGTTATTCGTATATCTTTAGTTATACATTACACTAAAACAGGCAGAATACTATACTGTAATAATTGATGTTGTACGTAAAAGCTATGTAGTTTAAAGTGTTTTTGGTAACCGCAAATATAATGTATATTTATATTCAAAAAGAGGCTATTAAGAACCCAGGTGGTTGAATTTTTGTATATTTGCTTTTAATAGCCAATATAAAGAGATAAAGAATAAAAGCGGTTAAAAAGATGAGACCGTAATAACATAGTAGACAAAAAATGATGCCCTGAAAAAAGTAATCGATTAATATTAATTGAGTTCACTTTTGCAATGTTCAGTTCTAACATTTCTATCTCTCTCTCTCTTTCATACGTTGTCTCAGAAACATTTTTTTTAAATGAAAATAAAAAAAGATATTGTCCATATTGACATTGTGGCAAATATTGCTGAGTATGTTAAACCGCTACACTCGTATCAGTCAACATTAAACATGGAGGCATTCGTTAATTTTCACCATTCTCTGTTTTTTTTTTTTTTTTTCGTAGTCTCTCTCTCAACACTTATTCAGCTTGTATGATCCGATCAGAGAATGTGTGTGTATAGGTATAAATGCTGACATCGACTCAAAATGTAATTGGTGTGTAGACCTTTCTTTTTTTATATCTATTTTTTGTCTATCTCTCAACCAAAATGAGTAGTAGTAGATACCGATACCACTGCACTTTATGAATAAGCACTCATACATGTTAAGAGGACGGGGAAAATGATAGGTTGTAAAAAATAAAATGGTATGGGGGTTAAAAAAAATCATTGTTGACAGCATTTGCTTTTTTGTATTTTACGTGGTTTTTTGCATGTGTGTGGTATCATATACAATATTTAACATCCCCCCCGTGTCATTGATATTTAACAATCTGTTTCAAATTGTTTTAGCCACAAAACATTGTAGGTATGAATTTTAAATGAAATGTACAACTTAATAAAGTACATTTATACAGTGTGTACTGCACGCTGTCACTTATTTGCATAACGAAATATCAAATAAATTAGTGATTTCATTTTCAACTTGTTATTTTTTATTTATCTATACAAAAGGATTAGTGATATGTAAATAATACCAGATAGTGTTGATGGGTATATATATATATATATATATATATATATATATATATATATATATATATATATATATATATATATATATATATATATATATATATATATATATATATATATATATATATATATATATATATATATATATATATATATATATATATATATATTTGTAAGCTCTTTGTTCCAGCTGTTTATTGCAAATGCAAAAAATATATTCATCTCAAAATACTACTACAGACAAAGAATCTGTTTATAAACTAATATTTGTAATCCTCTCTACCTTACAGAGGAACATGGAATTTTAGTCACTAGATCTACTAGACCAGCCATGTGCAACAGCTGGACTCCGGGCAGTTCCGGCCCACTGAACCCTATAATCCGGCCGCCTGACCCGTTATTGAAAGTATATTTATTACGTAATCTTTTAAACTGAATTGATTTGTTTTTTCTAAATAACTGGTGGCCACCTTGGAAATATTCTCCGCATTAGAATATCCAGTTTATCACCGAACATCGAGAAACTGGTCCAGAACATAAATGGCCAAGTTTCCCAATAAAATAGTAAATAAGTAGATCTTTCTGCTAATAAATAGATATTAGTGTACGATGAGCCAGTAGGGCCTCTGTAATTCGCTCACCTCTGTTCCAACTTGCACACGCATGTACTAGACCAGTGCTATTCAACATGTTTTTCTCTTGTACCCCTAAACACAGTTCGTCATCCAATTGTGTACCCCTGAAGCTATATAAAGAAATTAAATCGAAATGAACTTATTTAACTTAATATACATGTTCTGTTGATTAAAAAGGGGGCAAATAGAGACCCAATAAAAGTATAATCAATGCGCTAATCGAAAGACTATTTACAGGGAGACAAAGTGCACATCCGAAAAAAATAAAATGGAAAATTTCAAAACTTTCTTTAACTATGATCATTCAATAAATATTGGTAATATGCTTATTTAAGGATTAAGTACCCCCAAAAACATCTTCGCGTACTCCCAGTTGAATAGCACTGCACTAGACGACATTATTATTATTATTATTATTATTATTATTATTATTATTATTATTATTATTATTATTATTATTATTATTATTATTATTATTATTATTATTATTATTATTTTTGCTTCCTTGTGTTATTAGTGCGTATTGTCTCGATCCGGTTATCTTAGAGAGCTCAGACAATTAACCTTATTTTGAAGTAATCTTAAGCGACTTGTAAAGTGAGTTAAACGTTCCACGGCTATGCCGGCTAGGCTAAAGAACACGGTGATAATGAGAAATGAATGAAATGGTGGAAAGAAGAAAGTGAGATGAAACGGAAGAACCCCGAGAAAACTCACGCAAACGTGTTTGTCCACCACAAATCTCCCTTGGCGCGAGCTGGGATCGAACCAAGGACCCCATGCACTAGAGGTGAGCGCTCTACCACTGAGCTACAGCAGCCCTTAAATTAAGAAGTAACGTATTCTATTCTAGAAAGCCAGATATAATGGACTAAGTATCACGCATTGAAACGTGTGTTACGTGGCTGTCCATACGTCTCCATGTGCTGTAGCACGGTGGCTCAGAGGTAGAGCATTCGCATCTGGTGCAAGTGAACCCTGGTTCGACTCCAGGTCATGTGAGTTTGTGGTAGACAACATTGTGTTAATGGGTTTCCTCGAGATTAGCCTGTTTTCTCCCACATTTTTCATTCGACCAGTTCTTTCATAATTATTCACTGTGTTTCCTTTAAGGTGCAGGGCATAATATGAGATGAAAAATTTCATTTCACTTATCTCCATAGGCTGTATCGCGTGCGTACTTTATTCTTGTAGTATTAGCATCTGTACTGATGCATTATTTAACCATAATGTATAGTAATAGAAATCTTCAGTAATTATTATCTTTTGAAGGCTTTTACCAACTAAAGGAAGCACGTCTGTATATGTCCAAACAATGCTAATGAAAAAAATAAGTAAGCTACATATCAGCAAACATAATATGTACTGTAGAAAGTTAATCATTAACTACAAATTTAAAATTTATATTTTTTCTTACCTTTTTCTTAACTTATTTAACTGTGTACATGTATCAAACAATGAAAACTTGATTTTTTCTCTTTTTACAAACAAGGTATACTTTCTTTTTTTAAAAAACTCTCAACTCTTTTTAACAAGTTTCTCCATAAATCAAGTAGTTGGTTGTGTAGCATCATGAGACCTCAGATCAGGGTAGTAAAAATTAGCATATTCATTAGAATGTTGCCCCCAGGGATACAGCCTACGTTGTTTAAAAATTCACTACACACACACACACACACACAGATACACTCACATACACACACATTATATTTAGTCACATTCATCCGTGTATATATTATATAATACACTTTGCCGCACTTATTGTAAATGAAACGGTACTTGTGTGTTTTATAGTTGAAATATTTGATACCTTGCTTCTTTCACAGTGTATGTGCGAGGGACATCCTTTGATGTTATAATACATATAGCTACTCTCAAATACAGTTATTTTCTTAATATAATACAGTATTATACTTATACTAGCAAGAGTTCCTATTCTTCGCACGAGCAGAATAACATTTAATGAATACTACATCTATACATTTACTTGTGCTGTTGTTTGTGGCACACTTCATGTTTAATTATTTTAAATGAAAGATATAAACACTGAATGTCATGCCTTTAAACTTAACGGATTCCAAGACATGGACATTTTATTATAATAATTGTAATCCTCATCCATTGCTGTTTCTACCCCTTTTCTTCCCTTCTAGATCAAATATCTAAAGACGCTGATAAATTATGTTAAATAAAAAGTTCAAATGCCAAATTTCATATCTCTAATTCAGTAACATTAAGTTTCACTTATTCAAGATTCGCCTAACAACCTATGGCAATGAACTTTTCACGTGGAATCTGGAAAAAATGTAAACGAATCTTGAGTTCAAGATTAGCCTTTCAAGATTCGCTAATGTGAAATTATGTTCGTGGTTCTGGCAAGGAATAATATAAAAGTTACATTTATTAAAGTATAAATATATTTTAAAAGTACATTACGCCCAATTACATGACTAGGTAGGCCTGACACATGGTTATAATAAAATTACAAAAAGTTTCAAAAAATATAAAAATACAGTCACCATAAACCATAAAATAAAGTTAAATGTTACTCATATCATCAAGGGAGTATGGTGGTTCAATGGTAGAACGCTCACTTCTTGTGCGAGAGGTCCCTGGTTCAATCTAAGACTATGTGAGCTTGGGGGGATAACATCGCCCGTTGTTGCTAACGCTCTCGCCTTCGGTGCGAGCGGTCCCGGGTTCTATTCCCGGTGGGGGCACTCGGTCGAAAAAGTGTAAAACGCTTTTTCAAGCCAGCCACCCTCAATGAGGTTTTCCTGTGTTTTCCTCATTCACACCAGGCAAATGCCGGGGTGGTACCTAACTTATAGGTCCCAGGCCGCTTCTTTCCTTCTCTTTCCCCAGATTGTGTGCTGGCCGAGGGACATCATCCATCAAACGTGACGGGCTAAATGGCTTTAGATGCCGAAAGCCCAAAAATCTAAATCCTAACCCTATCATCGCCATTGGTTTCCCGAAGTTCTCCTCGCTTCTCCAATCCTTTCATTCTCATTCATGTTTATATTAATCATCCGTCTCCCTTAGGTTAAAGGGCATAATCGCTGGATGCAAAACTACACATTTCATTTCATTTCATCTACAAATCACGAAAACCCACTAACCACATAATTGAAATGCAGTGATACACTCTATCAACGGCTGTGTTATGTCCATTTTTTTTGTGACTCTAGCCTTGTTTTGAGTTCCACAATATGTCATATCAATTAAAACGACACCATTTCTCCTTTCAATGGCCGTTCTTGACGCAGGTCCTAATTTTTGTTAGGACATTAGTTAAATTTTCTTCTTTCAGCTTGTAGCAAGTAAATGTTAATTTTTTACCGATTTGTCTCCTCTCAGGAGACGCCACTGCCTTCTTGATTTTGTGACGTGCCTCATTAAAAGTCGATCCACTATCATTTTATTCCCTACTTGTTTCTGCTTTAAAAGATCTATAAATCTGTACATGTTCAGGTGTGAGTTTCCTGCTACCTTGATAATTTTGTAATGCAACACTTCAGCCCGATTTGTCATCTTGTCCATTGTTATCGTGATTATTCCACAGTCTTCTGCAGGAAAGAAATAAAATACCTTTAACAGAATTCTTCACAATGGTAAACTGACACACATATACTCTGATCTCAGTGTATGCATTGTATATCTAACTTGTATCCGTAGAAAGTAACTATTCTTGGAAAGCATTTAATGAGGCAACTTCATGTGTCATTTAAAACAGAAAAATAAATATTCAACTAAGTTTGGTTCAGATTGATTTGGAAACATAGGGGTCTGTGCACGTATAATCCTATTAGCAAGTTTCTAAGCCCAGATGCAGGTTGGTGTCTTTTTACATCTGAGAAATAACAGTTACAATCAGTGGCTACGTAATTGCGGAGGACGTTTCCGAGTCTAACACCCCTTGAGCAAAATATTATGGAAAAATGAGCATTTACTACGTATATTAAGATAAATATATTGTTCTGAAAATATATCAGATTAGTGTTTGAGCCTCGCTTGAACTTCTGCGCACGCCACTGGTTACAATTAATATGAAATAAAAGAGAGGATATACTACTTACGTAAAATAACGTACCTCATTCTCGTCCAGCCATGTCTCAACCATATAGTCACGGAAGTATGGTGCCGGTGGTACTACATCAGGCGTGTTTTCCATAGTACGAATGAAAATATCGAATACTCTATATTCTGAAAAAAGAGGTAGTGCAGCAGCTCTTTAGATCCGCTTTCTGATGTTCTCATTTTCTCGATAGACAAAGTAGTTGAACCAATTCTATTGCCTGAACTTTTCTGTCTATACTCTGAAAATAATGAAAGTAACATCCTTAGATTCTTGCATTAGGAAAAATCTTTGAAACACAACTGACAGCTGACTTTTTCAAAATCAATTGTCAACCATTACAATTACTTCTTACTACCATCTTTTAGAATTACGGAAGATCTGTGTAGTTGCACGTTGTTTTTTTCTTCGAAGCAAGAATACAGTAAAGAAGTGGAAAATATTTCCATAAATATTCTTCGTGTTGTGTATAACTGCAAATATCGATAAGACAATTTCGAAACTTCTATCCATTAAAATATCTTTAATGAGATCAGGGACTACCAACGTATGGAAGTTAAAATAATTTATTTTTTAAAAAAATCAACTTTCGCTTAATAGGAACAGTAATTCATTGTCAGTATTTTGATTGATATTTTCATAGCTATAGGATATTAAGCGAATCTTGATTAGGTAAAACTTAAAGACCTAAAGGATCCCGAGATATAGGCATCTTATTATGATAATTACAACCCTCATCCTCCTTCATTCCATCCCCCTATCTAAAAATTCTTTCTTAGTGGTACATTTCACTAATCCTATGTGGTTAGTAACTCTTTTATATGAGATTTCCGTAAGGGACAAAATGGGAACACATACGTTTAGTTAATATTAGTAAAACATTAATATTTTTATCCTTGTGTTCATAAATATTCTATATTGCAGGCCATAGTAAATAATTATGAATGGAAATCAATTGATGATCAGATACGAGTAATTGAGAACCTGATTAAAAGGTGAATGGCAAAGCTCCAAATGAAAGCCGTGCGTATGGTGTTAATGCATTACTAAGCTTATGTTAAGCATCTTTACGCTGCAGATAGAAGGCACAGTGGCTCAGTGGTAGAGCGCTTATCTCTGGTGCATGGGATCCCTGGTTCGATTCCCAGACAAATAAGTTTGTGGTGGACAACATCGTCTCTGTAGGTTTTGTCGAGGCATTCACGTTTCTTCCCACGTTTTCATTCCACCAAGTATTTCCTTCATCATTCACTTTCCTTAATCATTGGTCTCCCTTAGCCTCACGAACATAATTGCGGGACATTAAATTGAAAATTTTATTTCATTTAATTTCATTTCTACGCCACAGAGACGAGAAATCTAGATGCGAGACAATCATATGTTCATCCCTGAAAAAATAGTTTCTGACTACAGTCTATAAGCAAGAGCAACTACAAGGATTCATAGAAGTTAACGTGTTTAATATTTTCACGGTACCAAATGAATGTGTGGGTGGTAGAAGCAATTACTAGATGATGAGAGAGAGGTCAATATAGCTACAATAATACAGGAAGATTTGTGAGAAACCGCCAAATCTCCTATATCGTTATCACCTATTATCATTGTGAGCGGGAGGAAGGAAGATTGCATAATATGAATAAAATTAACAAAATAATTAAAATGTTAGAATGGAAATGTGGGAGGAGACTTTATATGTACTCTGAAAATTACTTTAAATTAATGCAACCTCCAGTCACAAAGTTAATTTACTAAATTTAGTTCAGTCGGTAGAGTCTTAAGTTAAATGAAATTAAAATTTTGAAAAGTAAAACAAGATTCTTTTTAGCATGAAACTCTAAGTTTCAGGTAATCTGTGGTTTTAACACCCATCCTGCATGTGAAAGATACCCAAAATACGCACATCACTTTCACGATTCCTTCATAAACCCAGCATCTGGCCTGAAAAGCAAACAAATAGACAAAAGGGTAACACATACCTTACGGCCATACTGTAGACAAGAAAGAAGTTCAAACTTCCATTGGTAATCCTTTTTAATGCACCGCTTCAATATATTAGATGCACACACTAATATGATATACAGGAGCACACGCGCGCGCACGGTCTCGCAATGAGACCTGATAAGAAAAAAAAATTTTTTAATTTTAATAAAAATATTTCTCTTTAAAATTTTTATCACACTTTCTGAGCTCTCATGTTTAATTGTTCGTGCACGGTTTTGTTATTTGCGTCTATATCTTCTCACTTGCAGTGTCTCTGCATCTCACTACGGTATACACTTCCCTGTAGTATTTCTTCCGTTTTCGGCGACCATTCTCCGTCTTCTCCTGTTGTGCTGCTAGGCTCTTCCACCAGTCGTACTCCCTCTAACTTTGGAGTTCTGCTGCATTAACGGCGTTTCTGTGGGTAGACCTCTGTGTGATGGGACTAGTGAATAGCTATATATATGCTGAAAGTTCACACTAGCCTGCCATTATCTGGTGCACTGGAGTTATATGACACTAACCGCGCCTAATTCATACAAGTGTAAAGGCTCAGTCTCTTGTATTAAACGGCATTTAAATACACTGAACGGTATTTTAGTATTGGTGATTGCCTAAAGAGTCAGGCATAGAGTTTGTCTTTTACCAATACTGTGTCTAACTGCAAACAAAATTAACAGGTGATACGGCGTATGACGTAATACGGCAAAAGTTAAAACTTGTGCGAAGCACTTCACAAACTATATGCGGAAGCATTGTCTCTTCACACTATTAACTCTTTGTGCCTGTTTTAATTAATATAAAATCACTTTGCAGACATTTCTGCAAACCGCACTTTGGTACATGTTAGTAGTACCTCCTACGCTCTCATTCTACCACAAGACTATGAGTTCAGCGTTAACGAAGATAAACAGGCGGTAAATTATCTTATAGTGCACATTTAATACGACACTTGCACAATGTATATGCTTCGAAATTAACTCACTGTCATTTTCAACACATATCTGAACACGACGAATGTCGATTATAAAGTTTCAACTAACTGGCGGTTAAAACAATAACTCCGAATTTCGTGTTCGATGTACACGATTCACGATCCAAGAAGCAACTGTCTTTCTGGTTGTCTCCCGTAATGTTATATTCACCTCCAGGTTCATTGTTCGCTCCAACTTTGGGTTGGGCCAAACCATTATAGCCCGCTTCACCCGAAATAGGTGTGGGAGGTACATCCCTCACCTGTAGGCTTCCAATGACCTAGATATTTCGGTAGTCAACACTTTTTCAAATTCTTTTGCCATTTATAGCTCACTTCAATTACATCGTTTACAGTCACTATGCGTGTTGGATAGCTTATTTATCAAGCTTTCATTTAGTGTATGACACTCACTAACACTGTGCTGTATATAATAGAAAAATTAAAATAAACAACCAAAATTATTAACACTTGATCACTTGACAGGTTTACGTACACAACTTGACAAGTGGTACCACCTAGTGGCGACACCGGTAACTGTTTGTCCAAGTGACATTGAATATTGCAAATTTCTGAAACTGATGCATTGAAGGATTTTGCTTATTATTTGCTAACTCATATTAATTATACAATTTAAATAAGCTACACAAAATGCTAATATATAAATGAACCCTAAACAAGGCTGTCGTAGCCTGACACATCACAATAAGCATAGTAAAACTATTTGAGAGTTCTCTTCTCTCTGCCAACAGTAGTGAATTTCGTCAAGGTTAAAAAAAAAACAAAAACTGAGGTGTGTGTTCGTCTTTTTGAATACTTCCCACAACCATCAACTAGGTCCGTAACTGCGATTAGTACAAGCCATTTGTAGTAATCAAAATATATATCGAGCTAAGTATATCTAAAACTACGGGAACACCCAGAAAGTTTATTTACATAACATCACACATACTATTATAACAAATCATGTATCAGCGGAGCAGACGATAACTATCTTTTAACAGAGACATCTAGCGGATGTCACTGTACTATTACGAACATAGTTCTAGACGACTACCACTATGACTCAAGTGGACTCGTCCACAATTTTGAATTTGTCAACTTCCCTTTCTCTGACGGTAGTTCGTTGACCAAGCGACGCTTCTAGAGACAAACATGCTAAAAGTAGGCGTGTCTTGAAAAACTAGCACCTCTTTGTATCCTGGATTCTCTCATAGATACGCTAAAAATTTTATGATTTTGAAAGCATTGTATTTGTGGACTCTGTATCGCTATAGCGGCAGTGTATGCTCCTACCTACAACTACCCTAGGAATTGAGACTAGCTATCCATATATGTGAAAATTGGAGCTCATGGGTATTCTACCCATATAAAGATGGTTACCTTGTTTCCTATATCTTCCCACGACGTGGGAGACCAAGGCTCCGTTAGGAACACAAGCTTTCTTTAAGTTTTTTTTTCTGTAAGCCTTCGCTGCTTCTCTGCCAGCAAAATAGCGTATCTAAACTATAGAATGTTCTGTCTTCTTCGAAGTCAATATTAACTTATATTAAAATATCATTGCTCCAATCTGATGTCCCGTCCTGATGTTAGTCAATGTTCAAATTACATATTCAAAATAACACTATATATACATAAAAATACCAATAAAAGATACATGCTCCCACTGATACGTATGCAAATTCTAATAAACTTCATATGCAAATCCCTAATTAAATGGTAAAAATATTCATACATTGACGCAAAATTTAAATATGTAAATCAAATCAAAACACAGTTCATGTGTCGTTCACATTATTCCCCTCCTAAGGAAATGCAACCGTTAATCGCTTAATCGTTGCATTTTCCTAGAAGAGGTTCCAATACACTTTACGTACATAACATACATATTCCGTATATGCAATACTTTACACAAAATTTCCCTAATTATATATGAATATATCCTAACACTAATATAATATAACATAATCACTAACATGTCATAATCACTTCCTAAATTGTCATTTTATACGAAATTTATCTCTCTGCATTATCTAACAGTATTTCTCTGCAATATTATCACTCAGCGCAACAACTCTCTTGAATGCCAGAAGTAAGGAGGTGCGTCTGTGAATGTAAACATCTTCAGCTTTCCTTCCTGCATGACGTGCTGTGTTTACTTCCTTCTTCCCCTACGTCATCAGGTCAGCTGGGTCCTGAGGAGGCGTGGCTTCACGCGGTACGTATTTCTTCAGGTGAAACACGTTTCTCTTCATTAACACTTCTCTCGTCTCAGGATCTTTCTTTATCTTGTGGCAATGTTATCTCGAATACTGCGTACTGAATATTCTGTAGAATTGACAGTACCCAATAAAACTCCTTAGTTCTTTCACATTTCTGGGTTTACGAAATTCCATAACCTTCTCCAGTTTCTCCTGCGACTTCTCAATTCCAGCAGGCGAGAGGTCATAGCCAAGAATTGAAATTCTCCGGCAGGCAAATTGACATTTTTTTAGTCTTAGGGTGAGGCCTCCTACTTTTAACTTTCCTAAGACAATATCAAGATGGCGTAAGTGTTCATCGAAAGAAAATGACGATATTGTCACGTCATCAACATAATGGCCACAAAATTCACGACACTCATCCCCGAGAATGGAATTGATCGCACGCACACATGAAGCTAAACTCTGCTTGGTCCCAAATGGTAGCTTCTTAAATACATACGTAATTCCGTCGTGAAGGAAACCTAAATATTTCTGGCTGTTTTCCTCAACTAGAATTTGTTGAAATGAATCCACTGCATCCAAACTTGAAAACCAACGTCTTTTACATAAATCTTGTAATGTACACAGTGCAGGGATTGGCTGGTCGAATTCTGAGCGCGTAATGGCCCCGAGCTTACGCGCATCCAGGCAAGTTCTTAAGGTCCCATTCTTCTTTGGAACAATCACCAGTGGGCTAAGATACGAAGTGGGATGCTTCTTTATTATACCCCACGCCAACCAACGATTAATGGTATTAGTAACAGCCGTTCTGTGTCGAAGAGGGTAAGGATACATCCTTGTCTTCATGGGTCGGTCATCGGTTACTTCAATGGAATGATAATAGTCCCTAATGGTACCGGGCTTCTCATCAAATATGCGTCGATGTTTGTAGAGCACGTCGTACAACTTTTGCTTCTCCTCCCCACTCAAATCCGTATACTTTTCGACATGATCTCTGATATCGTCGGGTGTAGCCTGGGTTCGAACCTTCGCCCATTCCTGTGGCGAGTAAACAACATTTGCAAGTTCGGCTGCAGTTGGGAACTTCCCATCATCCAACTGGCTGCGCAGGGTAGCCAACTCTTGATGGTGGCCTCCACCTGCTGACGCTCGCTCGAACTGCGGTGTAGTCAGCGGTCCTCTCCTCGACACGCACATACTACTAACGGTGGGATTCTCACAATCAACCACATCCTCTTCGAACTCCCAGGATAATTTTCTTATGAACAGGTCTTCTTCCTCTACTTCAATGTCTCGAAAAGAAACTTCTATATGGTGGGGGTGATTAAGCAAAAGGACGTTTTTCTCATAATCTAAAATCGCCCTACTCTCTACAAAGAACTGTGAACCCAAAATGAGTTCACGGATGAGCCCTTTCACTATTATTGCCGAAGTATAGTACTCCTTATCTGCAATAATAAGTTCTAACAATACTTGGCCGATGATTGACGCAACGGAGCGACCGAACGCTGAACTAACTCTAATGTTTGATGACTTGATGAACGCTGGTGGGGGGTCTCGCTGACGTATTACTTCCCAACATTGTAACGAAATAGCCGATATGCTAGCTCCACTATCCAATAATGCCAGAATTTTACTATTAAATAAACCTACTTCTACCTCGGGAAGTGTTACCAAATTATTAGTGGGTAGTTTTTCGGTTGAACTTTCTAAAAGGTTTCTAAAGATCGCATTCGTCTCGTCAAACAATTTCCTGTTTATTTTAATTTTGTCCCCATTTCTCTGTAACAACATAATTTCAGGATGACGAATGTCGTTGTTTCCTTCACGATCGAAATGTGTGGTGCTAATTATGCGTCTACAAGTTTCACAATCCCCATTCTCAAGTGTCTCTATAGTCTTTACATGCGTTTCACTACTTTCTTCTTTTTCGTCTTCTACATCATTGTTATACTCTATAACATAATTACGCACATTCTCAGAAATAGATTTCGCCGGTTGAACCTGAATATCCAGTACGCAAGTATTCAAGTCACCGCTCTGAGAACATGCGGACAGTTCTCAGTGGCGTTGACTAGTTCCTGGGCTGTTCGCACGCGAGTTGCCTCGAGACGAGACTTGTCTCGAGGACTGTTCAGTCCTTTCGTCATGAATTCGGAGCTGATTAACCTCCGCCGCATAGTCATTGTTACGATTGTTATCGCGTGGCTGCGTGTTACCACGACCCCTATTCCTTCCACGTCTTTGCCCCCGATTGTTCTGATTTCCTGTTCGAGAACCTCCAGTGTCACGAGACTGACCACTGGAATTTCTCGAATGCCAATTGCCATTATTATTATTATTTCTATTGCTATTGCCTCTTCTCGTACCCCTATTGTGATAAGGCCCATTGTCCCTGTGGAACCTTCTGTCTCGAGTGGGGTTACTCGGCCTACTGTTTCGTGGGGGGGGGAAGATCGTCATGTTTCTTCTTCTTCTTCCTCTACTGTAAGTGTGTTTAATCCCCTCCTATTATTGTTACTTGGTGGCTGGTATGTGGACTGAAGCTCACCAACAATACTTAACAACTCATCTATAGAGCGAGGTTTCGATGAAACGATGCATCTATAGATGCAGAATGGCAATTGTCGTGGCAAAACTCTTAAAAGTACCTGGGGAGGCAAAGGGGGGTCGAGAATACTGTTGGTGTGTAGCAACTCCAACAAGTATTCAGTCGGTTTCTTATTTCCCCGTGTCTCAAAGCGTGACGTCAAAATGGAGGCGCGGAGATTAGCAAGTTTTTTTTCGCTGAGATAGGCGTCCTTGAAATGTCTAACAAGATCCTGATACGTGTTGCATTTCTTCAGCGTGACTTGTAACCACTGACGTGAGATGCCACGAAAGCAGTGGGAGGAAAATGCTAGCCGTCTCTCCTCTGGCACACCCGTTAGATCGAAATAATTCTCTAGTTCTACTAGAAAATTGTGGGCCTGAACCTCCGATTCGCCTCCCATAAACACAGGAAGAGACAGATCTCTGTGCAGTAGTCCTAATGCCGACGCTACCTGGCAAGTAGCCACACTACCAATACTACTGTTGTTGTTGTTGATGTTTTGAGGGGGAGGGGTAGCCTGCTCATCTGAGTTCTCCCGCCTGGGGAGCTCAGGGAACTGTCTCGCATGGCTCGGTCCAGCGACCGGCGTGTCGACTCTCTCATGCGAGACAGAGGCTGTGTTTTGACAGCTGGAACCGTTTTCTCTCACCGACTCCTTTAACAGTTCCAGCTGTTCCTCCCATCTTAGTTCTGCTCTACGTAATTTTGATTGCAAATGACCCACTGAACTATCTACGGTGGCCTTCACACGATCAATTTCACTAGAAACGGCGGCTACATTTTCCCCCACTCTCTCCATGTCACCACGTAAATGGCTGACATCCCGAGAGACCTGAGCGAGGTCTGCACCAAGGACCTCAGAAATCTCGCCTATCTTATTTTCAGTGTGTACCTCCAATTCACTGATCCTATTTTCGGTTGCCTCTACTGACGTCTTTAGTTCTTGGCAGGATGCTGCGATCTTGGATTCCAGAGCTTCCGCTGAGGAATCAATCCTGGCCTCTAGCTCTGTCACATTCTGAAGCATTTCATGCCGGAAACTGGCAGTGATCTGCTTCTCGACAGCCTCTAACCTCTCTAGCATCGCTCTACTAAAGTTCTCCTGCCTACTTGCTAACTCCTCTAACGTTCTCTCATTTGTCTTTTCCTGATTTTCTAATTTTTTTGAAATTTCCAAAAGTGATAACTCCTGCTTCTTTTCTTGATTTTCTAACTTATTCGAAATTTCTAAAACTGACTTCTCCTGTTTCTTTTCCTGTGATTCTAATTTGCCTGATATTTCTTTTAACATGCTAAACAGTGACGCGAGACACGGGTCAGTTACAGATGTGACTTGCGCTGAGGTGCTAGGAACCGGTTCCTTAACCTGCTCCGATTCATTCGCCCTTTCACTACTAACGGTACCTTCTCCAGGCGGAACTACTTCCTGGAGATAGGTGTTTACATTGCCTACAGAATCGCTCACGGTGTCCTGAGACTCCGATGGAAACTCCATGACTTGCGCAAATCGTTCGTTAATTACACTGTCGCCTGCAGAGCCTTCCATCGCCTTAGCTTGCCTCCGCGTTATTACCATAAATGTGATATTGAGTTCTAGTAAACAAAATTGTGCTCTAATATGCCTAACTTCTCTAAATAGTATTCCCCTCCAAAAGGTTTAGAAATTTTCAATACACTTCACAATACTAAATGCATATAACACAAAAATAACACACACATAAATGGTAAACTTTCTGGATGGCAGCGCGACAACCTGAAAGAAAAAACATCTACTGACACCCGCGTCTGGCTTGTACTAAATTATCGTGAAAACGTTGGGTACCTTTCATGTTTGTGGCAACAAATTCCAATGAACAGAAAAATGAAAAACAAGACTTTATTTTAATTCTTTTGCCACAACATTTAATACTGAAAACAAAATTTAGCAAGGGACATTCTTATAAAACATGCATCCAGGATGGTGTGTGTGCCGAGCCCCACGCGCACGGCAGCCAAGTTCTTTGTGAGCGGGAGGAAGGAAGATTGCATAATATGAATAAAATTAACAAAATAATTAAAATGTTAGAATGGAAATGTGGGAGGAGACTTTATATGTACTCTGAAAATTACTTTAAATTAATGCAACCTCCAGTCACAAAGTTAATTTACTAAATTTAGTTCAGTCGGTAGAGTCTTAAGTTAAATGAAATTAAAATTTTGAAAAGTAAAACAAGATTCTTTTTAGCATGAAACTCTAAGTTTCAGGTAATCTGTGGTTTTAACACCCATCCTGCATGTGAAAGATACCCAAAATACGCACATCACTTTCACGATTCCTTCATAAACCCAGCATCTGGCCTGAAAAGCAAACAAATAGACAAAAGGGTAACACATACCTTACGGCCATACTGTAGACAAGAAAGAAGTTCAAACTTCCATTGGTAATCCTTTTTAATGCACCGCTTCAATATATTAGATGCACACACTAATATGATATACAGGAGCACACGCGCGCGCACGGTCTCGCAATGAGACCTGATAAGAAAAAAAAATTTTTTAATTTTAATAAAAATATTTCTCTTTAAAATTTTTATCACACTTTCTGAGCTCTCATGTTTAATTGTTCGTGCACGGTTTTGTTATTTGCGTCTATATCTTCTCACTTGCAGTGTCTCTGCATCTCACTACGGTATACACTTCCCTGTAGTATTTCTTCCGTTTTCGGCGACCATTCTCCGTCTTCTCCTGTTGTGCTGCTAGGCTCTTCCACCAGTCGTACTCCCTCTAACTTTGGAGTTCTGCTGCATTAGCGGCGTTTCTGTGGGTAGACCTCTGTGTGATGGGACTAGTGAATAGCTATATATATGCTGAAAGTTCACACTAGCCTGCCATTATCTGGTGCACTGGAGTTATATGACACTAACCGCGCCTAATTCATACAAGTGTAAAGGCTCAGTCTCTTGTATTAAACGGCATTTAAATACACTGAACGGTATTTTAGTATTGGTGATTGCCTAAAGAGTCAGGCATAGAGTTTGTCTTTTACCAATACTGTGTCTAACTGCAAACAAAATTAACAGGTGATACGGCGTATGACGTAATACGGCAAAAGTTAAAACTTGTGCGAAGCACTTCACAAACTATATGCGGAAGCATTGTCTCTTCATACTATAAACTCTTTGTGCCTGTTTTAATTAATATAAAATTACTTTGCAGACATTTCTGCAAACCGCACTTTGGTACATGTTAGTAGTACCTCCTACGCTCTCATTCTACCACAAGACTATGAGTTCAGCGTTAACGAAGATAAACAGGCGGTAAATTATCTTATAGTGCACATTTAATACGACACTTGCACAATGTATATGCTTCGAAATTAACTCACTGTCATTTTCAACACATATCTGAACACGACGAATGTCGATTATAAAGTTTCAACTAACTGGCGGTTAAAACAATAACTCCGAATTTCGTGTTCGATGTACACGATTCACGATCCAAGAAGCAACTGTCTTTCTGGTTGTCTCCCGTAATGTTATATTCACCTCCAGGTTCATTGTTCGCTCCAACTTTGGGTTGGGCCAAACCATTATAGCCCGCTTCACCCGAAATAGGTGTGGGAGGTACATCCCTCACCTGTAGGCTTCCAATGACCTAGATATTTCGGTAGTCAACACTTTTTCAAATTCTTTTGCCATTTATAGCTCACTTCAATTACATCGTTTACAGTCACTATGCGTGTTGGATAGCTTATTTATCAAGCTTTCATTTAGTGTATGACACTCACTAACACTGTGCTGTATATAATAGAAAAATTAAAATAAACAACCAAAATTATTAACACTTGATCACTTGACAGGTTTACGTACACAACTTGACAAGTGGTACCACCTAGTGGCGACACCGGTAACTGTTTGTCCAAGTGACATTGAATATTGCAAATTTCTGAAACTGATGCATTGAAGGATTTTGCTTATTATTTGCTAACTCATATTAACCCATTAGTGCCCAGAATTCCCCAGTGGTATTTTGAGAAGTTTCTCTTCGCCTATTTGGTCTTAATAGTACTCTAAAATAGAAATTAGAATATTTTTGAAAAATATTTATTTTTTCTTGTTTTTTAGGCCGGCAACTTAAGTTGCCAAATGGCACACACATATTCAAAAAGGGGAAAATTTTGGAAAGTTACAATTTTGAGGGAGAAAATACACTGTGAAAACATAACTATTAAAATCAAGTCAATCCTTCCTTTACAGACCTTCAATCCTTCCTTCTGGAGTCTTTGAAATCAATCCAGTTGAGTCTTTCTCCTCAAAACACATTGTAGCCAGAAACAATGCTAACCTTACGTCAATATATCATACAAAGAAAATGCAACGATGCTATGACGAAACAGACTCCAAAGTAACTTCATGATTAAAACCTGCAACGTCAATCCATGAATTTCTGCGCTATAACGAAAAATTGCCGTGGCAACTTAAGTTGCCAAGGGGCAGTAATGGGTTAATTATACAATTTAAATAAGCTACACAAAATGCTAATATATAAATGAACCCTAAACAAGGCTGTCGTAGCCTGACACATCACAATAAGCATAGTAAAACTTTGAGAGTTCTCTTCTCTCTGCCAACAGTAGTGAATTTCGTCAAGGTTTAAAAAAAACAAAAACTGAGGTGTGTGTTCGTCTTTTTGAATACTTCCCACAACCATCAACTAGGTCCGTAACTGCGATTAGTACAAGCCATTTGTAGTAATCAAAATATATATCGAGCTAAGTATATCTAAAACTACGGGAACACCCAGAAAGTTTATTTACATAACATCACACATACTATTATAACAAATCATGTATCAGCGGAGCAGACGATAACTATCTTTTAACAGAGACATCTAGCGGATGTCACTGTACTATTACGAACATAGTTCTAGACGACTACCACTATGACTCAAGTGGACTCGTCCACAATTTTGAATTTGTCAACTTCCCTTTCTCTGACGGTAGTTCGTTGACCAAGCGACGCTTCTAGAGACAAACATGCTAAAAGTAGGCGTGTCTTGAAAAACTAGCACCTCTTTGTATCCTGGATTCTCTCATAGATACGCTAAAAATTTTATGATTTTGAAAGCATTGTATTTGTGGACTCTGTGTCGCTATAGCGGCAGTGTATGCTCCTACCTACAACTACCCTAGGAATTGAGACTAGCTATCCATATATGTGAAAATTGGAGCTCATGGGTATTCTACCCATATAAAGATGGTTACCTTGTTTCCTATATCTTCCCACGACGTGGGAGACCAAGGCTCCGTTAGGAACACAAGCTTTCTTTAAGTTTTTTTTTCTGTAAGCCTTCGCTGCTTCTCTGCCAGCAAAATAGCGTATCTAAACTATAGAATGTTCTGTCTTCTTCGAAGTCAATATTAACTTATATTAAAATATCATTGCTCCAATCTGATGTCCCGTCCTGATGTTAGTCAATGTTCAAATTACATATTCAAAATAACACTATATATACATAAAAATACCAATAAAAGATACATGCTCCCACTGATACGTATGCAAATTCTAATAAACTTCATATGCAAATCCCTAATTAAATGGTAAAAATATTCATACATTGACGCAAAATTTAAATATGTAAATCAAATCAAAACACAGTTCATGTGTCGTTCACATCATCATCATCACCATAGGTATTCTGCCATTATTGACGGGTTACTTGCCGCAACTGAGAAGTTTCCAGGCTCCACGGTTTTCTGTTAACTTCTTCGTCTTCACCTACGATTCTTCTGTTTTGATATCGTCCATTAATTGTAGTCTCCTTCGCCCTTTCCCTCTCTTTCCTGCCACCATACTCTCTGGCACGTCCGTCATAATACAGTTCCTTCTTAGTCAATGACCTAACCAGTTTCTCTTTCTCTTCTTAATAATATCTAAAATTGATATGTTAATGGTGCTAATGTTAATATGTCAGTTATTTTAGAGGAACTACACCAGTTTATTATAACGAAAAGTTAAATGGTTTCATGAGTTTTCAAATTGAAATATCTATAATGAGTTGATTTGAAAATTCAATAATAAAATAATTGGTGCAGTAAGAAAGTGAGAGAAAAGAGAATTGGTCCAAAAAAAACTGTGCACGCACACAACGTTGTATCACCCAAAAAAAAAAAAAACAAGTTTCTTGATTGTAGTAATACAATGAGTCTAATTTATGGTTAATACAATAAGTATTAAAAAGAATCATTCTCAGGGTTCCCACCGACCTGGAAAACCTGGAAAAGCTAGGGAATTCAGGTTACTCAAAAAAATACGAAAAAGTAAGGGAATTTCGTGAAAAGCTGGAAAATCTGTAAAAATCAAGGAAAGTTAAGTATGGATTTTTACTTCTGAGAACCCATTTGTGTTTTAACCTTATCGGGCTACTTCGTACGAGATATTTTATAAAATGACGAGTTTGTTTTGCAAAATTTCTCTACCCACACACATAATATATACAACTACCTGCATAGCAGATGAGGAATCCCCTAGTAGGGAAAAATATACTGTTTATATATATATCGTGACGTGGTAAACCTGGAAAAGGCAGGAAACTCGTGCTCGCCAAATATAATTGGAAACATTGGTCCTTATTAGGATATGATTTAGAATGTTCACATCCTTTAGCGCTTTTTTTATTCAGCTAGCAATTATATATATATATGTATGTATATGTTCGGCAAGAGTTTCCGTATGCTTATGTCCAGATTATTGTGATCTATGACATAAACGGAAATGCCCGGGTTTTTTGCTTCAATTTTCTCTGTTATTTTAAAGGATGCTTTCGTCAATGATTTAAGAACAGTTATTTCTTTTTTTCCGTGCGTGGGGCATCACCTGCTGAGGAAACATCGATTTTATTTTGTGTTACTCCTCCTTCAAAAAGCTAGCTGCAAAAAGAAGGAACAGGTGCTGTAAAGTTTTCCTCATTATGGATTATCTTCGGTGATTTTCTGACTTTAATGTTAATAAATCACATCTACCAAGCTAACATAAGCACTTCATATAAAATATAAAAAAATCTAAAAAGGCTTCGATTTTTGTGCATGTGGGCTTGTGTATTAGTGAATGGACAAACAAAGATACGTTGCAAGGTACGTATCCAGGGGTAATCTTTCCTACTGGTTCTACTATATATAATCTCCTAATAATAATAATAATAATAATAATAATAGTAATAATAATAATAATAATAATAATAATAATAATAATAATAATAATAATAATAATAATAATAATAATAATAATAATAATAATAATAATAATATCAATTTGCAAGAAATATTTTTCTGTTATAGGGCTGTCACCTTTACAAAGCAACATGTAGGGATACTTTACGCAGCTATTCAGAGAAGGAGGGGCATATCAGCGTTTCTTTTTACGTAATAATGTATGAAGGAAAAAATAAGAAAACATGAAAATCAAAACTTCAAACTATGAAAAACTATGGAGTTGTAATAACATATTTTGTAATTGTGAACTTCATATATACGAATAGATGTATCACCTTACATTTGTCACGTGTGCATTAACGTTTCTAAAACATACCAGGCGTAGGTGTGCACCATTACCTATTTATATATCATTATATAAAACTGTAGACGTGAGTTATGATTACTCAGACAATACTACTATAGGCAAACCCGGGCCTCCCGATAGAATCCGTGTACATTAACCATGGAGCCACAAGAGAAATCTAAAATTTGAGTATGTACCTTTGGGCAAGTACGCTTAGAAAGGAAATAAAATTGCAATGCTTCTCTTATTTGACCGTTATTTTTATACGAAAAAAAGTTTCCTAACAATATAACATTTTTTTTTCGATTTGGACTTAATATTATAATTACAAAATATTAATTAGAATAAAAATACTGTACATATTATATTTGCAGAAAATAAAATAACTTCCGGCTCAAACATTCTCTAACTGATCCATACACGTATCTTTAAAGACAGGAACATGTAATTATAGATTGCCCTTGAGTTATTTTGATTCATGGTCGAAATCAAAGACAAAGCAATTACGACTGATTACATAAGAACAAACGAGAGCGGAAGTTATTTTGCTTGACTCTTTCTTAGCTTTTTTACTTTTTTTTTCTAAGTAAAACAAGAAGTTAATACGACGATCAAAAAAAAAAAAAAAAAGAATTAAAGATATATGATAACTGATCATCTGTCCTCAGAATATATAACTTTTGGTCTTTTCCATTAGAAAAAATAATAATAGTTCTACTTTCTTTAATCTACACTTTTGAGGAGAAAAAAATACTTTTTCTCTTTCTCTACGGTACGAAATCCGTATATCTTCATCAATACTGGATAGTTTAAGGTATTTATTTAACTTTATAACTTTACGTAATAATAACGAATACCTTACTTCTTGAAGGAAAAAATGCACTCATCTAAATTATCGTGGCTCCTATGTCGAATTCGTAATTATATACGCACCAAACAGCTACGGGTCAGATAGTACATTATGCTCATTCTCTCGTAGCTATATGGTTAGATTACGTGCAATTGGCGTGAGAAACCAAATTTCTATTCCCGCTGGGAGTTTGTTTGATTTGAATTCCACGATAAAACTGTAGGTCCACGTCTCATATAGACTCGCTAAGCTTTCTTACTTCCAAACAATCAATTTCGAAATTGTTTAGTAAAAACTTTTGATACGAAACTGTAAATTTAGTACAATCCTGAGTAAATTTAGTTCATAGATTGCGGAAGATTGCAAGTAGTAAATTAATACGGGCAGGCAAAGCGACAATGATGGTCCTGCAATGATTCTACCCCGTGTTAAATTAATATTCATTTAGAGACATTTAAGATTGCAACATTAAAACATAGGATTAATTTATCTGAACGTTAGCAGGAGAGCCTACTGAAAACTCCGCTTCTATTGATGCAAGAAATCCTGACCTACAGCCGAATACGTTTGAACTTAACATGCAACAGACTCCTACAGAACTTTGGAAGACGATTTCACCTGTGCCATCTTCACCTAGATTTCCAGCTAGCAAGAGACAAAAACTTTATGGCACCGTTTTAAGTTCTCCAGAGAATGTAAAGAAAGTAAAGAATGCTAGCAACAAACGTTGATCTAAATGCTGTTCTAAGTATATTTTGAAGCAGCTGATCCTCAGAAAATGATTAGTCATCTAGTACCGGCTCCTGATCCGATTTTATTGTATTCGACGATCAGTTCAGTAATGATAAGTTGGTGGATCTTACTAATGAATGTGTTGGTTGTAACGAACAATTAAAACACAAAGAAGAAAGACGATTAGATGTGGCGAAACCAACGGGAAACGACGTCCAAACGTCGAGGGTTTGGGTGCCCCACTACCTCATTACAGATGTCGGACGTCATAGGCTGGGCAGACTGGTAAAACAGGACAGGCAGCCTACTGTGACGGAACTAACGTCAGACTTTAATGCTGGGCAAAGTACGAGTGTGTCTGAACACACAGTGCACCGAACACTCCTAACGATGGGCCTCCGCAGCCGACGACCCATCCATGTGCGAATGTTAACACCACGACATCGGCAACTACGACTGAAATGAACACGTGACCATCGCCACTGGACCTTTGCGCAGTGGCAGAGCGTTGCATTGTCTAATGAATCCCGATACATTCTTAATCATGGCGATGAAGAAACCAAGTCGAATAAAACAGAATGGACTTCTACACTCAACTGAATAACCATATAACTCAGTAAACGCTCATCAAAGGTGTGATAAATTATATCAAGAACTTCCAAATTTTGATTTTTGGGCAATTTTATATCCATAAAAGAGAATAAGATGAACCACCCAAATTTACAGTGGTATATATTTGAAAAATGAAAATGAAATGAAATCTTTAAGTTTTTACGTCCCACGGTTATACCGGTTAGGTTTAAGGAGACGGTGGTGATGAGAGATGAGTGAAATGGTGGAATGAAGAAAGTGGGAGGAAACGGGAGAACCCTGAGAAAACCCACGAGCACGGAGTTTGTCCACCACAAAGTCCCACGGCGCGAGCGCTGGGATCGAATCAGGGACCCCAAGCACCAGAGGTGGTATATATTTGGGTCGTAGAGAACATTTTCCGATTTTTTTGATAATTCCCAAATTTAAGGTGATAGTTCTATGTTCCCGTTCCAAAATTTAAGAGGAGTGCATCAATGTACTTATGTCTTATGAAAGGGAATGGACTCCTATACTGCCCATATAACCATAAAAGGTAATTAATCATCAGTAAAGAGTATAAAATAGATCACGAACCTAATTCCGAAATTTGAATTTCGGAAAATGTTTATAAGAGGGAACGAGATGGACTATCTAAACGTACAGATATACATACCCCGATCCTATACCACCGTATCATTTTTTTGGTTTTGCTAACTATAAAAATTTAAGGCGGTAGTCCTAGGTACCCCTACCAAAAATTAAGGGTTGGAGCCATGTATCTCTAGGTCATTGACCCTGGGTCCAGGAATCATAGCCTTTGAGCCAGGGGCAAAAATGGCTACAAGCAACACCAGTCCTACTATGTTCAATCCACCATCTAATTTTCAACATCCATCTATAACACTATATTTCGAATGCTTCCAATCCCCATTCTTCCTCTTCTCCTTAACTCCATACCTCATATCCATATAATACCACAATCCAGCTGTTAACTGGACATTTTACTCGTGCTTATTACTGAACCAATATTATTAACTTGTGCTGAAATTTCAATATATCCAAGAGAAACTCATCGTTGTTTTTACGTCTACATGGCAATCAAAATATAACGCCAATTTCCTTAAATAAGTGACATCAAATCAATATACAGTAATTCGTAAAATCATAAAGGAACATCATCTATCACCAACGTTATAAAAGTGCAAAATGATTGGTACTAATACCTATTAAGAATTTTGTTGTGTTTTTGTGTAGTCAGACGGTTGACTAGTGCAGTCCAGTCAATTCCCGATAATGCGTACATTTCCGAAATTGAAGCAATAAATTGAGTAGTGGACTGTGAGCCAAGAAAATACAAATAATGTTATTAGTAATCGCATATTGCTCATTAGGACCATCCAGTTGAATGTTCATCGTATTCTGATTGATCCAAACTCTTCACGTTTATTATTAACAATAGTAGTAGTATTAGTAGAATAAGAAGTGGTAGTAGTAGTAGTAGTAGTAGTAGTAGTAGTAGTAGTAGTAGTAGTAGAATAGCAACAGTGTTAGAAGTACAAGATGTTTTGTAATTTAGAGAAAAAAGACTTGTTTTGTTTGTTAGCCATTACCAAAATGTTTCCTTGGGATGTTTGTAGAAACTTAATACCACAAATGAACACAGGGAATCCATTAACAAACTCAGTCTTTCCTCAAGGTAAATATGTTCTCTATAGAAACATTTAAGTATAGAATATGGGTCAGTGATTTTCCTCTTCGCTGTCGAGATTTCAAATTTGTCGCTTTTTATGTATTGTTCACTTGCGCATGCAAAATGATTATAGAAGCCAATATTTAACTTATTCACTCTACTCACGTAGCTTAGAAGATTTCTACTTTTTCCTTTGAACCTTTAGGAACACTTGGAAGAATTTAATAGTTTTGAAATTGCTTGAGGTAAGAAAATAAAAATATATTGTTGTATGTAATTATGCCAAAGTCATTAATGGGCAAATTTTTTTCTTAGGTTACAAGGTGTTTATATCCTAGGGATTCTGAGAAAACGATAGCGTATGTGTGTTAGGAACAAGCCTAGAAGCGCTTAATTATCTAAATGCAGGCTTACATACATTCACTTCCATTGCGTATTTATCTCTTGGACTAAATAACAATGAAGTAAAAGAAAGTAACCGATGTGCTTGAAAGTAAAGTATAAATTACTGCATTCTACCTGTGGTTGTATGAAATGTGACAGAATGCACAAACAATCTGAAGATTAAGAGTTAAACAAAAAAAAAAAAAAAATTAAAGAAGAGATGCATACTAGACAAACGAATTTTTTCGCTCTCAAGCAAAGGTAGAGAATGAATCGAGATTGCGAAGAAAGAGACGTAGAGATGAACGGATTACATAATACAAGAACAAATTAAAGATTCAAGACAAAGTTTCTCCATTGGATTCTGTTATAAGGAAGATACTCAGATCTAAGGAAGTTGAAGCTGTTAGCACAATGACTGGTGATGATTGGAATTCGTAAACTTTGGTTTGGAAAGAAACCACAGAAAATATGTAGCGCATAGTGGAAGCGGTTGAGGCACATTTTATTATTTAGTGAATCCTACTTTTATGCTCTTTAGGCTAAAGGAAAAGGAGAATTAATGAAATAGAATGACTATGAGGGAATTGCTGGAATGAAAATGCGGGAGAAATGAGAGAACTTCGAGAAAATACACGGACAAAATGTTGTTCTCCACAACTCTCATGCTCTGGGTTCGAACCAGGAACTCTCATACCAGACGTGAGCGCTCTAAGCAGGGACGTCATTTAGGTAGGACTGGAGACAAGTACCCCTCCCCTGAGTGTGATATTTAGTCTATATTATAGTACATAATATATTAATGACAAAGATGAAACCATTTATTTTGATAAAGAATCTCCCCATCTCAATATCTGAAGTGACGCCACTCGCATTTAAAGTAAAGGTTATGTTAAATGTTCCTAAGATACTGTGTGACTCATCACCAAACGTTTAATCGTGTCAGTGGATTTTCTCGAGGTGCACTCGTTTCCTCCCACATTCTCATTCTACTAATTCATCCATCATCATTGTCTTATTCATTCTTCTCCCTTAGCCTAAAAGACATAATCGTAGGACGTTAACCTGACAGACTTCATTTCATTTCATTTCCAAATGTTATATTATTAACTTATTGATATTGACGTATTGATTGATTTTTAAAAAATGGTTTATTTTATACAATTATACAGACAGAAAGCTACGTGGTTACACTTTAAGTTTTGGTTGTTTTAAGTTTGATTTTCGATATAACATTAAAAGTTTCGTTAGTCAAAAGATGAAAACTTTCGTAAAGGTCATTAAAATAAACGAAAGAAAACGTAAATATTATTATAAAGATATATTTATGAATAGATAGAAATGTTTAAATCATAAAACATCGTTCATGTACACGCAGTAAGCATCTTTCCTTCTCAAAGGAATATCGTTGGTATCTACGAAGGAACTACATAAGCAGAAACGATCAAACCTTAATGTACTGTTTCCATTAGCCAATGACCGATGCTTCCTTAGATAAATAAACAGAATATATATTGGAAATGCGTTGATGCATTCTAACACAACATCGTGTTTAGCTTTCCTATCGAAGACCCAATTGAATTGAATTACGTTGCGCACATCTGCACATTAATAGAAATCAGTAGCATTTTTCCACTTCAATAGTCAATTTCATGGAGCATAGTGGATCATATATCGTATTATCAAGAACTATGTGTTGTCTTCTGTAAAGAAAAAGATACTGTAGGAGACAGAGAAAAAGAACAGGAACAGTAGCAAAAGCAGGTTTATTGAGTGACTCCGATCAATTATGAATAATTATGGTTTGATATAAGAAGTCCATTAGTTCGATAATAGATAATAAACTGTTCGTCCTTTCGATTCCAAGTATTCGTCAATTCTCTGAGACAAATTTTCCTCGATTTTAGCAAATAAATTTTCTATACTAAATGGACTAAATATGCTTTGGGGAGGAACCATCATCCTCCGCAGGGATACTTGTCTTTGTAGAACTCAGAATGTTATCATCTCCGATAATTCACACCTTGCGTAGTATTATATTCTTGTTTTCTTCACAAGCAACACTTACATTTATGCCCTACAGATTAAGACACAGGGGGAGGGGTGGATCATTTGGCAAGGTCTATAAGAAAGAGTAAGTTATTGAGTATCGATTCTTCTTATCTATAGAAGGTAGAAGGAAAACATGGACATAGAATTCGGCTGCAACTCATCTCAACTATTTCCCTAGATCTAATAATTTTGATTTAGGAATTCGTTTTCTACTTATTTACTAAAATTTCTTATTAATTTTCCTCAATCTATGAATCTGATCCCAAAGTAAAGATATTACCAATGATGTTGTTAATGATGCTCAAGAGCAGTTGAATAATTTCCTTTATCCACGAATGTAGGTGATACATAGGAACAAATGACACCTAACAGGCAGTTTAACGAACATTTTGAGGTTTCAATGTGGTAGGTCCGCCACTGACTTCTGTTCTGTCGTAACAATCATTTTCATTAATAGTCTAATAACCTCAACACTCTTCTTCTTTCCCGGCAGGAAATCATGTGGTTCGGCTTTCCCGTTAATCAGTAGGTCTCGTCTCATATAGCCTGGCTGCTGAAAGCGACGTTAAACTCAGTCAACTCAGCTCAGTCTTCTTCTTTCTCCCTTTTACCTTCCATTACATCTCTAATAAAGTAACTAAAGATGTTATCCATGCTTTTGTCAATGATAATAATAATAATTTCTTCCACGTTCAAAATTTTCAAAGTAATGTAATTTAATTTTATTTGAGTATGAAATTGTATCAAAAACATTTATTGATTTCTTATATTTACAGAAAGAAACATTCTACTAGAACAGTTGTCAAATCAGTCAGGTAACGTAGTAGAATATACGCATTACATCCAACACACTCTGCAGTCTGATAATTTACTTGCATGTGTAGTTCTTAAGGAGACCATTGTAGAGTCACTCACCATTTTTGTAACATTTCATAAATGGATATGGTGTCCATCATCATCCATTACCGAGACACTGCAGTTAGTCAGTGCCAAGATTTGTCTATTTGGATTTTTAACTAAGTCTTGTGCTAATGCACAGTTGTCATTAATTTAACACGAGGATGTACAACATATGTTATAGTCCTGGAGCATTCAATCCCATCTGTTGCTATTTTAAAAACACAAATCAGCAAGAAAAGTTAGCGTTCATCTCTTGACTATATTACGTTTGTAGTACCAATGTCTAGCTCTTATTCTACCGATATGATACTCAAGTTTTGAGTTTTGTTCTTACACACCATTGAGGTTATGACTGACGGAACCTACTATTATCGTGGGTTGCGAACCAGTACGGAACTTGAAGTAGACTCAAGGCAAAAAACTGATATGTCACATTTAGCCAAAATTGATTCCGCATCTTGAGGCAAAATGTAATCAAATTATCTTAAGATTATCTACAAATTTTATCGGTGACTTCAACCGTTTATCTGCCAATGTTTTCAATTGGGAACATGCTTTTTGAAATCCTGTTGAGAGGTTGTAAACTAACGATATGGCCGAGTGTTGGCCTTTTATGAAACAGGAAAATTGAATCATTTATTTTAGTTGAAATGCTTTGTTGTTGAAAGATTTTTAAGACTTTTTGAAAAAAATGAATTTTCCTATTTTGGCACTTCGCCATACCTCTAGTAAATGATTTCTAATAATTCGTGACGAATTACTATTTTTCTTGAAAATTTCTGAAATATCAACTGAGAAGCATCGATGTGTATAATAAATACCATTGGGTTTGTATAAATATAAAAGAAGGGGAGTAACATACATTTATTCTTCCATGTTCCCAAATGGGAAGATTGGCAGTTGCGGTTTACATTACGGAGCTAGAGACGACGAAGGAGCTTTGAATTTTCATGTCAAAAAGTTGATACACCTACTTTGATCTTTAACAATGTACCTTCATTACTCTATGTAATAGTGAGGGGGACGAGCGGGGTGACGGCCCCGGACGCCGAAGTAAGGGGGCGCAAAAATAGAGAGGAAAAAAGAAATATATAATATGAGGGATTATAAGATTTTCGGAAGATTTTTTCTGTGTAAAATTTTTAATTCTTTCGTAAATATTTACATTTAAACTTAAACTTAACCATATTCTTTTAAATATTCTGTTCTTTGCTTTATTTTCTCTTTTCTGTTTTTGTTATAATCATGTTCTAATTCTTTAAATTTCGTTATTAATTCTTATTTCTTTAAATCTACTTTGTAATGTTCCCAAGCAATGGTGTGTATTTCATTTTCTAATATATATCTTTTGTAATCATACGCGTTTAATACTAATTTAGTTTTTTTCACTGAGAATACATTTTTTTTATACTTCGAATAGTATTTTGCATTTGATACAATCGTTTATTTTCTAAAACATAATATTTATAATCTTTGAAAGTTATTTTAATTTCATCAACGTTTTATTTTCTTCCTATCGCTTTTCTTATTTGTTCATTCTTTATATTTATATTTTCTTCATTATCTCTTTCTTCGATTATCTTATTGGCACACATTTTTTATTAAAAACCTACACTTTTCTACTATAACACCTTTGATTGAGTTGATTTTGGGTTTAACGTACCTTTCAGCAGCGAGGCTATATGAGACGGGACCTACTGATTAACGTGAATCCAAACTACATAAACTGCCGCCGGGAATCGAATCCAGATCTCTCACGCCAAACGCGCGAACCACTAACCGCTTAGTCAAGAATGAGCTCTATAACACCTTAAGTTCGTCCTTAAATTTTCCCACACTTCAAACCATATTTTTTCCATAACCAGAACGTATCAAAATGTTCGTACATATTTCTCATCTTTATATATATATATATATATATATATATATATATATATATATATATATATATATATATATATATATATAAGGGTTTCTACATGTGCTATAAAGGAATCGGTATTGCTCATTAATAATTTCACTTTATCTCCATATTTTCCTTTAAAATATTGTAATAGAAGCATTGTTATAGAAATCACATAAAGAGGTCTTGGATGTATCTGAACAGACATTTCAACATAGATAGGTTGCTAAAAGTAATTTTAGTTTTATGTATATGAATAGCAGCAAGATTTTCACAAAATATTATTATATCTTCAAATGTAGTTTTGATAATTAATTTATCCACTAATTTTTTATTATGTGCAAGTCTTATATCTACTCTCTTTCTCATGTTTTCCATAGTTTTTTCCTAACTCTACATTAATTGCAAGTTTATAAAAAATCTTTTTCAAATTCGTTCTTTGCTTCTGACCGAATTTCTGTATTTAAGTCTATACATTGATTAAATGCTAATATTTTATTGATTTTTTGAAGGTTAAGGCCTTGTGATAATAGAATTTAAGATTTTTATAATGCAATACCTAATTTTATTTATTTTAAAGTGTTGTTAATAATTTTAGAAGCTTTATTATTATTTATATAATTTTCTAGATCTAATGATAAGTTCAATGTTTATTATGAAATACTATTGAATATTCTAAATCTACTTCTAAAATATAGCCAATATCAGAATCGTCTATGGCCCATCCTTATTCATTATTCGCATCCACGTACATTATGTATGAACATTTTCTAAGTAGGATTGTAATTTTCTAAATACTTATTAGTTGCTACAGCACATCAATTTGAACATTGAGAAATTTCTCCTCTTATACAATTTTCCATATAGTGCAATTTGTCATAATCTGTTAATAGTTCTAATTTTGTTATGTCATTTTTCATATCACATCCCCAAAAATTTAGATTCGTGAAATACCACACTGGGTCTAATTTATATGTTTTAAGAGCTGTATCTCTAAAAGTTTCAATACTATTCGTTAATTGACGAACAATCTGTTTTGTGTAACATTGTGTACTCCCTTAAGTTGTTTTAAGTTGAATGTTTTACAAATTTCTACACAATGATTACAATTTTCATCTTTTATTGCTTCTCTTGTTAGTCTGTCTTTTGGTTTGTACCTGGATAGTGGAACGGTTTCTTCTAACGTTTCAAACGAATCAACATAATCATATAGATACACACCTTTTCTTTTTTTTTCAACCAGTTATAGGAAAGAATTTCGATGTTTCTCTAAATTGTTCTGTTTTTAAATTATTCCCTAATTCTGCTAAACTTTTTGATAAAAATCTAAACCAGTCAACAAATCATACCGATTTTATCTTTATTTTTCAACTTTGTATTTTATTGTCTTTGTGATGTAGTGTACATTTCTTCTGTGTTAAATACTGTATCTATTTTCTCTTTTAATTTTCCACCTACTAAAATTTTAATAAATGAATAATTGTCATAATCTGATCTTTTTCATGTCCAATATACAAAATGAAGTGAACTTGCTTAGTTAAGATGCTTGTGGTTTCTGCTGACTCTCGTACTTTCACTAGTCTATCGGCTAAAATCAAATCATTGACTTTATTAATGATTTCGATGCTCCAGGACGTGCTGCGTCTTCAATGTTAGTTCTGTCACACTTAAACTCATTTACGCAATGTCGAGTAGTCTCATAGGAAGGACATGAATGGCCTAATGTTGATAAAACCCTCTCATAAATTTCCTTTGCTGTTTTCCCTTCAATTAAAAAAGAATTGAATCACACCATGAATTTCAATTTTGTCAATTTTTCACTGTTACTCGAAATACTAATGTGGATTTTCTTAAGGTAATTGAGATCTTTATTTACAGCCAATACTTTTCAATTTCCAAATACGTATGGTTGCCAAAATATGGCTTTTGAAAGTAAGTAGGCTGGTCAAGATTTTTTTGAACAAGACTGTACATAATATATCATATAAAACAATCACTAGCCCCAAAATGAAGGTCACTAAAATGTGTTTAAAATATTATTGCTGATCTTTATGTACTTTGGTATGCTAAAATAATATTTACATTTCTGTAACATGTAAGGTTTCTGTAAAAAGAGAGCTACAAGGAAAAAAAAACCTATATTCTTCCTTTATAAACATACTTTATGAAAAGTTTATCTTTCTGTCCTTAAATAAAACTGAACAAATATCTTTACAGGTCCTCATGATCAGGGGTGGACTGGCTATGTAAAATGGGCGCGGTCACATACTCTGGGAGGGCGCCGTCCATCTGAGGCTTTCGCTTGTATGGAATACCCCCTCCAAATAAAAGAAAGTGCCGGGGGTTTCAGTCGGACATGATTAACTGCAAAGTAGCTATTGCAGTTAATCATGATAGAATTATACAAATTCAATAATTTCATAAACAAACCAAGAGCCTTTGAGTACTAAATACGAGGCGTGTTTTTTAAGTAAGGTCCGTTTTGTTGTAGACACTAGTAGTTCGCGCGCATACCGCAACTAGCGTGTGCGTTGTGTACCGGCATGCCTCGGGAACAACTGTGCTCAGTTTCAACTCTGTAGCTGATCTGTACGGTTGTGTTCTGTGCTTTCACAATGTTTAAGACTATCAAGTCACCCGCCGCGTGTGAGGTTCGCTCAGTGATACGGTTTTTGTCAGCAAGTAACCTGTCTGGTGCAGAAATTCATCGACAGATTTGCGAAGTGTACGGTGATACTGTTATGAGTGCAAGCAAAGTGCGTAAGTGGGTACGAGAATTGAAAAATGGCCGTGACAACGTCCATGATGACCGCTCCGGTCGCCCTTCTTCGATTACAGACGATTTGGTGTCTTCAGTTGAAGCGAGAGTTCGTGAAAACAGGCGCTTCACAATAACAGGTCTCTCAAACGAATTTCCTGACGTGTCGAGATCAGTGCTTTACAAAATTGTTTCTGAACACCTAAAGTTTAGGAAACTGTGCTCCCGTTGGGTCCCGAAACTCCTAAAGAGGACCTCAAAAACCAAAGATTTGAATGTACCATGAAGTTCTTGACTCGTTATCACGAAGAAGGTGACGGCTTCTTGAGTCAAATCGTAACTGGAGACGAAACATGGATTTCGCATATCACGCCCAAATCGAAGCAACAGAACATGGAATGGAGACACACACACTCGCCTGTAAAGGTAAAGACCAAACAGACTCTGTCCCAGCGCAAAATCATGGCGTCGGTGTTTTGGAATAGGCATGGTGTTTTGTTGGTCGACTTCATGCAACGAGGAACCACTATCAATGCAGAAGCATACTGCCAAACACTGTGAAAGCTAAGCAGAGAGATTCAAAACAAACGACGCGGCATGCTGACAAAGGACATTGTTCTTCTCCATGACAATGCAAGACCTCACACTGCAGGTCAGACCCGCGATTTGTTGAACAGTTTTGGCTGGGAAGTTTTAGACCACCCACCCTACAGTCCTGATCTTGCGCCGAGCGATTACCATCTGTTCCTCCACCTCAAACAACACCTCAGTGGCAACCGTTACAATGATGACGACGATGTGGAAACGGCAGTGAACTCTTGGTTATCGGAGCAGGCGACAAGTTTTTATGAAGAGGGTATTTTGAAATTGGTTGAGAGATATGATAAGTGTTTGAACATTCTTGGCAACTATGTCGAAAAATAGAGTAAAGTATGTGCTTTCTGAAAATACATTTACTTTTTTTAAATAACCTTTCGTTGTGTACTTTTCTTCAAACGGCCTTACTTAAAAAACACGCCTCGTATATTAGACCTATATAAATCTGCATACTTTAACTGAGACTACAAAAATCACACCAGTTGTTTAAATTCTTCGGCTACATTTGTTAACAGCCTAATTATAACTGAAGATTTTAGGTTTATGCTATTTTTCATACTTCTGTCCTTTTAAAGCTATGTTCATCATAACAGTAACTTATTTTTCATCTATTTTTAAAAGCGTTAATAAAAAGTATACATGAAACATTTACTACAAATTAACAAAAGTATATTTAGAATTATATACCTACCTAGCGAAAGAAGAAATTCAAAAACAAAACTGGAAAATGAAAGTAAAGTCACTGCTTCATGCTTGAAGGAGCCTTCGCATCTCCTTGCTTTTATCACACATTTTGTCAATAATAATATTGTTGTCTTTTTTGGTCAGAATGTCTCTTTCTGAGTTCATCAAGAACAATGATTCCAGATGTTCATCTGTAAGTCTTGAACGGAGTCTTGTTTTTATGTAACGCTACTAGCGCCTCTAACGGCGGGAGTGGGAGGGAGAGACATGTAAAAATGATCCAAAATGACCGAGATTAGAGTCAAATCAATATATTTCGAAGTCGCTGAGATCATTAATGGTACCACTAAAGCCTAAAACAGAAAGGGCAAGGCCGTAGGCCGAGTAAAGACGGGATCTGGGGGCGGAGCAGTGGGGGTGGTAGGGTTGATATATAAAAATCATCCAAAATGACCGATATTAGAGCCAAATCTATAAATTTTATGGTACCTAAGATCAATATAATGACATTCCCGAAGCCAAAAACAGAAAGAGCGAAGCTGCAGGCCGAGCAAATACTGGGATTTGGGGCGGAGCGTGGGGTTGGTAAGAGTGATATGTAAAAATCGTCCAAAATGACCGATATTAGAGTCAAATCTATATATTTAGGGGTAAATCTAATATCATTATTAGCATTCCCACGCCGAAAACAGAAAGAGCGAGACCGCAGGCCGAGCAAATACCGGGGTCTGGGGTGGAGCCCTAGCTGGCCAAAGGCTAGCGAATTTATAAAATAATTATGTAGCTTTTTTTTTTGTTGTTGTTGTTTTTTTAATGTGTTCAGATAGGAAACTGTGCGCCTTCCCGAGACTAAGACGGGTCTTAGCCCCTCCAGAGGAGGGCGCAGCGGCCATCGGGCCGGTACTTGATTATGGCCAGTCCACCCCTGCTCATGATGCCTTTTTGCGTGAAAACTCCGTATTCGGCTTTTTCTTTTGTAAGCTGATTGCAGAAAGTCTCTCTGCAGCATCCATCAGTAATCTGGTAGCATGTCGACGTTCCGTCTTTCCTGGTACCTTCCCTCCATATCCTTGATATCTCGGTGGAATTGCTCTCCATGCTCGTCACCTACTGCATCTAGATTCTGCGGAAAGTAGTCTAAATGTGGATTACTGAGGTGCAGTTTTAAACTCATTGAGCATCTCAAATCTTTGAATTTCACTAACATGTTTTCTGCAATGGGCTTGAAGATAGAATCTCTAAAGTTACCAAGAAATTTGTGAACGATTTCTTTAAACACATTCGAAGTCTCTTGTTCGGGTACGGTCACCGTATCATCGAACTCCGTATTTGTCATTAGTTTCTTGATGTCTGGGGGAAAAAAAACACCCTCTTTTAATTTAACTTCTGAAAATTTTGGACTTTTCAATCAAGTTTCGAAAACATTCTCCCTCTTTTGATAGAGCTTTTACGAACTGTTTCATGACGCTAAAGTTAATATGAAATGGCGGGACCAGGATTCTACTAGGATCAACAAAGCTTTCCCGTATTCCTCCAGGCTGTGAGGATGTTCGAGGTGGCCAAACTTTCTGGCCCCAGTGATGAGCTCTATCCCTGCTATCCCATTCGCAGAGAAACCAAGGATATTTGGTGTAACCTATCTATTGTCCTAGAATCATGGAAATAACTTTTAAATTTCCGCATATTGTCAAGGTATGTTCATAGTACTCAAGTTTTGTGAGAATTACAGATAGATTTTCGTAACTTTCTTGTAGAAACACAAAGTGAGCAACTCGAACTGAGGCGTATCTACTGCTATTATGTAGCAACACTGTTTCAATGCTTCCTTTTATTAAAAAAAAATGAAATGAAATCTTTGAGTTTTACGTCCCACGGTTATGCCGGTTAGGCTAAAGGACACGGTGATGATGAGTAATGAATGAAATGGTAGAATGAAGAAAGTGGGAGGAAACGGGAGAACCCCGAGAAAACACACGCACACGGTGTTTGTCCACCACAAAGTTCACTTGGCGGGGGGCTTCTTTGTGAGGAGTTGATGAATAACCTCCAGTCCTTAACCTAATATGATGTGTTCAACTTTTCTATTAATCCAGAGACATTGCAACAATGTAGTAGACTTTCTTCTTCACAAAAGTAAGGAATGAAATTTCTTTCTCTTTTTCAAACCAAGAAAAAGAAGTGTCTGGTGCCAAAAGATTTTTCTCCTTCAGACTAGAATCCAGTAGCTCTGTGTATTCCTTTGTATAACCCAAATACGTAATTAAATCATTAAGTTCTGCCTGTGAAAATAGCTCAAGCTCATTGTTTCCTGCAATAGCTTCAAATCCGTCTGTATCTTGATCATCATCTTCCTCAGAACTTGAGTTGGTATCGTCTAGTGTTTCTGGACGGGTTGGAATAGATCATTGGTTCTCAACCTAATTTATATCACGACCCACATTTTCTCACATCCTCTTGCCAGCAACCACCTTATAATTTCTGGTTTGTAATAAGTTTGTGTGAGATTTTTAATATACCTATTGCAGAGATCTCACGATATCCATCTATTTTTATAATAGTAGAATCTAAGTGAATGGATTAAAACTAAATTTGGTCAGTTCATTCATATTACAAAAATCGAACAATATATTCATATTGTCATACTGTTTCAAAATGGACGCCATTTGAAAATTTTAAAACTTGAGAACTCCTTTCATTTTGGGTCATATGATAAAAAAAAAATGATTTCTAATGTGGGTTAATAAAACTTGGACAGTTGTTAAAAAAATTATTTGAGTATTTTAATTTTCGGGAGGTGACCACTTTGAGTTACTTCATATTGTTGTGAATTTGGTACATTGTTGTATATGTGTTCAGTATCACCAAAAACTGTTAAAAGCAACTTGTTCTTCTTGCATGGTAAGCGTTAAAACAAAAACAAGAAATCGCTTGTAACTTTAAAATGATTTGATAATGTGCGTCACGAAGATTGAACCGGACATTGCCACACTAATTACACCATGGACAAGTATCTCATTAGCATTCAATTTTAATTGTATTTCAACATGAAGGTTTTGTTGCATTTACGTATATTTTTCTGGTATTTCAATATACAGTATAAATTGATTTTTAAACAACTCTGCACCTATTGAAAATGTTTAGTAGACATATATATATATATATATATGCAGTGGTGCTATGGAGCCGGTTCACACCGGTTGTTAAAATATTTCGAGTTCGCAGACCCGTTTGTTATACCCAGACATAACAGTAAATTTTACCCAGTTATACCCAAGAACAGTAAATGTTAGTTTAACTATCTTTGTTTTTAGAAATTCTTACAGCTATAGGGTTAAACATATGATCTCTCAGAACAAGGTGTAAGCTCCTATTTCTTAATCTCAAGTGCTCAGATATCAAGAACGAGAACTGGGATCACATGAATGTAGTGGTGAGAATTATTTATATCTGAAACTCATACATACCATTATCAACAATTGTCGACCCATTGCTGGATTAAGATTTTTACAATGCTTTTCGAGAACCATCTATCTTGGATAATTCGTTTCTAAGATTTCCGTAGTGCTACCTAATTTCGTCACACTACCTTGTATTAGGATGCTGCGTAGGTCTACTTGTCACTTGAATGTTCAATTAAAAAAAATGATTTTGTCTAATTTGTATGGTTTGTTTCCTAACAGAATTATATCTATTCATTTACACACACACACACACACACTCTCTCTCTCTCTCTCTAATATATTCACAGAACCTGTTGCTAAAAAAATTAGAATAACACCACTGAAAATATGTCTATCAGAACAAAATTCAAAATATAAATATTTTCCTGTATTAGATTCTAATTATATTTATCTCTTCCGCTTATCTTTGCGACCCCCGTGAAACACTCTCGTGACCCCTCTAGGTGTCGCGACCTCCAGGTTAAGAAACCCTGGAATAGGTATTTCTGAGTAATGCAAAACGGTGCGTCTTGCTGAAGGTATATTTGGATAAACAATGTGCTTCTTTTATTGTTGTTGTCCAACCCTTGTATGTTGCACCAGCACAAATAGCAGTCTTTGATGTGATTTTGGGGTTCTCTCCCAATCATCTTGGTTACCTAGTTGGACACCAAAATAAGTGAAATACATTTTTTTTTTTTTTTGACAACGATTGTTATGTTCTGATGACATTTCTTCACTACATAGTCTCCAAAAATGTAACTACAAAACAAATCTGGCGAATTCCGACAACCTCTTGCAGCCATTTAGACCACTTCACAAATACTATGGAAAGTTTATACTGAACACCAAACAGCGTTTACATGCAAAGCTAAGTCAATTCACCTGTAGCAGAGATATATTTATAAACAAATTGGAATTGAACAAAATTTAATTTAATAAAGAATTTGACTGAATTTTGCTTAACAAATTTAATTAGTAGGAAGTATATTCGTTTCCTATATATATACCTTGTTCCTGCCATCTAGCCCGAACCTATTTAATGTGCTCTCTGCACAGTGTACAGAGAAAAAGCCAAAGCGTATATCAAGATGTGCGTTTGTTTAAAAAAAAAAAAAAAAAAAAAAAAAACGTGATACAGCTTTTTCGATTGAAGTCAGCTCCCCGAAATCTATAGAAATCACTTATTAGTTTCTAAATACTTTTTCCACTGTAGGCTAGTGTTACTTACGCAGTACCCTTATTAACTAGAGTAAATAAACTATAGTATTTAATATAAATATTTTATAATATAAGCAAATTAGCATGTTTTAACATATGTTTCCGAGAAAAAACATCCTTTGAAAATTCAGGGATTAACTGTCCCCTTTTTCTCCCGCTGAGGCCAGGCTTACGTATCTTCTTTATTGCTCTGAAATACTGGAATTATATACTCGCTTCAGAATACCATGTATTTTCTTTATACAAATCACTGAAAACCACGTAATACAGAACTGCATACTTTATATCACTACAGATTAATCTGGGTAGCTGTTATCCTGTCACTAATGATTGCAATTATAGCTTAGCGTGTGCACATTTAAAATTTATCAAACCATTATTGTCGCGGATTAATTATTGTTTCTATTGCTACCTGGCGCCTGATATAAGGCAATATCGTGAATTATTGTTTCTTGCAGCTTGCAATAGATAGCAATACACCTAAGGAACGGGGCAGCATAATCTATATACAAGACTAAACGACGTGACAAACATCTTGGCATTTGAAGGCGGTGCTCCAAGTTCCCTTTAAATGCTGCTAGCAAATGAGAGGCCAGAGGGATTGCCATGTTTATTTTGTACACATCCACGTCCAAGGGCGCCCATCAGGGGGGCAAGGTGGGGCGCTCGCCCCCCCCCCCCTAAGAGGAAATTGTACTTGGGAATATCGAAAACCTAATAGAATTTTTACATTAGTTACAGCAAAATTTGAAACTATATTTGAAACGTTGCTTATACTTGCCCCCCCTCTTGGAAACCACAACATGGTCGCCCTTGCCCACGTCTATCCCCTATCACCTGATCGCGCTGTAGTTTCTCTTTAGCCATAGCCACACCAGTTTACTACTTGGCAACGTCGCGCCAGAGCTTGTGTTTTATTCGTTTAGCTGAAATGCCAAGACGTTTGTCACAGGCTTTAGTACCTTCTTCCTAACAATCTTGTGAACAATTAAATAAAGTCAAGTAATATCTTCAAAACAGTCATTTACCAATCACGGTGTGACTATATCCACATTAAGACCCTACTACACTCTTTTTTTAGTTTAACGTCCCACGAATATGCACCAAGAGTAAGGGAAACAGTGATGTTGGGATGGATGATAGTGGTGAAATGACAAAAGTGGGAGAAAACGGGTGAACCCCGAGAAAACCCACACAGGTTGTATTTGTCCAAAACAAATCCCATCTGGCAGGAGCTCAGATTGAACCTGGGACCACATGTGCCAGAGGTAGCCGCTCTACCTCTTATTTTTTAAAAAAAAATGAAATGAAATTTTGAGTTTTACGTCCCACGGTTATGCCGGTTAGGCTAAAGGAGACGGTGATAATGAGTAATGAATGAAATGGTGGAATGAAGAAAGTGGGAGGAAACGGGAGAACCCCGAGAAAACCCACGCACACGGTGTTTGTCCACCACAAAGTTCACTTGGCGGGAGCTCTTATTTTTTAACTTCCTGATTCTTATTTTCTTCTTCAGAACTATTGGACTTGACAGAGACGCGAACGCAATAACACCTAGCACTGTTAAAAATCCGTCCATACACCTACAGAGGGACTTGAACCTCTAATGGGCTTCGCCTCAAGACTATCAGTCAGCTTAACACCTCAGACTGCTTGACCACGCCTACGGGCTAGCTGAGACACTACAGCCTCTCATTTATTGCCGTAAAGCTATTTATAACACGATTTTATTTGATTTTCAGTTTAGTGTTTTTTTCAGTAGTGAGGCTATATGAGACGTAGACCTACAGCTTAACATGGGATCCGAACCGCATAAGCTCCCGCCGGGTATCGATCCCCGGTCTCCCACGCCAAAGGTGGGTACGCTATCCGCTTAGCCACGAGGTAGTTCTATTTATAACATGAAATATGATTATGTTCTGATGTACTGCCTTAAAAACCATACAACCATAATCAAGCCTCTGGTGCCTTGCTACACCCAACCCCAAAGTTATCACTGCTTTTGGCTGTTTGGATTAGTAACCAGGCCCGTGCTGGCCCACCGGGACACCGGGACGTGTCCCGGTGCGCCCTCCAAAATATCACAGTATAAATAAAGGTACAAGTTTTTCAGTAATAAATTCTTACAGTTTTATTGGTAAAAAAAAAAAACGTGAAAGGTGCAGTGCGCCCTTTACATTAGGCGCCCTTGCGAGACCACATCAAAGATGAACGATTTTATTTACTCTTTTGTATAGCACAGTTCTGTACAATAAATAATACAGTTATTGTTGGTAAAGAACCCGTGAAAGGTACAGTGCGCCCTTTGCATAAGGCGCCCTACGAAACATCACATTATAGATAAGTGGTTTAGTTATCCTGTATACCAGCTTTGTATAATAAATTCAAATACTGACTGGCAGTACGGAACCTGTGAAGAATACAAGGCGCCCCTTACATAAGATGCCCTGCGAAATATCACATATTTTCTTTTAAATTGTATTCTTCTGTATTTCAGTTTTGTATTATAAATTCATTAGTTGCTATTGGCAGAGAACAGGTAAATTGTATAATCACTTATTATAAAGTTATGTAGCTATAAAACGAAACAATGTGATACATCAAGAATAATTCGGATAGTCAAACGTACGATGCATTTATGTAATACTACACTAACACTAGTCTCTAATTTACGATTTTTACGGCATCGAAGCTTTCACAGTCTTAATACGCATCCATATATCCGAGCATATTGATTGTTCCTGTGTTTTAAAGCAGTGTTCGGATAAACAGTACCTATTGTAATTTTAAAATATAGCTATATTAATTTCCGTAAAATGTGGTCTTCCTGTCACCACGGCACGGCGCGTCGTCAGGTTGTGGATCGAAATGAAATGAAATGAAATCTTTGACTTTTACGTCCCACGGTTATGCCGGTTAGGCTAAAGGAGACGGTGATTATGAGAAATGAATGAAATGGTGGAATGAAGAAAGTGGGAGGAAACGGGAGAACCCCGAGAAAACCCACGCACACGGTGTTTGTCCACCACAAAGTTCACTTGGCGGGAGCAGGGTTTGAACCCGGGACCCCATGCACCAGAGGTGAACGCTCTACCACTGAGGTTGTGGATCGAGGAGGTGGCCTCTGGGATATAGAGATTAGCTGCGAATATACTGAATAAGAAGTCGCGGACAGACAAGGGGTGATCCTCCACCTTGGGGATTTGGTGTGGGGCTAACAACCTTATCCTGTAAAAAAGAGAAGGATTGTTCAGATAAGTTCGCAGAATCCCCAGATCAGAACTGATAACTTGGCACAAACTCAGCAAAGTAAAATCGACATGAGAACATGGAATATAAGAAGTCTCTATAGGGCAGGCACGTTGAAATTTGTAAAGAATGAGTTTAGAAATAGAGGAGTCAAGTCGGAAAATTTTACATTCATTTACGGGGAACGAATTAAAAATTACCAACTAGGAATAGGGCTTTTCGTTCACAAACGAATACGTAATATCAGCAATTACATGGGTTGAATTTGTTAGTGATGGATTTTCTTTTACTTCTCTTAAGGGTCGCTGGTGTAATATTATTGTTTTAAATGCACATGCCCTAACAGAAAATAAGGATGGCGATTAAAAAAATACAGTTTTTACGAAAGAATAGAACGGATATTTGATCATCTCCTGCATTACCATATGAAAATTCTGTTAGGCGGTTTCAATGCGAAAGTCGGACGAGAGGTTATTTTCAAACCGATTATAGAGAATAAATGTTTGCATAAGGAAGGTTGTGACAACGGCTTTAGACTCGTGAACTGTGCAACATCCAGAAACCTTATCATGAAGATTACAAAATTCCAACATCGCGACATTCATAAATATACTTGGACTTCATCAGATGGAAAAACACATAATCAAACTGATCATCTTTTAGTAGACAGAAGAAAACAGTCTAGTACAATTGATGTTCGGTCGTTTAGAGGAGTTGATTGTGATAGTAAGAGAGTATCGTTGAAGAAAGGAAATATTCAATATTTGAAATTAAATATTAAAAATTAGAGGAGAGTCAGGTGAGAGGGGAACCAGATTGAAGTGTCGAGTAGATTCTCAGTTTTAGAAGGTTCGGAGTGCACTAGTGTTCAGGATACTTGGTTGGAATTAGAGATAACATTAAAATTTAAGCAAAACAAATATTGGGGCACGCAAAAATACGTAGGAACAAGCATGGTTCAACCAGGAATGCACTAAAGTAGCAGAGAAGAGAAAACAGAAGAAACACCGTTGGCTACAAAATCCGAATGAAATAACTACATAAAATTTCATTGTCATCTGGCAGAAAACTTCCAAAACTTTTAGAACAAAGAAACGCGACGTTTGAAAGTTAAAATTAATTAACTTGAAGATAATAGTGAAAACAAAAGCATTCGGGACATGTATAAATGCATCAACGAACTTAAGAAAGGCTATCAACCTCGTGCATATATATTAAAGAAAGCTACGGAACAGTTCTCACTGATACAGATAGCACCTTAAATAGATGGAAAGATTTCTTTGACAATTTGCTTAACACATAGCCAAAAACTAATGCGCGTGGAGAAAGTGTAATGCATACAGCATAACCGTATATTCCAAAACCTAACCAGACAGAAATAGAAATCGCTATTTAAAAAAAAATTAAAGAAACACACATCTCCGGCTGCAGACGAAATTCTGGTTGACTTAATTTTAGCTGGAGGGGAAGAATTGTAGAGCAAGATACACAAACTCATTCTCCTTATCTGGAACAAGGAGGAATCACCACAAGAGTGAAAAGAATCAATCATTGTTCCAGTTCAGAAGAAAAGCAACAAAACAGATTTAATACTTATTGAGGCATTTCTCTTCTGTCAACATCCAATAAATTCTCTTAAACATTCTATTAGCAAGATTGACTCCATATGCAGATGAAATTATTGGAGATTATCAGAGCGGATGTAGGTAAAATCGATAAACTATCGACCAGATATTTACCATTCGACTAATACTTGAAAAGAAATGAAAATACAATATCCTGGCACATCAATTATTGACTTTAGACTCGGGTAGGAGGGATTAATTGTACAACATGCTTACAGAATTTGCAACCCCGAAAGAGGTAGATTAATTAGGATATGTTTAAATGAATCCCAAAGTAAGGTTCGAGTAGAGAAATTCTTGTTCACGAGCTTTCACGTTGAGAATGGCCTGAAACAAGGAGATGCGTTGTCGCCATTATTATTTAACTTTGTTCTGGAGAACATTATAATGAAAACCAAAGACAGCAATCAGGTGCTAGAGCTGAATTGTATTTGCCAGGTTATGGCGTATGCTGGTGATGTAAATTTAATAGGGAATGATAGAAGAATAGAAAGGAATGCAGAAATCTTAATTAACGCTTGCAGGGATATAGTCATAAAAGTAAATGCAGAAAAAACTAAATAAATGAAAGTTTGTCGGGCTCGTAATACTGCATTTCATGGATGTGTCAAAATACCAAATACAGTAATATTTTCTTTCGACAAAATGGATACATTCAAATATCTAGGATCATTATTAACAGACCAAAACCATAATCACTAAAAAATTTAATGTCAACTGGAAGCAGGGATTTCAGGTTATTATTCAGTTAAAAAATCTTTTGTTGTCGCTAATTCTGTTGAGGAATTTGTAGCTCAAAATATAAAAAGATAATCATGCCTGTTGTGCTATATGGTTGCGAAACATGGCCACTGACCCTGAGGGAAAATCGTAGACTGAAAGTATTTGAAAACAAGATTCTTAAGTCAATATTCGAACTCCAAGAGGAACGGGAATGGGGAAAGGCGGAAACTTCGTAAGGAGGAACTGCATAATTATATACCGTTTACTAAACATTGTTAGGGCCATCAAGTCTAGGAGGTTCAAATGGGCAGGTTATGTTGCCAGAATGGAAGAAATTAGAAACGCTTTCAAAGTTGTAATTGGAAATCCAAATAGGAAAATGAAAATTACGAAGACCGAGGCGCAGATGGAAGGGCAATATTAAAATGGTTCTCGCAGAGATTGAAATATAAAGTAGAAACAGGGTTCAGTTGGCTAAGGACAGAAATCAATGGAGAGCTTTTTTTATAAATGCGGCACTGAACCTCCTGCGTCCATAGGCCATACAGTTATATTAAGTTGTTGATACATTTAGCTTCTTTTTATTTGACAGAAATGTTATTACAGGAACTAAAAAGTTTTTCTCTAGTAAATAGGAATTCGATGTGAGGTTAGCTATTTACGTTAATACTAAAACAAATTTGGTGGTGATTTTGATATAAAATGACACCCATACTTTCTTTCGAAGTCTCTTTCTTTCTCTCTCTCTCTCTCTCTCTCTCTCTCTCTCTCTCTCTCTCTCTCTATATATATATATATATATATATATATATATATATATATATATATATATTCCCGTTTGTATGGGCGCCCTTTTAGTAGACTTGTCCACCGCCCTCATTAGTATCCCAGCACGGCCCTGTTAGTAACTACCAATTATCTACAAGTAAAGAATCCAGTGCTACAATGTATGGAAACTACGAATCCCACAGCTCAAATATGCATTCAATTCTAATTTATTTATAATTTTGTTGTAAAGTCTCACTGAAATGTGTTGAAAACTAATTTAATGTTAGTTCCACTCTCAAATTCAACCTGCTTATTTAGAAACAACAATGGAAATTGCAACAAGGTAGCAACTACAAAATCTAATATTCATTTGCTATCGAAAGACAGTAGCCAAATTATACTGCGAACTCCTCTCTGAACGACACTGCTATTTCGCAAGTAGTTATTGCGTAAATGGCTGGAATGTGTTACCACTCGTGGCGCCGTTGCGGTAAGATAAGTACTACATGCGTAGTCGGCGGCGACACGGGTGTGTTTATTCTTTTCTGTAGTAGACAACAGAAACAAAGATCTCTAGAGAAGCTGTAGACCTGTACAGAACATTCATCGCACTTATTACTTGCATTACAATCAGCTGCTGTTTATGTCTTCAAATTAGCTATCTAACTCGAGGAAGTACTATTTCAAGTGTACAAGTAAAATGAAGGCATATTTATTTATTTGTTTGTATTTATTTCTTGTATTGTACATGTGGAATCAGTAATCCTAATTTTCAAGTTTTTTCCTTCATTCCAACGTTATAATTTCCTGTTTTATTTGTACTTATTTAAACTATCCGGAAAAGAAACTGGACAGCCTGGCTCACTATTTACAATATGTAAATGATATAAAACTTCACGGAGAAAAATACATAATCCAGTCGGCATGTAAATGCTGTTTTTACCAGGTTACGCGCGTCACCACATTAAGTAATGTTGTTTCATCCGTAGTACGATCTGCACCACCGTCCAGCGAAACTTTTGTATTGTGAGACCACCATTTCAAATCTAGAACTAACGCCATACCCATTCCGACGGTGGTAACTTACGTATATAATGTTGTTACCACCTTCCTACGAGTGTCCCCTCTTGGTTCTTTCTAAATCTGTGACTCTCTACCTTACGAGAGTAATAGTTTTTAACACGAAATTAATCATGTGATTAAAATTATCCAACCACAGCGAGTCTAGTTCGACGCCGAACTCCAGACTTGGCATGGTGTTCCCACCTGCTGTACTTTTATACATGAAATTACATTACTTAAGGAGCGCACCCGCGTAAACACGATGTATCCACACGGAAATCCTAGTCCTTTTTTTCTCAGTGTTGCAGTCGGAAAGAGCACACAGAAAAGACAAATCATTGAATGGTTTAGGAAAAATCAATTCAATGTTTTCTGTTAATATTCGTTTCTTTATATTTGCTAATATTTTTTTCTCACACCCTTTTTCTATTGCTCTTTTAGGTAGTATCTTACAGCGATTTATCCATCCCGTCACAAGGAACATCACGCTTTAAACCCTAACACTGTTGTTACTTCGCTCACCTTGATTTGCACAGTGGGAAGTTCATTAGCACAGTGTTTAGCGAAAGCTGTGAGTTTTAGTTGCCATTGCGGTTTCTGTATGCTCTAATGAAGTAGGTGAGATCGATTTTGAAGTAGTACTTGTATTCATCGACTGTTTTTTTTTTTTTTTTTTTTTTGCGAAGAAATCAATGCAGAAGCTAGAAGTTAGTGTGCCCTCCATGTGATAACATTAATTAATTGCAATTTAAACGTCTCTTGCTCCAATGAGCCGAAAAATATATATATATATAAAATAAGTGCCATTGAAACATTCACCGACTTTCCACAAGTTGTAGATCGATTTCCTTTTTTAATTCTGTAAATCTGAAAATTTTACTTGAAGTTTTGAAAGTTAATTTCTGTATTAGAAAATCCTACTCAATAATAGAATTATTTTCCTTTTCGTTCTTGTTCTGGTCATTATTCAACAACTAAGTTAAAAGATTGATCATATGGGCTCCAAACCAGGGCAGTAACTTCAATCGGGTGTGCAGACCATCATGGTAGATCAGTCCTCACAATATACAGTATATCGTACTACACCATACCATCTCATCTCCAAGAGAGCTGGGTTGCAGGTTCACGCTATCGGAACTAATTTAGTCCGACAAAGGCTTCATAGGTATTGAAGATAAAACAGTGAATTTACGTATACGCAAATGGCCAATTAGTAGTTCCGCGAACACTTTTTTTTTTAATTCTAACTTTTCTACTTTTATTTTTTGTTATTTCATAGGGTTAGTTTATAAATAGAGGACCATGCCTATCTCTGCAACACTTCCAAAGTGAAGCAATAAGAACTTAAATTTTATACATGGAGATCACATTAGTGTCCATTCAGCCATCTTGATATCTTGAAATTAATTTAAGACTGTGTGAAAAAGCTGGCAACACATTGTATGCAGGTAGATCAATATGTTTTTATGGACTATATTTTAGACTCATAAAGCTTATATTATTACACATTCCAACATTTTGGTCTCTTGTAATTAATTTGAGTCTTTCTGAAAACGCTTGTAATATTTTTCATTTAGTTAAATCAAATAGTTTCTCATAGCCTATACTTTTGTCTCATAATGGTCATATTGGTCATTAGTACGCATTAGCCATCTTGATCTCTTGAAATTGAGGTCTGTGTGAAAATGCTGGAAATACTTTTCATGCAGGTACACCAACATGCTTCTCATAGATTATACTTTCGACCAATAAAGCTGATAGTACACATTCCGCCGTTGTGGCCTCTTGAAGTTATTTTGGTCTGTGTGGAGACGCTGCGAATATTTTTAATGCAGGTAGACCAACATGCTTCTTATGAGCTATATTTTTCACCTATAAAGCTTACACTAGTACACATTTCGCCATCTTGGTATTTTGTACTTAATTTAAGTGTGTGTGTAAAAATGCTGAGGATACTTTTCATGCAGATAAATCAAATAAGTTACAATTTTCAGTCATAAAGGTTACATTAGTAAACGTTCCTCCATCTTGTTCTCTTAAAATTAACTTAACTCTATGTGAAAAAGCTAGGAGAAAATACTTTACAAACATATAGACCAATATTCTTTTCATGGGCTGTACTTTTGACCCATAAATCTTACATTAGAACACATTCCGCCCTCTTGATATCTTGAAATTAATTTAAGATTATGTGAAAACGCTAGGAACACTTTTCATGCCGGTAAATCAACATAGCTTCTCATGGGCTATACTTTTGACTCATAAAAGTTACATTAGCACTCATTCACCATCTTGGTGTCTTGAAATTAATTTAAGTATGTGTGGAAACGCTGGGAATACCTATCATACAGGTAGACCAACATGGCTTTTCATGAGTCCGAAGTATATGCTACACGTATCTAACACCACAATATATCAAGAGGCTTATAGGTTACATAACTTCTTACCTTTATTTTTATTCATATATGAAATGTTCAGTTCATATTCATCTTTGCTATTATACAAATAGTATAGAATAAGAAAAGAAGTTACATATTTTCAAGGTCTGGATTTTCATGTTGTATCTTCAGTTGGGTGTTAGGGAAATAAAGGAGAAGTAAGAAAAAACTTCTATATATGTCACAGAAAACGGAAACAGTCTGCTAAAACACCTACTCACAAGAAAATCGGTCTTTTCAAGATGTTCCCAAGGAGATAGGATATATCTTGGGTTGGTGGTTGATGATGTTTACATGCCTCAGGCAAGTTCCCTTTCAACCTTTCTTTTTTGCTTTTCTTTTCTTACACATTGCGTTTCCACAGTCCAAGAGAACAAGAAGTCTTCTGAAACTTTTTGAAGCATCACTTCAGACCTAGTGTATTATCCAATCGTATACACGTGCATGGGTAACATCATACGTCCTCGAACATAAATTACATTTTAGTATTACGGAATGTGAAGTGTATATTTTAACAAGTTTGCCGTTCTATCTATTGAATATATTAAATTCACACAAACACACACACACATACAATAAATTATTGTATATATTGCTAGAAACAATATAACTCTGTAAACATTAACTAAAAAATATTTAAAATTAAAATTTTCACTTAATTATTTAACGGTAATTTTGTCTGAATATATCTAATTAAACATAGAGATTAATGTAATAATGAAAGGGTTGATGTGAATCAGGTCTGTATCCAAGGGGGTCTAGGGGGCCGCCCCCCCCCTTAAATTTTTACTGCCCTCCCCTTCCTAAAATTTTGTCGGTATGCATGAAAATGAACTATAATATGGTGATGAACTATATAATATGGTTTGATCGGGCCCCCTAATTTCTACCAGCTCCCTACATTTTGGGGCTGGCTACCGGCCTGATGTGAATATGTTTTAGTTTCTGTTTCACCGTATAAAGTGACGTATTTACTTGAATATAAACACTCTATTCTTTCAAAATGTAATAGATACAGTAATAGGTATTTTTTTTAGACAAGTGCACTGAGAAAAAAATCATATGTGACGTACTTTAAAAAGTGGGTTACCTGCGTATTTTATGTAGTTTTTGAACTTAACATACAACCTTATATAACATCCTTACGGATGTTACGGACATCCGTACGGAATAAACGTACCTTCCATACGAAAGGAAGAACTGTATATATACGGTCAGGAACTTACATACGTATATAACATATAGCTGACCTATGTAGTATACGGAAGACTGTTAGATGTCAAACATCCTCCAACGGCATGATGTTACATCTAAGAGGAAAACGGGCCGTACGTAAGTAGCATATGGATAACATATGCTCCGTACAGATTTCCGTAGTAAACATAAGGATTCCGTATAGTTGTACAATATACTTCTGTCTAAACAACGGATTTTTTCAGTGTGGTAGAGATACCGGTAGATTCATTATAGTTGATTTTTTATGATATTGAAAGCAATAACAGTGATTTTGGAATTTTGACAACGTAAAGTTCTACTGACGATTAATTAATTTTTCAGTTCAAAACAGTACGTATAAGTTCAAGCGTAATATTTCTTAGAAGATAGAGGTACTACCAGTAACTTATCTGGAAGGATATTTCTAACAAATCACTGGTTTTGCAACTTATAATGAGCCATTAGTTTACTAGTTGTGGGAATTTCCTGTGATGATCTTGCAGGAGGTGTTTGTATTCGCACGAGAAACGATCCTAAAAAGGGGGAAAAATTTTAGGGACGCCTATATTCGAAAGGTGCTTAAATTCTAGTAAGATTTTGGAATAACAACGTGTATGTGGTTCTTAAAAGCGTAAGACATTTATAGAAGCTTCTTAACCTAGTGTTATGGGTGGTTTCAGCCTTTCAAAGTAAAAAGAACATCCATCAAAGATGAAACAAAATCTTAGTTTGAATATCCGATAAGTACTTGAGGAAGTATAAGGTTAGTGAATCGTCCTGCCATGTGATCTTATTTGAAAAAAGTTAACATGTGTTGTGTTGCTGCAGAATTTATTCCACGGTTGGTAACAAATGAACAAAAAGGAAACACCTCTGAAAATCTCTTAAATCGTGCAAACGAAGAGGAAAACTTCTTGAGAAATATCATAATAGCTGGCGAGATTTAAGTCTAAGGGTACAACGCTAAGACAAAGACGCAGTCTTCCCAATGGATAGGAAAATCTTCGCCGAGATCCTAACAGGAACGTTAAAGTCGCTCAAACGTAAGTGATGCTGATTGTGTACTTTAATCTTTGTGGTGTTGTTTATTATGCATACATCTCACGTGGGCAAGCTATCAACAAAGAATGTTATTTAGAAGTTATGATGCATTGAGAAAGTAGAGACCGGAAGCTCGGAAAAATGGATGCTGAACTATGACAATACTTATAGCTATTCGACACTCCTCATTAGAGAGTTTTTAGCGAAGAACAATACTGCTATTTCACCCAATCACCTTACTCGCCTGATTTAACACCTGCAGACTTCTTTCTATTCCCCAAGATAAAACCCGGCCTGAAAGACTTCCGTTTCCAATCTATAGAAAAAATAAAACATTCTCTACGAGACCTTCAAGCTATTCTTAAAAGTGCATTCCAGCAGTGGATGACGCGCTGGAAGCGACGTAGTATTAGTAGCGGAAGAAATTAATTAGAAAGAGAGAAATCTGAATAACTTCCACAAACAGTAAGTAAATCCGGTTAGTTTCTGGATAGACCTCGCATATACGTTTTACAATAATATTCAATCTGTTAGTATGTTCAGCAAGTTAAAAAAGTTAATGAATATATGAAAGTGAATTTGTTGTCGTGGTTGATGCTCTACAGAAGATCCGCTTTTGCGAAGCACCAAAGAATTTTCACTCCAGTCCACATCCGTGGTTAACCGTTATAAACTTCTCGCTATCGATCAGCGCTTTAAGTATCAAGTTTTGGAGATAAACACAATGGTCCCGCTGCGTGAAACCCAAAGAATAACGAAAAGGGCGAACGTGGAAAGAAATTATGATGACGTAAAGAGGATGAGAAAGAAAAAGAAACTAGAGAACAAATGTACTTCTATAAACAAGGAACCAGTAATGCTCCTATAGATTATGAAAAAGGATAGTTTAGCAACTTGAAAATGTGGAACAGGTCATGAAAAGAAATATATAAACGTAAATCTCTTTTTCCCTTAGTCAATATTTGAAGGACACTTATGATCTGAACTTTCTAAAAGTTACCAAATTGAACACAAGGGTAAAATGCGTTACATTACTACTTTGATAGTCATTTGATGTTCATAAATGATTTAAATACATATCAAAACTAGATGTTTTCTTTTACTTAGAAATTCCATAATGCTTAATAATACTGTACCTCGCATGATTGTGATTCGTAATAATTGTGTCTTCACTATAAGAACTTCCGTATATTTGTTACAATTAAGATAATTCTTCTGATGTGTCTATTGAGTTAAAGAAGAAGTGATTTGTAGTTCGAAATGCATTGTTTTTAAATTCAATGTGATTAAAAATAAGAGACAGCATCAATATGAAGGAATGGAGGAAGGGCATAACACTTACCACATTTGGAACTCTTTTTACAGCCAGTGCCGCATTTAGTTTCGATGGGGTCCTAAGCTCTTAAAAGGGGGCCCTTATACGCTAAGCTGTACGGGCTCTTTAAACGCCAAGCTTTCTTTTTCACCGACAAATTGTCGCCGTTTACTAGGTTTGAATATATGCTAAATGCTAATTTATGAACCTAATGGATATCTAAATAAAAGCAAGGGCCCATTACAGGCAGGACTAGGAAACGGGGGCTCCATTATAAGCGGGGCTGGATAACAGGGTCCTCATTACAAGTGGGCTGAAAAATAGAGCCCTATTAACTGCTTTATAAAAGCCTAGTAAATAACAATACAAAACACCGTTGTTGATGTGCATTTTATCTTATTTTCTTTTTCTTGTTATTTGGAAATTACATTAAAATCAGTTTTTCTTCATTTTTTTTTCTGGCTCCCCAAGCGAGTGGGGCCCTAAGCTGTAGCTTTTTTTTTTTTTTTTAGCTTATACGTAAATCAGGCACTGAGCACAGCTATTAAAAATTGAAAGAACTTTTCTTTTTTTTTATCTTTCTTGACAAGGAAAAGGAAAGATCGTTACAGTGGATCACCGTTTAGGATAAGTCAACAATTTTCATGAAAATTAGAGGAAAATGCAGAGATATTCAGACAATTTTAGTGAGACAAACAAATTTCAGTATATTGTTGCAATTGGAAAAAGAAAATTATTCGAAGCAGGAATTATCTACATACATTCGTTAATTTCTGTTGAAATCAATGTGTCGCTTTGCAACTCAGCGATGCTGAAATGTTAGCACGTTGAAAGTTTTGATGCAGTTGTATACAGTGAATGAATGATTTGCCTACCACGAGAGTAACCATCGCTAAGATTAATTCACGTATGTAGCTATGCTAGTTAATATATCAAACAAAATGTTTATTTTTTGACAGATAAATCAAGCATTATTCGTATTGACTAAGCAAATGAACAAGTCTTTAATTATAAGAGACAGATATACGTATCTATACCATATGTATATCTATCTATCTATCTATCTATATATATATATATATATATATATATATCTATATCTATATCTATCTATCTATCTATCTATATATATATATATATATATATATATATATATATATATATATATATATATATACAAGGGTGTATCCAAAAGTTCCAGGACTGAATCTGTAAAATGGGAGTTTCTTACCTTTGAAGTTAAATACCACCTTCAAAGTACCCCCTTTTGCATTAATACAGCGGTCCCAGCGTTTCTGCCATGCTTGGAAGCATTTCTGGAAGTCCTTTCTTGGAATAGTATCAACTACCCGCTGCGATTCTTCTTGAATTTCTGGAATGGTGTCGAATCTTCGCCCCTTCATCCGAAGCTTCAGCTTCGGGTAAAGAAAAGTCACAGGAGGCCAGGTCAGGGGAGTATGGGTATAGGGAATTACTGTAATGTTGTTCTTAGCCAAAAACTGCGCCACTTTAAAGGATTTGTGTATAGGTGCATTGTCGTGGTGGAGAATGAGGTTAACGTTATGCCATTTCTGTGGCCTTTTGCGACGCACATTTTCACGCAACCTTCTTAGAACATCACAGTAGAAGTCTGCATTGATCGTGCTTCCATGTCGGACAAATTACGATTCCCTCTTGGTCAAAGAAACAAATGAGCATCGTCTTCAATTTGCTTCTTTCTATGCATGTTTTTTTGGGTCTTGAAGACCCAGGACTTTTCCATTGAGAAGACTGCAGTTTAGTTTCTGGGTCGTAAGCATAAATGATGCTCTCATCACCTGTAAAGACATTGACGTTGACACACAGAATTTGATGCACACCCTTTGTTGTTCAAAATATGTATGCACAAGGGTGTATTCAAAAGTTTCAGGACAGTGCTCATAACATGCAAACGGCTTGCAGTTCAGGAGTTTCTCGCTAGGATGTGTTGCGGTGGTATCTTGTGAGCCAGTGTGCCGGCATATATATGATTCTTTTTGATAGACGCTGTATATATATATATATATATATATATATATATATATATATATATATATATATATATATAAAGAGAGAGAGAGAGAGGCCGATATAATTTATTCTGCTTCATTATTTGAAAAACGAAAATAGGAAAAAGTTCCAACTGCTTAATTTTAGTTTACTACTTGACTGAGAAAAGTGAATCATGAACTGACAGTCTGTCTTCTGTTCACGTGTACAGCAACTTCCTCACTTACATAATTTACGTGTGAGCTCCCTTGTGGCTAAGCGGTTACCGTACGCGCCTTCGGCGTGAAAGACCCGGGGTCGATTCCCGGCGGGAGCTTATATGGTTCGGATCCCACATTAAACGGCAGCTCCACGTCTTATAGCCTCCTTGCTGAAAGGGACGTTAAAATCAAATCAAAATCAAAAAGCTATTTTACATGATTTAGGTTAATTCGCAAATACGTAATAAATCTTGCAAATTACAAGTGCTACCACTTATTTTCAAGTTTGCAGCCTTTTCATCTTTGAGATCCATTGCAATATACAACGTATATACATTTGTACGAACATATATTTGTATATAAAATAATATAGGTAAAGATTCTATATAGCCTAAATATTTTTAAATATTTTTATAGTTTATATATTTATATCCGAGTAAATATTGCTACGTAATGTTTCATTTATAAAATAGTATTGTATAATTATACATAGATAAAATGTTGCAATTTCTTAGGACGAAGTTATATTTAAGCAATTTACTAAATTCGACTCACGGAAAATTCAAGTTACACAAAAGTTTACGGAGAGCATTGCTTTCGTAAATCGCGGCGTTACTGTGCACTTTTTTTAAAAAAAAAATTTAGGCCGTTGTGAACACTATCTCTCAGCGTTTTACCGTTTCCGCTCAGTTTCTTCATTATATAAAATCTTTGGTGATCAACATCCACTTACTTTATAATCCACCTTGTTTATCCGACAAGGAAGAACAGGGATGTTGCGAGCGGTTGCAGCCATCAAGAGCTCAAAGTTTAAAAAGGCGCAAAATTGGTGTTTCTACAGATTTTTCTCTCTTTCTATATAGAAATGACGCCATACAACTTGTAAACCACTTTATTCGATGATTTATGAAGAACACAAAGTAACACTCAAAATATATTCATTTTGGTTTAACGTTCCATGATTATGCCCGTTAGGCTAAGGAAGACGATGGGGAAAGCAAGTGAGTGATGATGGAACAATTGGTGGAATGAGAAAGTGGGAGAAATGGGAGTACCCCGAGAAAACCCACGGACACGATGTTGTTCACCACAAACTTACTTGGACAGGGATCAAATGAGAGACCTCATGCACCAGAGGTAAGAGCACTGCCACTAAGCTACTGTGCCTCCCCATTCAAATTTTAATAATTTATAGACTGAGCAGTGTGCGATTTAAAATAAAACTATTTAGGAAAAAACTCACTCGTTATTTTTTATTTATTTTTTAAAATAAGTCTTTATTATAGACCTAAGTACATACTGTATTCACACCATGCCTAGTCAACCGCCTCATTACTTACTTCCATTTGTTTTAAGTTTAAGTTAAGCAGGCTTGTTCCGTGTACTTTTTGTTACACGTAGAATATTTTGACGAAGTCCAAACCCCGGTTTCCTTGGCCGATAACTCGGGACCCCACAATAACATGCTTACTAAGCTCGTTAAGACCTATCACCATGCTAAGTTTACTGAAGATCAAATGAGCTTCATTGATTGATTAGAGTTTTTTTTTTTTTTGCCGGGGTAGGGGTGGTGGAGAAATTTTACTAAGTCCAAACCAAAATGATGCAGTAATAATTTTTCTCAAAACTTTCCGTGAATATAGTTATCAAATCCTTTCACCACAAAAAGCAGACTGAAGAAAAGAAAGCAAATAGGATAAGAAATCTGTGCACTGGAAAGTTTAAAAAAAAAATATTTTTATCATTGAAAAAAGACTTAATGAGAGAACAAGTAAATCACTAATTAATACAATCCATTAACTAGGAAAGTGCAGTAAATTACCTTAATTTGAAATATCTACAACGGTCAATAATTATATATATATATATATATATATATATATATATATATATATATATATATATATATATATATATATATAGGGAGAGAGAGAGAGAGAGAGAGAGAGAGAGTCCCTTTAAGTGGTCCCGCGTAGCGTAGTCGCTAACGCGCTCGCCTTTGGTGCGAGCGGTGCTGGGTTCAATACCCAGTGGGGACACTCGGTCGAAAAAGTGTGAAAGCTCTTTCAGACCAGACATCCTGAGTGAGGTTTTGCTGGGTTTTCCTCATTCAAACCAGGCAAGTGCCGGGATGGTACCTAACATATAGGTCTCAGGCTGCTTCCTTCTCTTTCTTCTGATAGTGTGATCGCCGAGAGACTTCATCCCTCATACGTGACGAGCTAATATGGTCATAAATGCCGAAAGCCCAGAAATCTAATTCCTAATCTTAAGAAGAGTGATTTTAAAAAGAAACAAAGGTAACACACTGATCACAAAACTAGAGTAAAAAATTAGGGCACATGAGTATAAATTGATTAATTATTGAGAGTTTCTAACGTTCCCTTTTCAACACAGTGGCTACAAGAGACATTCCTACAGTTTAAAGTGGAATTTGAACTAATCCTTTTTACCTGGAGTTCGAACTATTAATATCTGTTTTACCTGGGATTAGAACTTAATACCTCTAACAATGACCTTATGACAAATGAGTAACATTCCACGAAAGAAAAATAGAACTTCATAATAAAAAAAAGATAAGTTTCCTTTAAAGTAGAGAAAGCACAACTTTTTTTGTACGTTACCGAAAAGTGTTCTCAAAATAGCCCATTCTATCCGAAGTTATTTACGAAGCACATTTACAGGGTGGGGTAGGTATATTCTTTTGCTAATGACTGTACATGCATTGAGAGAAAAAAAGCCATAACAGACTTCCTGGTAAATATGATTTACATTCTACGTAGCTAAGGGAAAACAAATTGAGATATTTGTCAAGAAGTTCCTATTACGAGAGAGAGATCACTTTACTCCCTCGTTCGCTTTAGCTGTCAAACTTTGGTAATATTCAAAGGGAGAAGAAAACCGCCGAGCTATTAACGTAACACAAAGTTCTCGGAATTTTTGCAAATGAATAGCAGCAAATCACGCTACAAATGGCATAGAGTGGGGAAGCAATTCACTTATAATCAACGTTTCAAGTAACAACCTCTTTGACTTCTGAACATGCTCTTTAATAAACATGCTCTTTAATAAAGAAAATCACAAGAAAAAGATTTTGACTGCTTAAAAAAAACAAAAAAAAAAAAAACGTCATTTCAAAACGAAAACCCGAAGAAAGATTGCTCAAATTTATGTCGAAATGTCAAACGTCATAACAAATAATATACGGTATTCACAAAAATGTACTTACAAATTAACTTGTCTTAAATGGTTATATCATTACCAAAAATTTATTTTAGCATGGTGCCAGTTCTAATTTTAAATAAAGGTTGGTTACTGTTTACAAAAGAAGAAAAGTAGGGGGAAAAATCACGTTGATCAGAAAAGTGTAATGAAACATTGCGGCATCGGTATGACATTGCATTTACATTTTGGTAACCTTTTTATAGTCAAATTACAAATTACTAGAAAAGATGCTGTTGTATGATCACTGTAAATTTAAATTCAGCGTTACACTAGGAATACAGTTGATAATAACTTAAACTATGATTGATCCTGAGTCAACACTAGTACTATATTTGACGTGGACAATTTTTAAGGGTGGAATGTGAATAATTGTAATTCGTTGAATGATCTCCCACCATTTGGTTGTTCTCATATCCGTAGATGAAACCACTGCTTAAAACAAGATGCAAATATAAACTTTACGTTTGAACAAAGTTAATTAGATGGACCCCTTGTTGTTCCCTAGGTTAGTTCACGAGTTACTCTTAACATAAAATAAAATTTCCATTTTTTTAAACATGTGAAACCGACATGTCATTGAAAACATTAAAGAATACTGTTGACTTGTCCTGAACAAAATAATCCCGAAAAGACCATTTTCTGACAGGTAAAGCAAAATTTATCCACATGATTTTCTCAGAAACGAATATAACTATTTTGTTTATCTTTCACTATTAATATCTAACGAGAGTTAAACTTAGGGGGTCTGTGTAGGATTAGATAAAAAGCTGGTAGGAAAAAATGGGATTTTAGTAAGCAAAGAAGGTGATAGAGGATAATATAGGAAAATCTGAGCAAAATAATTAATAATCATTAGGAAATTAAATAGATTATTTACCTTCCAGGAAGAATTTAAAAAATCTGACTTTCGCGACAGCTGTGACGATTTGGATCGTGTGTTACAAATCAATTTTTTTCTTGAAAAACTCAAAGAGAAAGGTTTTCCCCTTCCCTTTTTTTCTGAATAATATGAAGGAAAATCATCATTTAGGAGTTGACTTGAAAAAGTTACTGAGAAGAGCAAGAAGTTTACTATGAAGAGTTAGTGTCTTGATGTTACTCCTTTAAGAGTTTTCCTCAATTCTATGTAGATTGTTCACTTGTATCCGAAGAGATTAGATTCGTCTAGTTTCACGAAAAATCAACAGACTATTGTCAACACAAAAAAGTATAGCCAGATAAGGCGGTGAAAAGTACCCTTACACGGATTGCTGTGATATTTATATCAAAAGTACCTCATATCCAAAGATAATTTTTTGCCGAAAAATCAACTTCAAATTCCTTCGAATTTTGAAGTTATTGTTGAAAATTCGAAAATCAAAAAAGTGATCATATTTCGGAAACAAATTGAGTTACGAGGATGAAACAAAAGATGAATACACTTTGTCTAGAGGTTCTTAACAGAAACAAGAAACAATGTGTTTCACCTTTCAAATTTCTAGCGAAAAGCGCGTCGAAAATATTCAAATTCAAATATTTTTGCTTTATGTTTGAGTGACTATCTTATATTTTCCACCATAGAATCAGCACCAGCTCGCCTATAATATATTTTGACCACGGTTTGATAATCGCGGTGCAACTTGGTATAAAATGAGGAAAACGAAAAATCAGTAACGCCTGAAAGGTATGCAACCCGCGTTACGCTATACATGTTTTGACCGGCACGAATACTGTCAAAAGTCAAAGATGATCGAGTTTGAATTTTTGACTTGTCATAAATGGCTCTACATGACAGCATAACTCTCATAATTGTACCTCTTCCAGAAACTGCGTGAGAGTGCTAGTGCCGGTAATCGAGCTGTCATTTAACTACTGTTACGGTTTTTGTTTAAACTGTGCACTGGCAATTTGAATAGTGTTAGTGCTGCAATTCTAGGACTGGAAAGGGAACAGCAAGTTTTAGATATGTGCGTATCTGTCATGACGTCCTTAAAAAAAATCATTTACCATATAAGTTAGGAGTCCCCGCCTGTTTGAGAGAAGAAGTCATAACAATTGTAAAAGGTATTGTGGCAACGAAACTTATCTATACTCTTGACCATTTGGTACTAATCTTTGATGGAAGATATGTTCGACACGCCAATCGGTCGAATAATGAGTATGAACTAAAATCGTACCCTGGACAAAAATAAGTTGTCTCTATGTAAGCCATTTACTATTTATACCACGACTTGTTACATTGTATATATGCTGAGGCATATACAGCAATTACAAATGGCTCAGTAATAGTAATAGTGTTTCAGCATAGCAGCAATAGTGTTTCAGCATAGCAGCAATAGTGTTTCAGCATAGCAGCAATAGTATTTCAAAATCCAAACGGGCTAGCGATTCTTATAGCACAAGATGATTTTTATTCTCTGAATCGTGGCTTTCGGGATACAACTGAATATTTGGAAAAAAGAGGATTTACAGCTTTAATGCCTACACTGAAAGATAAGCGCAGACAATTGACTACGGCTGAGAGGAACTTTTACTGCTATGTTACAAAAATTCACTGGGTTAAGGCGGTTTATGGTATTCATGGACAAGCATTGTATTCTACGTCACCAAATGGACAACAAGTTGCAAACTCAAATTGGATTGTTATGCCGGATAGCTTCCTTTTTACATATTACTTTTGGTAATCGTTTTAATTCTGATGATGACCTCGACGAGAAAGTTCAACAAATGGAAGGACAGCATATCGCAGAGAACACATTAGGATTAGAAGTAGAAAGAGCACGGTTGGGACACGCTCTTTTGCAAAGGCCACATCTGCGGAGATCCTGAGCATCCCGCAGTTGAGAGAAAGAGACCTATACATTGTTTTTACATGTTCTTACCAGTTGTCTCAGGGAGTTTCCTACTCGGATGAACTAGAGCTCCCTTCATGGCTAAGTGGTTAGCGTAAACACCTTTGGCGTGGGAGACCCGGGTTCGATTCATGTGGTTCGGATTCCACGTCTCATATAGCCTCGTTGCTATAAGGAACGTTAAATTCAAAATCAACTCAACTCAGGCAATGATGAATGAAGATAACACAATCAATCTTCATTTCCTGAAAGAAAATACTCAGACCGTTAAATTCGAGGTACGATTTTGACATATTAGTGGGAAGACATATTATATTGATTTTTGTATTGTATTATATTGTATTATATTGATTTTGTTTCAAATACAATAGGGTATTCAGGCCTAAAGCCGTATTATTGTGAATGTGCACAAGGGAATCGATCAGTTTGATATTGTTCATATGTCGCTGCAAACATTTATTACCTTTCTTGTGCTCGATACTTTGGTAAGACTGTTCGGGTTACAGAAATTTTAAACAAATTGTGTGTTGCCTGTCTTGTCACTCCAGTAATAAACGCACATAGTAATAAAGATTAAAGGTTCCACATACCGTGCCTTCATTTTCCTTGTAATGTTTTCTAATACAGGAAAACATTGCAAAAACCTTTTGAATGTTTTTGTATTACATCATCTTGTGTATTATAATATTTTGTACATTGTATGTAAGGATAACCAAAAACGTTGTAATATTGGTATCCTACTAGGACAAACTGAAAATCAATGGCACTAGTGATTTCATGCTGTTTGTGGAACAGGTACGATTACAAGAGTTATATTGCCACGTAGAACCATACATGATGAGTTAGAAACTCAAACTCTACCATCTTTGACTTCTGACAGTATCCGTGCCGGCCAAAACATTTATGGCGTAGCATGGGTTGCATATCTTCCAGGCATGTCCGACTGTGGTTTTCCTCATTTTACAGAAAGTTGCACGTGAATATTAAACTATGGTCAAAATATATTATAGGCGAGTTGGTGCTGCTTCTATGGTGGAAAATATAAGATAGTCACTCAAACATAAAGCAAAAATATTTGAATTTGAATATTTTCAACACTCTTTTCGCTAGAAATTTGAAGGGCGAAATACTGTACATTGTTTTTTGTTTTCGGTAAGGCCCTTTAAGCAAAGTATTCATATTTTGTTTCATCATAACTCAATTCGTTTCCGAAATATGATCAAATTTTGATTTTCGAATTTTCAACAATAACTTCGAAATTCAACTGACGAGAGTTATTTTTGGATATGAGGTGCTTTTGGTATAAGTATCAAAGCAATCCGTGTAAGGGTACTTTTCACCGCCTTATCTGGCTATACCCTTTACAACCAATAAAATCAATCAAGAATAGCTCGCTTAGAGTGTAGAATGGGGGGTTACTGATCGTATTCTTCAAGCATTACATTGTTCATTATAGATCTATTTGTATTATTTTGTTTCTCGAAACAATATTTTACTGTTATCAGCCTATAGTAACCGAAATAATGGTATTGCGCATAACGTAGTTTCAGTATTTGAAAATTATTAACTCTAACTTGGAATAACGGAAGAACCAATGACGAAAAAGGATTATATGTTTGGCAGATGATTTGTTGCTGTGACTTTAAGTGCTAAAGACAGATATGTCCGCTCTTTTGCTGATTGTGTATGGTCGTACATAGGAATTCGATGAGCTTAATGCTTGAAATTTATACAGTTAAGTTAGTTGAAGTTTTATTTAGAAGAGGGAAAAGCACGCTTCAATAGTTTCTGTTTTTTTCTTTGTTTTTGTTTGTTTTTATGTTGGTTCTTGCATTTTAGTTAAGCGCAGCTAAGTAAGCTCTTTAACATTCCTAAGTAGAACGTTAACTGTAAAGCTTTGTATGCGACTTCTGACTTTCAGTTGAACATTTTTAGACTACGGTCTTTGATATCTATAATCCTCGGGGAATCATTTCATTTTATTTGGTAGCGTGGTCCATGTGCATTTTCAAACAATTCCACACGTTCGGTCCATCCACTTGAAAATTAGCAACTGTGAATGAGGTCTGGTGGCCGGAAATTAGCCACTTAAAAGATTACGGAGTCAAGAACTATTTAAAAAGTCTCTTGTGAAAGAAACATAACATGAATACTAAAAGGAAAGAATGGGAAACAATTCCTCTATGTGGTTATAAAGATAAGTACGGAAAATTGGCTAGGAAACTGAAAAAGCAATGGATTGTTAGGAAAGATGGAGAAGACAAAAACAACGTTTATGACAATTTTTTAAGAGTCTGTATCACTGCGAAATTAAAATACCGCTAATTTTACAGTAATTATGTGATATCTTCAAATAGATAAAAAAATAATTGAAAAGTGGATCAAGACCTCCCTAGACGATGTTATTTTGCATGTGTTACCGTTATCACGAGTCACCTAGTAGCTTTTCGTTTGCTGTTATTTAGAAACGCGAAATTAAATGCCGATATTCTAAATGGCTGGAAATCGAAAGCAGATAAATGAGTCGTGATAACGGTATCTCACGCAAAATAATACTGTCTAGGGAGGTCTTGTTCCACTTTTCGATTATCTTTTATCTATTTGAAGATATCACATAATTACTGAAAAATTAGCGGTATTTTAATTTCGCAGTGATAAGGGCTTAAGTTTATCAAAACTTCCATATATATATTTACCCCATCCGGCAGTGTGTAATTAATTTATGAATCGCCAACAAATTTGGCCAGAATGTAGAGGTTCAGAAGTTACGAATCGTGTTCGTTGAAAGATAGAGGCGATGGAGGAGTAATAACAATGAACCCATTTCCGGTTTTAACATTGATCACGATAGAACAAACACTGTAATAAATATGGAGAAGCTGTTCCCTCAATCAATTAAGAGTTCCAAAAATTCACCATATCTTCATTCTCAACTCTCTACTAAAACCGGAAGTGATAGTAATAAGCCTTTTTGGATTTTACATTTGATCACTATAGAGCAAAAACGGTACTAGATAACGAGAAGTGGTTTTCTGCAATCAATTAAACGTCCAAGAATACACTATGTTGTCATCGTTGCTATCTCTACTAAAACCACAAGTGAATAAATCAACCATTTCCGGTTTTAACGTTGATCTAGTAGAGTAAAAACGGTAACAGCAAGAAATGTTTTTTTTTTGTAATCAATTAAGCGTCCCAATAATATATTCCATTCCTATTCGAATCTATCTATTAATACTGGAACTATTTCCGGTTTTATTAACCACCATCAGAGAACAAAAATAACCATGATAGATAGCGAGAAGCGGTTTTCTGTAATAAATTAACAAAAAATAAATTTCAAAAATATATTCCATCACCATTCTAATAGCTTCACTGAAACCGAAAGTGGTAGAACAATACTACCACTTCCGGTTTTAATTAGTTGATAAAATATCAAGATATACAAACCAAACTCCTTCATGTGATGTACACGTGACACTGCTACTTATTTAAAGATAAAATATAGGGAAATTTTGAGTTTGGAGTAGTATGGTGGTAATTTTAGTGAAAGAAAAACTGGATGGTAAAAAAAAAGAACATCACAGTGAAGGAATGTATTAAAGAGGATATTCTCACTTGAAGCCGAGATGTTACAGTTATCTTGATGTAGTCCAGAAGACTTCTGATATCATAGCAAATAATCTGACAGTAATATTAGGATTCTGGTTTGTAATATTGGTGATAGTGGACGTTGTAATAATTATGATTGCTATACATGTAAGATTAGGATTGGAAACTACATTTCTGGGCTTTCGGTATCTATGGCCACGTTAGCCCGTCGCATTTGAGGGATCACGTCCCTCGGGGATCAAATTCTCCAATATAAGGGAAGGAAGAAAGGATGGGAAAGGAAGAAAGTGGCCTGGAACCTGTATGTCAGGTACCATCTGGACATTTATCTGGTGTGAATGAGGAAAACTCAGGATAGTTGGCCTGAGAAAGCTTTTACACTTTTTCGATCGCGTGTCCCCACCAGTAACCGAACCCTGGACCGAACGTACCAAAGATCAACACACGTAAGAGATGATCAAACTCTACACATGGATGAAAGTGTCATGGAGCTCTGTGGCAGAAATTATTCTAACAATTACATAATGTACACTTTGAATAATGGTTTATAGGAAGGTGATTCTCTTCTTTACATCTTATGAAATACAACGAAGTATGAAGAACAGGATCTATGTAAAAATAATGAAAAGAATGTAGATATATGAATGTATATGATGAATATAGAGAAGTAAAAATAGGACCAAAATACGAATATAACATGTGTTGTTACAAAAGCACAAATAGCCAAAAACTTTCAGTAATCCCAAAACTGAAGGTAACTCGTAAGAAAATTGTGATAGAAAAAAAAAACACGCAACGAAAATAAATTTAAAAAGAATTTTTTTTCTTAAAAGAGAAATAGGAAATTGTTACATATTAAGCCATCTCAACACATATCTCAAACACAGAATATAGAGAAATACATGTTAACCCAGAAGAGAAAATATGCCAGAGTAAACGATCTTCAAACTACAGAATATAAATCGGATTAAATTTAAAATTATGAAAACATTTGTAAATATATTTAGCAAACAGCTGAAAATAACTACGAACAATTGAATCACTGATTGGAAAAAGGGAATAAGTGCATCAGACCTAAGTTTTCAATAACGCTAAAAAACCTTCTAGAGGCGTTGTTTGTATTTGTTGCAAAAAGTGTATAATTGATTACTTGTAGCAAAACAACTAACAAACACTAAGACAACAAGAAGAATCTTGTATTGCAGCCCTGGAATTGGTTAGAAAAGCTTAAAAATGGAAAAAATATTCCCTTTTTCCAATCAATTAAAGTTGGGTGCAATTGTAATTGTGTGTAGGGTATGTAATGTGCAGTTTGATAGAAAGCTATGAAAATGTACATGTTGAATGCAATGTTGTATGTTAATCTTGGATATATGTATTCGAACTATCACGCATATTAGGCTTCTAACACTTTTATTGTCGCCATTCGTTTTTCTGTACAGCACATGTTATTCGTACAGCAAGAAAAGTAATACAATAGACAACTGAACAAAATACGTAGCAAAATACCTTGTCACAGTAGAATGGGTTTACATAGGGTCCTATCCGTCTGCATCTTCTTCATCTACAGTTTCTTGATCAGTGGTTTTCCATGAACAAATCATCCTATAAAACTGTTTGTATTGGTCAGGTATGTATTTGATGATTTGTGAAGAATCGTTGATCTTTTTCTGATTGATCGAGACTTGCCAATCGTATGCCTTTGACGTTGGCAGTGCAACGTTTGTGACATTACTTTTGAGTAATCGAAAAATATCAGTTCTTAGTCCATTGATAAACTTATGAGCTTGGACATAACCTGGAGATTCTGCTTTGTAAACAATGTCTCTATTTACTTACTTGGAATTTCACTGTTTTGTCCACAATGCTACCTGAAGATTTCTAAAGCGATTACCACCAATGTTTAAAATCTAAGATTTCTTCATTGACAAATTCGTAAACCTGAAATGGAGGATCAGTATTTGTTGCATTCGTAATCATGTGGTTATACTGTGCTGGTAAATAAATGTGATTGTGTCGTTTGAGTTCTGGTTTGATTACTGCAAAATTTCAGTCACATGGTAAAAACTGTGACCTCTGACAGGCAAATATTGGTGTATAGTGGGAACCGTTATGATACGGTCAGGCTGAAAAGCATTCATGTCATTGAATGATTGCAGTTTTGACCACCACTTCTATCACTGAAAACATGTAAATCTGTAACTGATGAGGACAAAAAGTTCTCCATAGATTGTGCAATGCAAAAAGAAGGCGAAGTATCGTAACGAAAGCAGAGGGCTCTGGTGGTTGTCTACTTACACACAGTCTCACAGTTGTGGTCGTGTCCTGTAGTGACTGTGAGAAGGAAATAAGAAACGTAGTTATTCCCTTTTTCTAATCAGCAAGAGATTTTGCCTTCTACATTGGTCACATAGAGTTGCCCAAACATTCCAATTTTCTACTCAACGATGCAACTATCTTAAAGGAACATATCTGCTATCTCAGGTTAAAATCGCAAAAAATTGTACTTATTCCCTTTTTCCAATCAGTGGTTCAATTGTTCATCTACAAGAAAAATAGCCAACTCTCTGTCTGTTTGTCTCTCTCTTTTATTCTCTTTCTCTCTACAGCCCGTAAGATATGCTTATTTTATCAGAGAGAAAAAAAAGATTTTAAACAAGATTTTGTACTCACAAAAATGACTATTAATTGCCAATGGCAGAATATTGTAACACACACATATATATAATTAAATATTGTGGTCCCAGTTCGATTAAAATTACTTTAATAATCACCAAAACTTACCACGATAATTATTTCAATAAAGTAAACTATTTCTATTATTACTTTTAAACTTTGTATTTTCTTAAAACTTATCGTTCATTTTGCAGAAATTAAAACGACTCAATCACTTATGGCTTCTTCACTTATTATATCTTTAACAGCATAAATAAAACAAGTTTAAACAAGTCTGGCCATAACCTTTATTGTCATAAGGTACCGGACTATTGTCCTAGTTGCCGTATAACTAAATATACATAAACGTTATCGCTGCAACCTATCTTTATATAACTTCAGTTTTTGCTCTCCCAGATGCGAATTATTATCAATGTATTACAATATTCTTCTTTGATACAGAAAAAAAGTATTTGAGTTCATTCAAAACTTAGCAGAATATGAATAATATATAAGTATGAAAGAGTATTTAAATGCATTTAAGAGAATATGATATCTTTACACACCTACCACATTCTTGTATATCACAATCTTCTAATTTGTGAATGAACTTATATATATATATATATATATATATATATATATATATATATATATATATATATATATATTAATGTCTCTATTCGTTTCTCGAACTGTGGTCCGAGGACTAAATTTCACTTGTGATCATGGAGGTATGCTTTTGTGGTCCTCTTAGTCGAAATTAGTTTTAGAAAGACAGAAAAAGATATAATTCAAGTGAAATGCATACTACATGCTATAGCTGGAAAACCCGAACAGGTATAGGTTACACAAATAATTTAATAATGTAAAGATTTATACAAAATCTCCAGTGGCGGACCCAGGACGAACTTCTGGGGGAACAGTGGGTTATAATACTGCTACTTAGAGCTACTTTTTTTAAGAGCTCCAAACTCTGGGATGGGTTTTATTTATATATAAAATAAGAAAGTTTCCTCTTCTGCAGGGGGTTGCCCTGATCGCCCCCTGGATCCGCCCCTGATAGAAGCAATACTATAAAACTTTTTTTGATAACCTTTAATTATTTTTTTAGAAAAAGGAATAGCTATAATATTGAAATATGTGTGTTTTGTTCTATTAATAGGGTTATCCATATAAAATTAATATAATTTTAAATAATACTATTTTTAAAAGATATAAGGATACTGATATATGCTGAAAACAAAAAAAAAAGTTATAAATTTGCTTTCGAAAGGGATATAAGTAAGCTGTCAATCAGAATACTCTGGCTAATTCCTTAAAAGAGGTCTCTACTTGAAAAAGTTTCTGAAACGTTGGCTTAGAAAGAATGAGGGAAACTTTAGGTTATTGCACCTTTCTATTTCTTTCTATTATAACCCTAATTGTTCCTCTTACATTCAGACTATTTGTGAAAATGCGCGTTGAGAATTTCATTTCTAAATAATACAAAATGAAACAATTCGTGAATAAAGATGCATTTACAGAATGAAAACAAACTTATGATAATAATTTACAATTAAAAATATAAAGAAAAAATGAAATCAAAATATTTCAGATTAACGTCCCACGCTGATTAGGCTTTTTAAACTCAGGCAGACGGTAATTAAACAAATGGAAAATGAATGAGAGTGTTAGATATGGTGGGGGGGAGAAAAAAAACAAATTTAGATATTATTAAGAAGAGGAAGAGAAACTGGTTGGGACGGGCTAAGAACTAACTGTACCATGAAGGACATCCTCGAGGGTATGGTGGTAGGAAAGAGAGGGAGAGTGCGAAGGGGGATACAATTGATGAATTGTGTCATAAAAGATAAATCGTACGTGAAGAATAAGATGTTAGCGGAAGACCGTGGAACATGGAAGCTTCTCAGTTGTAGCAAGTAACCTGCCAATAATTGCAGAATATCTACGATGACGATACAATGAAGGTGAAAGAATTGGTGGAATGAGAAAGAGGGAGGAAACGGAAATATCCCGAAGAATACCCACGGATATGATGTGGTTTACCACTAACTTACTTGACCGGAAATCGAACAAGGGACCCCACGCACGAGAAGTAAGCGCTCTGCCATTGAGCCACCTTACCCTCCCCCCCAAAAAATATGAAGAAAACAATATGATATGTGTACTTTAAAGAATATCAATATATTCTAGTAATGTATTGACAGAAAGTGATGATCAATATATTTTATACTAAATGTAAATGGGGAAATTGGCAAACAAGGGAACGCCTGTTTCAAGTTTCCACTTGATCAACAAGTCATATCTTTTTCTTTTGTTATGACGTGAGATGGAAAACGTCAATAAAGTAATGTAGGAAGCATATTTATCGTCTATTGCTTCCCAAGCACTAACAAACACACAAACGCATACACAGTATACTTAAAAAAATTTATAATAAAATAGAGTGGCTAACAAATATAGAATAAAGGGCGATAGAAAGTGCTTTCGTTAATAATAATATAGCACAATCATGTTTCAAGACAATTACTATCCTTAAGTTACCATACTTCTGCCTGTTAGAGAGCTTCAAGAACATTTAATGAGATATTACAACACTTTAAATATTGAATATATAAAATAATGCTCTTTCTTCTATTTTTTCCTTACTATGTGCTATAATATATAGACAAGTGCTTCGTTTTATTGATTTAATTTATTTACGTGTATCAATCCTAGTTCAATGACTTTATTCACAGATTCTTAGTCCCGGTCATCAACTTTAAACTTATCTTTGACGAAGTGATCAGAGGCTTAGTTTTTGCAAAGCTTAAGACGAGATATTCTGTCCAGTTTCAATTAGTCCTGTTTGCGACTACTGTCATTACTGTCTGGGTGCGATCAACTTTGATTGACAGCTTGATAAGAATTATGACCATGAGGAGGAAAAAATCCCATTTTGCGATCAATTAATTCATTGAACGAAATGTCTGGAAAGGTTAAATCACGGAACTAGTTCTGGAATTTCTCTTTCCTTATATAGTAGTATGTGTAGTCAAAATTTATACAGAAAAAATTAGCAAAAACTTAACTTGCCTCTAAATTTGATCCAAATACTCATTACTACTACTACTACTACTACTACTACTACTACTACTACTACTACTACTACTACTACTACTACTACTACTACTACTACTACTATAATAATAATAATAATAATAATAATAATAATAATAATAATAATAATAATAATAATAATAATAATAATAATAATAATAATAATTCTTGGAAACTTTTCTTCTATCCAGATGATTAATTTGAAAAATCATCTCTCAAATTAGTGTTGTTGATAATGTGCTCACATAGTACACTTAACTTTATCTTACAATTCTCATTCACTATGAGAATGTTACTCTGTAAATCTCAATCGTTGCGACTCGTGCAGCTTACACTTTTAACATAACAAGTGGAAATTCATAATAGCATTCCGTGTACAAGGTGAGAAATCATAAGAGTCGAAATGTGTGTGTGTGTGTGTTTCGACATTCAAAATTCTCGTAATGTAAGATTTAATTACGATCTTATTCCATTATGAGAATGTATGTATTAATCTTATATAAGATTTTCATGGTTTTATTACTCGTAATCTATGTAAGATTTTGGATGACGCTAATCACTACTTCGCCCATTAATTATATGTGAAATATTTGTTAATTATTATATGAATCACTGTACTTAATTTGCAAACTTCTGATAATAGGCCACTCTATTCATTCCCAGTAAGTTATTCCTATTGAGAACTTTTCCACCAAAAATACTAAGTGAGAAAAATTTCTTTCAACCTCTCCAGAGTTTTGCACGCACCAAAGACGAGAACGTTAGCGACTACCGCTACCCGGGGACTCTCTCTCTCTGCAAATAAGCAACAAAATTTTACAGCCCAAGAAAAAAGCTACTAGCTCACATTCCACAATTAAAATCATTTAATCTTCGGTATTATATTAAATAATGAATCTTATTCAAGGAATTGTTCAATTGCTTAATGATGTTGGGTCAAGATGAAAATTCTGGACCCCCTCCGGGATTCAGACTGGTTTTATGTGCATGAAAGTAATATAATCTAACAATTTGAACAACTGAAGTACAAAATATTTTTGACATTTTATTTCAAGCGAACTGCCTTATAAATTCCATAGTTTAGAAATCGATGAATGCCGCCATAAAATGTCTGTGATTATACCCTATACTGGGCTAAGAAAATCCAACCAATATTGTAGGACTTTTGTGACGTTATATTTTTATCCTGGTATTATATTATATTAAATAATTATCTTCGGTATTATATTAAATACTCGCCCGCACCGATAAACCACTCGCCCCCCAGTGGTTACTTGCATCTCTGCTTTAAAGTGTATAAAGGGGTTCAAGCCTCTTCTAGAAAAGGTCTAGTTACACCACTGCGAAGTGCATGAGATTAAAAAGCCTTTGACATCCAAATGTATTGTACACTGTAGTCTGTTCACATATTTTCCTGGGTTATATTTTATTGCTTTGGTGCTCATGCTTCGACAAACATATGTTGGCTTCTCAGCCTTGAGAAATTTGTCAGTAGTTTAACCATCTTCCTCTAGAGCCAACCATTAATATCATCACTGCCTATCAACATCGTTTTAAAAAAACAGTTTAATGAATCTTATTCAAGGAATTGTTCAATTGCTTAATGATGTTGGGTCAAGATGAAAATTCTGGACCCCCTCCGGGATTCAGACTGGTTTTATGTGCATGAAAGTAATATAATCTAACAATTTGAACAACTGAAGTACAAAATATTTTTGACATTTTATTTCAAGCGAACTGCCTTATAAATTCCATAGTTTAGAAATCGATGAATGCCGCCATAAAATGTCTGTGATTATACCCTATACTGGGCTAAGAAAATCCAACCAATATTGTAGGACTTTTGTGACGTTATATTTTTATCCTGGTATCTTTCTACAATGTCTAATTAAATCAAAAGACATTTCTGACTCTTGTGAAAACGAAAATGCTGTTTTTTATTAACCATTCATTCTTCATTCACACCAGGCAAATGTAGGGATCGTACCTAAAATAATGGTTCCAGGTCGCTTCTTTCCTTCCCTTTCGCCGAGGGACGTCATTCCTCATATGTGACGGGCTAACTGGCCATGGCTGACAAAAGCCCAGAAATCGTTTTGTTAGTCCTAATCGTTTTAAAGCTTGAATTATTTTGTTGTCGATCGTCCTAACTTTCAACTTGACTTCCCCTACCCTTCGTGAACATCTTAACCTAATATTACTCTCGGGGACCAAATGAGGGTTCGGCCCACAAATGTAGTATGTCTGTTATGGGTATAATCATCATCATCATAGGTATTCTGCCCTTATTGCCAGGTCACTTGCCGCAGCTGAGAAACTTCCATGCTACACGGCCCTCCGCTAACCTCTTCGTCTTCACGTATGATCTTTCTGTTTTTATATCATCCATTAATTGTAGTCTCCTTCGCCCCCTCCCTCTCTTTCCCGCCACTATACCCTCTAGGAGTTCCTCATGATACAATTTTTTCTTAGGCATGTCCCAACCAGTTCCTCTTCTTAATAATATCTAAAAGTGATCTTTCCCTCCCCATCATTTCTAACACTCTCTCATTCGTTTTCCACTCGATCCAACTAATTCTTTCCATTCTTCTTCATACCCACATTTCGAACGCTTCCAATCGATTTTCATCACTTTTAATTATGGGTATAAGAGTTTGTTAAATATTTACAGCAAATGATACTCGATTTTAGAGCGTTCATCTCAGGTGCGTAGAGTCCCTTGTTCGAACCTAGTTTGCGTCAAGTGGGCTTTGTAGTGAACAAATACCGTGTCCGTGGGTTTTCTCGGAGCTCACTTTCTTATTTCCAGCATTTCGTTCATTATCATCATCATCGCCTCCTTTAGCCTATACAGCATAATCTGGGACGTAAAATTGAAAATTTTCATTTTCATTTCAATATGAAAGAAAAGTATTGAAAATACACACGCACGCGCGTTCTGGTAAGTAAAACAACGAAATTACTCATCCATTTTGTTTCATTTGACGAACTTGATGCTCACAATTGTGTATTTGCTACTATACTATTACACGATATTATTTTAAAAACCATATAAACGCAAAATTAGACAAGTGGGTTTCCATAAACAATTTTTGTTTAGTTTATTGGAATATTCTTTATAAGCTGTGCTTCAAACTTCACATACTGTTTCCACAATGCAGCATACTACAATAATAATAAATATAAGTATGGTGAATTATTAACATTTTCATATTCTAAAAAAAAAAAATGGTTTGTTTTCAGTATGTAAAAGCCCTGCCTCCTGAAGCAGTAATGTCTCCCATAAGAAAACTTGCTGGCTATACCGTTGGTAGTCCTATATAAAGGATCGTAGTTGAGTAGTAGGCATGCATTTTTTTTTTTAAAGGAAAAGATACTAGTAAAACGTGTATCTGAGCTGTAAAGAAAAAAGAAAAAAGAGAGAAACAATATGTCATATTCAAGTACCGGCATGACATACCTTGGCATTTTTGTTAATGGACATTTCGCCAAAAATGGCTTTCTATGTAGCACATAATAGCCGCGAAACGACAGTTAATTTTAGCTTTATGACTTTACACTCTGTGCCATCGTCATCTGAAGGTTTGAAACTTCGTTTCTATGCGTTTCTTCGACATCAGAGTAATTATCATTCAGAGATCGCCAGCATCGTACTGTTAATTAGTGAAACAGTTCTTTCTTTTTTCCCTCCTTTCTGTGCGTTAGAAAAAAGTGTTGTTTTTTCTCACTTTTCTTCTTTCTTGTTACACAAAATGTCAACGAGAGAAGGTGATTAGTTCTGGGAAGAAAGGAAAGAAACGTGGACACTAGCTCCACCTGGCGCGGAGGCAGGGAAAAAGATACTGTAGCCATTTCGTTCTGCAAAGTTGATGATGCTAAATGAAGTGTTGGTGCTTAGTATATGCCGTGAACACTTCTTTCCTTCCTGCAAGATAAGGAATATTTGAAAGCTTAGTCTATTTTGTTTGTTTGTCTTCAGACCTAGCTCCGATTTCTATTTTCTATAGTTACTGGATAAATAGGGTTACCAGATTTCTAAAATGAGAAAGGAGGACACTTTGCCTCTCCACCACTAAAATGTTTCGGTATTGAATACATATTTGCAGCGACCCATTGCATTATCTTTAGTTCGCTGCACAGAATCATAGAATTTCCGCAAAATGAGGTGCCTCTATGAATATATAGCTATATATTACCAAGGGCGCAGATCCTGGGGGTCGGGGGGCCTGGACCCCCCCAAAGCTCATGTGGGCCCTTTATTGTATTTATGAATATACAATATTTGGCATAATTTGAATGTAATTTGTCTTAAAATCCTCATATATATACCTTCTGCATCTGAATGCCCCCCCAACCTTAAATTTACAGAGAAATCGGCGCCCTTGTATATTACTCCAAGTGAGCTATTTTTACAAGGAAAAAAGAGTAATATAATGTTTCCCTCATGATAAAAAAATACTTTTTTTATTGTTATTTCATATAGTCGTGGAAAATGTCCTTGAAAACCTTACGTTTTCCTTTAGGTGGCTCTTTGATTCTCAATATTACATACCAATCGAATATAGGGACTATACTAGACGTCATATATTTGAAGATACCATAGAATTAACAACAAAGAGACCTACAGTATGTGTACTTCGACTTATTATAGTATATGGAAATAGAGCGCCTTAATGGGCTTTCAAAATGCAAGACCACAGCTTACATGATATATGATACTTTATGAATACTCCCTTATATGTTCTCTTGTTTGAAGCTCTGAGATAGAGTTGAGAAATTATACATCTACATAGTTATTTCATAACAATGACCTAGAAATACGGCAAAAGAAAAGTAGTGTTCCGTTAACCAAAAAAAAAGTGGAAAGACAAGCTTGATCTGGGTATAATTTGGCTGCAATATGAGTTAGGGAATTAACAGTAAAATACTGAGTTTTTGTCATAAAAAATGTAGGTTCATATTGTGAGTTAAGTGATGTCAATTCCATGTTTCTTGATGACATTACGGTTCATAATAAACTACGATAAAATGTAAAAAAAAATATAACGGATTGAAGTTTCGGTTTCGTCCTGTAGATGTTAACCGTTGAAGAATGTGTACTGCCATCTAACGGCGCGATGTGTAACTTCTACTAACCTTTGTTTAAATACTAGAAAATGAGAGCTTTAGCCACCGTTACAAGTGAAGATGTTAATGAATAGACTCCATTAATGAATTCACCCGAGATAATCGTGATAATCGTTATAGTTATCAATTGCAAAAAGGAGAATTTAAAAACTCGCTTTCATTCAATAATTGTCATGTGGAATAACGGACGGGTTAAAGTTACCGTTACTCGTTAAAGTAGTAATGGACTGACATCATTAATCAACTGGGTCAAGATAATCGTTCCAGCAACCTATTGCCCGAAAAATAAAAATAAAAAATCCCTTTCGTACACCAGTCATCGTAGGGAGTAACAGACGTGCTTACTAACAATACACTACTTCCGTGACTCTGACCAAAAACTTCGTGGACACATTGAAAACCAGACACTACCTTAGGCAATCTGCAGAATGATCATGTTGGTACTGAAAGAAAATATTATTTTTCCTGTATTTTGTTTTACATTCTCATACGTGTTTGTTATATACAAAAGTTAAACACTATTATATTTTTATTATTTCATGTTCATGTAAAAGAGTAAAATAAATAAATAATTCCCACTTCCATTCCTACAGAAAATGCTATACAAAAATTATAAATTGCGACGCAAGATTAAATTTGTTCGCAAATTGATACACAAAATGGAACAATTAAATAAAAATATGCATATGAGCGGCTTGATCGAAAATAATGGTAAGTACTACTTGCGATGAAATTGAGATATTAGGTGGAATGGGTTGTGATCGAACCACAGAAGAATATGCTGGTAATTTAATTTCCGAAACGTACCTGCAAATAGTAGGGGAAGCTTGTTTTGTATGTGTCATTGCATTAAATTACATAGAAATGGTCAACCTTCTTTTTCAGTTTACTTAAGTTAGAAAATGTGACACACTATAATGTTCGGCAGCCCGGGTATTTCAGACATCGTTTCCACTTTTTGGAAAACCTCTTGGAACGCACTTTCTAGGATGTTGCAGAGATCTCTTGTCGTATCGTCCTGAATCTCCTCCATAGTTTGAAAACGACGTTCTTTCAAAGTCATTTTAAGTTTGGAAAACAGGAAAATGTCTGCTGAGGTTAGGTCTGGAAAATAGGGTGGATGGGACACAACAGGAGTCTGATGTTTTGCCAGGTAACTGCACATGAGAAGTGTTGCGTGAGTAGGCGCATTGGCACGGTGCACTATCCAAATCTGACTTATTAACTTTCTGCTGATTTGGCAACACTACGTTCTAGGTGGCAACTTTGTTTATGGTCTTTCATAGTCCTTGATGTCCTTCTTACGTTTCGTAGGTTTCTTTCAATTTCCTTGCTTTCACTCTTTGTAAGATATTCAGTTTCAAGTCGTTATTGCCTTTCTTTCATTTTGGAGACATTCAAAGTTTTCTCTTCTCTAACTCTCCGCTCCCTATGGTACATAGCAGCTTAAATTTTGATTATCTTCATTTGTTTTCATGATCAATCAGATGCAGACCCGTATCCAGGGGGTCTAGGGGGGCCGGAAACACCTAAATTTTTACTGTCCCCATAAAATATTCACGGTAGGCTTCCAAATAAACTATAATATGGTTGCCCCCCCTACATTTTTGGGCTGGCTACCGGCCTGATCAGATGTCGTATGTTTGTATCGGATTAACGGTTTGCATCGGAGACAAAATAAATCTTACAACTCTAGATTAGGTTTTAATCTCAAAAGCCTGTCCACTGTATTCACCAGTTTCACTGTTTCCTAACTAAAAAAGTACATTATATCTCTGTTGAGAGAATCACGGGAAGGGCAAACCGTTTACATTTAGAATTCTTCCTCTTTTGATTTGAACTGGATTTGATGATGTTACGTATCACGTCATCAACGAGACTTTTTTTTTCTTCTAACTGATTAGATTTCTATATGAAAGTCATTACATGTTTCAGTAACGTTCACAAATACGTTTCTGAACTGAGTTGTCGTCTTAATGGTAGTTTTGTAAAATAATTTTAAGGAGTTGTTCGTTATTCATTGTGGAAAGTAGTTTAATCAGTAAAGAAGTGGTAACTATAGCGACCCTATTCAAAATATGAAGTAATAGAAACAGAACTATCTGAAACAGGCCAATTCGTCCATTTTGGAACGGGCCATCTTTTTACAATTATAATAACAACAAGAAGATTTAAGACAATTTTAGTGAAACAGTCAACTTGGCCTTAGTGCTGTGACTTTAATTTTCAAATCTCCCGCAAGAGAGATGCATAGATAGATCTCTAAACCTTTCAGGAACTGAAATGTTTTCGCATGTGAAAGCAGCCCTCACTTCAGGTACTTTTCTAGTTGAGATAATTTCTTCAATAGCTTCTATTAAGTATTTCAATGATAATTTTATAGTAGTTCAGCTTCAGCATGGCAAGCCCATTTTGTTGCTAAGTTCTTTAAAGAAAGAAGCTTCTTCTCCGTTTATTTTTTTAAAAATTCTTTCGAAAATTGGATGCCTTTTGGGCTGCTTTCGATTAAACTGGGTCTATCTGTGGGTCATTCCCAGAAATGGGAAATTTCAAGTTGATTTTCTGAGGGAAAAATATGTTTGAGAAAATACACATTTCCTTTTTATTTTGAAGTATGTTGACATAGTAAGCGTGCGGTTATTTTGGTGGACGACAGAGATCAAAACACATTTTTCACATTTTTACTATATATATTTTTTTTTTTAATTCGTACATTCCACGGAGCTAATTGTACTCGACATGGAGTTGATAATCAGTGGCACAGAGTTCATCCCATCCATATAGAAAAATGATGTTTGTATATATATATATTCAATTTCAGAAGTCTTGCAAAACTTAAAAACGAAATTATATATGAAGAATCATATTTACTGTAAATTTTAGACCAGGCAGTTTCTGTCTTGAATAGAACACAAAATGTGGAACTTTTCTTGACATAAACAAGTAGATTTATTTTTACCGTTAGTAATACGAACGTATCTAACAACTGTTTAAAATTCATAGTGCAACGAAATTCTTGTCTAAAATAACTGCTTTCGAAATTATCTCATGTTGTGAAAGTTTTCACATTTCAAGTTTTTGAAGAGTTTCCTTCCACGTTGTAAAGTGATATAGGATCAGACGTCACTTGTACTTGTTCAATATTGTATTCTTCCCTCGTTTCAAGATTGATCTTCGACTTCTGAGAACAAAAATGTTTTTGTTTTTGTTCTTCCTCATAAATTTAATGTGGAACAAGTTATTTCCATCACTCTTATTACTGTATCCTTTACCCGAAGGGAATGTCTACTGTGTGAATAATCATTTAGAGATATTTTTGTCTGTTTTTAAAATCCCTTCTAAATGTCGTAACTTTCTTGGTGTACTATGTGAAATTTTGTAATTAATAATTGCTCTCATCGTTTTAAAACATCTACATTTTTCATAATTTTTCTTGCAAAAACTCTCAAAAGCGACTTATTTTCATTCTTTCTCTCTGGTTTGGTTTTCTTTCATTTGTCTAATAAGTAGCCCTACTTCATTGTAGTATTACCTTTTCTTCACCTTTGTAGGCAATCTTAGACATTTTGATATTTTTAATTTACATTTGTTTGAGGATAATTTTTAATTTGTTGTTGCCTTTCCAGCTGTCTATAATATTTGAGTTTCCAAGTGTCTTTTTTCTTTCTCTCTCTCTCTCTCTCTCTCTCTCTCTCTCTCTCTCTCTCTCTCTCTCTCTCTCTCTTCTACTTTTTGTACATTCTTCTATTGTTGTGTCTTACGTTTTCCCTCCTGTTTTCTTTCTCGATCTGCCAAAAAATAGACCACTTTAACTTTTTCAATTACCGATTATTTTTACTGGTAACATAAAAGTGTGCAATAGATTCAGACTTAGAAATACTAAGGTCGGATATCAGTAGATTTCATCGTGATGAGCATCTTGAGCTGGATCTTTGTTTATATCAACATGAGAGCTTGATCAAGGACTCTCAATGTCAATGCTATTGCTTCTGCTTTTTTGAGTAATCGTAAATGAGCTTAAAGCTAATAACGACGGGACTTACAGTTTAACGTGGATCTCAAACCACGAGATCAGGAGTAATGAACCCACATGTTCAGATTGGGATTATAACTTGCGACCCCAAATTCCAAAGGTGAATAACGTGCTTCATTTTAGTAACTTTAAATTTACAAACAAAATTAATTTTATCTCAACAAATAACGAAAAACAAGAAATGGTGTCTTACATTCGTTGAAACGAATTCTCTCACATGTAAAAGAGATCTCCTTACCCATTAATTCATTCAACAGAAAGTATGTTCAACTAACCAAAATAAGGTTTGTCCATTTTACACCATACTATCAGCTCCATGGACGTGAATACTACACGTAGTGTCATGGTTCTGAGGAAATTACCAATAAACATGCTCTGTATCTTGTTTCTCAAGGAAGAACAATGAGCTACACACACATGAGATAGTACACATGTTTTTTTAGTTGATATGATCTAGTAGTTAACATTTCTATCGACAACAAACATCTATAACTATTCTCTTATAAACTGCACCTTTGAGCTGATGAATAGAAAGTGTGACAGGGCAGATATTTTGTTTTATGTTCTACAGGAACTGTACTCCACAACATATCCCCACTGTTTCATTCACAACGTACATAATATAGCATCTTCCTTTCAAAAAAAAAAAAAAAAAAAAAATCTGCTAACCATAAGCGCTTCCAATTAGTAAAATATACCTAACTTTCATTCTTTCCATGGAGTTGATATAAAAGTTAGTTACAATAATTTAAAATATATATATTCTAAAGATATAATCATTTTTGAAAGTCATGACAGTGTAGATACTTCCTCACAGTATGTAGAATACAATCATATATATATATATATATATATATATATATATATATATATATATATATATATATATATATATATATATATATATATATATATATATATCTGACATTCAAAATCAGCAACATTGGAACACTACATATTGCACCCATGTGTTTGAAAATGTAACTAGTTACAGTTCATGGAGCTGACATTTTACATATATCGTAGTTATATTCTATAAATATTAAAATAATGTTTACATTCTAAATTTCAGTATTCCAATACCTTCCAGTGATGCTCTTTCTTAGATCATCAAGTACAATTACAAGGTCGTTGATACAAAACTGCATGGATTAGTATCATGAAATGACCACATTTGGAGAATGATTCATGTACTTATATTGGATTATTCCAGGAAATCAAACATAAACTATTTTTGTTGTAGTTCGTTTAAAACGGATTGTACATCACTGAGAGAACAGTTTGATTACAAAAAAACAAGTTGTTCGTGTTAATATCTAATAACACAGTTACTTTGTTCAACCTGTTTATTCTTAATCTGTACCTTTACTTTATCCTTGGTTCATTAAATTATTCGTATTCCATAATCTACCTATCTTACTTGGATCACAATCTAAATCTTAAATCTTCTTATTTAACATTTGTAATCATAGTAATCTTGTCTGGATCATCAATCTATCTGTTTCTTATCACATGCTATAAACTCATTAACTACGTAACAGTGTGTATTCCATTTGAAAGCACTTTGTGCCACTCACACATATCCAACATTCTCCCCCTTTACAAAATCAGAACTATAGCAAAAGAGACAAAATATTTTAACGAATATTACATCAAACTCAAGGATTCCAAATCTTATTTGTTCTCTTGTAATTCTTCCGACTTTTTCCTTTTAAATGTTAGAAATCTCAACTACACACAATATCTTATTTAACCTCTTTATTCTATATTTATGCCTATACTTTAATCTCAATTCCTTAAATCAATCGTGTTTTGTAAACCCACTATCCTTACTTACATCATAATATAAATCTAATTTAACATTCATAACCTTCATCTAAACTTGTCTTAAGGCTGCAGACTACTAAATATTTTTGAAAAACTAATAATTTTTCTTTTGCCCGTTTCTCGTAAGTGGAAAGAGGTAATAAAATGTAACTTACCACAATAATAGATAATGTTATTCTACACCTGAAAATACAAATCGGAAGAATTTTCAGTGTTGCCATCCATAGAAATTACAGTGTGACCAGAATTTGAATTACTCAAAACTTTAGGTAAAGGCAGCGACTAGAAAAATGAATTCAACGGTAATTGATGACTTATCATGCTGTCTATCCTTCTTGTTTACTACTTTTTAAATAATGTTTCTATTTATTTTGTAATGACTTATTTATTTTGTAAGAATTTATGTAAGGTTTATAAAATAAATAGAAATATTATTTAAAAAGTAGTAAACAAGAAGGATAGACAGCATGATAAGTCATCAACTACCGTTGAGTTTATTTTTCTAGTCGCTGCCTTTACCTAGATTTTTGAGTAATTCAAATTCTGGTCATACTGTTATTTCTATGGATGGCAACACTGAAAATTCTTTCGATCCGTATTTTCGGGTGTAAAATAGCATTATCTATTATTGTGGTAAGTTACATTTTATTACCTCTTTCCACTTACGAAAAACGGGCAAAAGAAAATTTATTAGTTTTTCAAAAATATTCAGTAGTCTGCCCCCTTAACATAACAACAATCTATCCATTTTTTGTTTGTACATATTACTCTCTTAACTACATAACGGTCTTGTATTATCTTTGTAAGCACTTTGTGCCATTCTCCATTATCCAATATCCAACAATTCTCCCCCTTTTACAAAATCAGAACCTACCAAAAGAGACAAAATATTTTAACGAATATTACATCAAACTCAAGGATTCCAAATCTTATTTGTTCTCTTGTAATTCTTCCGACTTTTTCCTTTTCTTTCGCTCATACCCTATGACCACCAGAAAATTGATCTGCGCCTGCATGGTGGTTTGTTTTTCAATGGTTCGAGCAATAATTTTATCTCGCTCCTCCAGTTGAACTGACATTACTTTGGTCTTTGGCTCAGAATATCTGTTTTTCTCGAACTATTTCGGACTTGAATCATTCGTGGCATTCCCTCGCCGTTCACTTCCTCTCTTCTGTTGCCAAGCCATTTTGCGATTACCTGTTTCACTCTCTTTGGTGATCGTACTTTCGAAGTTTCAATTGTTCCTATTGAAGGATAGCTTGCTTGTTTTTCTTCTATGGAATCGAACGCAAATAATTGGTTTGACTCATATGTTTCTTCCTTGCACCTACTCTCTTTCTTTTCTTTCTGTTCCACTTCACCTGACTTATGCTTTAGATTCTTAAGGGAAGGACAAACGTATGCAAAATGCCCTTGTTCCTTGCACTTGAAGCAAGCTTTGTTTCTGGCTGGGCACGTTTCGTTCCCGTGGCTCAATAAACAAGAAGAACAGCGATTCGAACTGATGTAAGACTTTTTACAACAGCGATAACACTCGTAGGTTCGTGGTTTCTCTTGAAGAGCTGTTTTTGTTTTCAAATAACAAATTCTTGGACCAATTTGCGAATTATCACATCTCTTTTGGTAAGTTCAGTCATAAACCAAGATTCTCGGATACCTTGTGGCTTTTCAGTGCTTGCATTACTCTCAACTATTGATTTCTTTTGGCCGTTACAACTCACCTTCCTACTGTCTGATTCACAAAAACTTGTTTATACTGTTAAAACGTAGATTTCTTCCGATTCGACTGCGCCAATGTTAGAAATCTCAACTACACACAATATCTTATTTAACCTCTTTATTCTATATTTATGCCTATACTTTAATCTCAATTCCTTAAATCAATCGTGTTTCGTAAACCCACTATCTTTACTTACATCATAATATACATCTTATTTAACATTCATAACCTTTCTCTAATCTTCTCTTAACATAACAACAATCTATCCATTTTTTGTTTGTACATATTACTCTCTTAACTACATAACGGTCTAGTATTATCTTTGTAAGCACTTTGTGCCATTCTCCATTATCCAATATCCAACAATTCTCTCCCTTTTAGGAATCTATCCATTTTTGTTTGCACATATTACTCTCATTAACTACGTAACAGTTTGTATTCCATTTGAAAGCACTTTGTGCCACTCACACATATCCAACAGTTCGCAACACAAAAGCCGCTTATTCGATCGATATTACAAAATTTGAAGTATTACGTTGATTAGCGATGATCTCAGGGCGGGCGGTGTCTTGCTGAAGGTCTCTTTAGCATCCATTAATTGAGATAATAGTCGAATAGTGCACAATTATAAAACCTTTCATACATCAATAAATCATTGAACTGTAATGTGCCAAAACATAAAGAGGAGCATCAACCTCTCTCGCCCCCTCCGTGCAGACGTCTATACTCACTATAAATTGTAGCTTAGAAATATGTTTCAGATTCACTATCATAATCATCACCACTTTATCCCAAGTTTTGTACAACGTTCTGCTTTCACTATATCAACGTTGGGTTATTTGTATTATCCGTTATTTGTAAATGTTCTTTCATTTTGAATTGGTTTGATTTTAGTTTAGCGTCCATTTCAGCAGCGAGAGTATATAAGTCATGGACCTATAGTTGAACATGGGATCCGAACCACATGAGCTCAGTTGGGAATAGAACCTAGGTTCCCCACGCCAAAGGAGCGTACACTAACCACTCAGACACGAGGGAGCTCACACGTCAGTATTCTCTTACATTCATCATTGCAGTTGGATATGAAAATATTGTACGTGTAACATGGTATTATTTTATAGTTTTTGAAATCTATAGGAAAAACGTTCCTTTAAAATGAGTTTATACTTTTCTTCGACTAGTATAACTTGCTTGACACGGAACTGAAATGAACTATGAATGCGAATAACTAAATAAGAAACAAAGTAATACAATGCATAAAATCGTATAATTTTCCGTTATTAGGGAGCGATGTGATCGACCAGCTTTCCGCTTCATGCAACAAACACAAGGCACGTCGAGAAGGAAATAGCATCAGCATTCTGTTTGGTTCTCTGAATGTAATAGAAAAGTTGTTTCCTATTGAACTGAAACATAGCGTTCGTTTGTTGTCTGAGGTTGTTCATTTTTGTGGACTCTAGTAATGGGAGAATATGCTCTGCATATCAATACTCAGCATGGGTACCACCTTGTTTTGTTTAGTACAAATATGTATCAATTTCCAGTTTTTTTTTAAAAGGTTGACAAATTGTTTTTATTACAAAACTAACCGAATTTCCTCGAACACCGCTTTCATTTTTTTTAGAAATTAGTTCTTAGTTTTAAATTGTTTGTTTTTTCCTTCTTAACTGTAGTAGCATAAACAGAAACGGGATTACCACTGTTAATCAAAACTATTTTCATCTATCTTAAATCCTAATTCAGATGAAACAGAATAAAATGTTAGCGAGTATTCATTTAAATAGATATCAGAAGCAATGAACAAAATCTGGAGCAGCCAATTCAGTCTGAAAGTACTGGTTTTACAAGCTAAAAAATGTTGAATTCACTCTATTCTAACGTATGTATACTATATCAGGAGTGGTCAACCTCGACTTGAGTGTCAGGGGAGGTAGCCCGTGGTGATCTGCGCCATACTGTATATATCGATGCCTATTATTGTTTTTGTGATTGTGTCTAGCGGCTAATGAAGAGAGATCGCAAATGATTTCTGATAAAAAGTAGCCCGCAGACTAGATGCGCATCCAGAAATTTGTGTTAGAAATTCCCATTAGTAGTTACTACGTCTATGTAGTATTGAATAGCTGTTATTCTACACCTAATAAAACGAAAGAAATTTTAAAGTACTGCCATCTATACCCTCAAAAAATAAGAAAACTGAATTGTTTTTATAAGAAAGAAAAGAATAGAGAAATAGTGACAGATCAAATCTTAAGATACATCAATTATTTCTCTCCTAGAGCAACCATAGTTTTCTTAAGAAAGTGCAGAAATGTCTGTCGAGTAACGAAGTTTGAGGGTCCAGATCCAGTATACCACCACCGTGGATACGCCACTGCGTCAGACCTGAAAGTGTTGGCCACCCATGGTGTATATTAACAGTGTACCAAATATCTTACTTTCTCATATTGGATAGTGTACTTGATAAAATGTACAGTACTGGAGTATTCCTCTTTGTTTCGTAATGCACTTTATGCATATTAGCCACCGCAAACTTAGTGTGGGCAATAATGGACAATCGGCAACATCGGATCATTACTTTGCGTCTTTTAACCCATTAAAAAGAGGGATGAGTGCACTTTTATCACTATCACTGACTTAACGTGTTAAGTCTGGTCTATTTACGAGTTTTAAGAACTAATAGCTTCATGCTAAAGTTCTTGTCGGGACAAAAAAAAAGTAGAGTAACACTGCCAAGCGTGCACCTAGAATTTTTTGCTGGGAGGGGTCCAAACCTTGTGGTAGACCCAATACTATAAGCCATTGAGTCTATGTAGCATAGAACTGGTATTGTTCTTCATCTGAAAAGACGATAAGTAATTTTAAAATACTTCCGCTCATATTTTCAGAAAAAAAAATGATAGAACTAAAAAATTTTGGAAGAGAAAGAGTACCGATGAAATGTTTATGTTACATTAATCATTTACCGGTTAAACTAGTTTTATTGAGAAAGCGTACAAATGTAGATTGAGTTAAGAAGTTTTGAGGGAGGTTCCGGACCCGGCGGAACTTCCAGTGGGTGCCCTGAACAGTTCTAATTAAACTTTAATAATAGATCATGTCCTTCATAGCCTCGATGTTGTACACGAACAAACAACAAGTAACATATACTAGTTAGTCATATACTAGTGGTCTCGCGATTTGCCTGTACATGGATTAACCGTTTTAGAGTTTATTATTGCATGATTTCGGTTTATTGAAAGAAAACATAATTTATATTCAGTACAACTATTGCTGCCTACGATATTAGAAATGTTTCGTCTCGTCTCGTTTCTTGTCTCGAAAACGGATTTTAGGATCTTCTGTCTAGTATAACTTCGATGCTACAGGGGACTCCAAACTTCACTCAATTCACACTCAAATATACCTCAAATCCCCCAATTATATGGTTAGCGCTGACTTTTGGAGTTGGAGATTCGGGTTTGATTCCTGCTGGGACCCATGTTATTATTAAATCCATGTCTTCAGTAGTCTCGCTGGCAAAGAGGCACACCAACCTCAATACTAATCCAACTCTATTTGTAAGACACAACTTCTCTGGTGTAACTTTGCTTTCCACCAAAACAATAACATATTCCTGATTCTGTAAATATTTCACTCAATTGGTGCACAATACTGGTTTACACTCTAGGCGATATTCCATCATTGTCATTTAACTGTAAGTGAACTAACAAAATGGTCAGTAAAGAACATAATTTAAACAAACGATCCCAATTACTTATCCTCGTATCTAATATTCGATACAAAATGTTTGGGTAAAAGAAGAAAAACTATTCAAGTCAAAGACCCTTGTCTAAAGGTCTAAAGGTTTCAAACATATTCATACACAAACAGACAAATCCTTACTACCTGCTCCTTCTCTTTAGAGAAGACAAGAGAAAATCAACCCTTCATGGCGTTTTGTAACTATCCCTTTTAAATTATGGCTTTTTTGAGGTATTTTGTAGACTTTCACTCAATCATCTATTGCGTCAAGACTATTTATCGTAGGATCATGGTTCATTCCCCGTTTTGTTTCTAGTAAATCAGTGTTTCCAACTGCGTCCGTAAAATTTCCCTAGAGTGTACCAAATGCGGGAAATTTCCGCTCGAAGTTGGAAAAAGGGATTTTCTTTTTTAAAAATTCCCTTTTTAATCGCGAATATCTCCCCTTTGGTATAGGATAAGATCATGCGAATGCTACTAAAAAAACTTTGCTTTATGGTGAAGAGAATGAGACACAAAGAGTGACCCTGTGATGAATAGTTTTGATGCTACAGCCGATTTACATATTTTCCCTTGATAATACTTTTTAGTGAATTTCTATACTATCATCATCATCATCAAGACTGTTCATTGTGGGAACATGAATTGTACCTCGTTTTCTTTGCCATGAACTCGTCTTTCGAACGGTATCACTCGCATGTCTCTAGCATGTACCATAGTGGAGAAAATTTGCGAAAAAAGTAAATTTTTGTCAAAAAATCAAATCCCTTTTTCCCTGATTTTGGGCCCCTCTGCCCGGACCCTGTGTCAACTGGAAAATGGGTTATCCATTGCTCACATAGGGGAAAGCTGGTACTGTTTGCACATGGGGCAATATTTTTCTCTCCCTTATTTTTCAAGATATAACATTGAAACTTCGTACAGTTATTACACATAGTATGTAATATGTTTGAAATTTTTTGGGGCTCAGTGGGTTGACACAGGGGCCGGCCAGAGGGGCCCAAAATCGGGGAAAAATGGATTTTTGGCAAAACTTCCCTTTTTGCGAATTTTCTCCACTATGGTACATGTTAGAGTCATACGAATAGTTCCTTTGAAAGACTGGTTCATGCCAAAGGAAACGAGATGCGTATCATGACTTTAGAATAAATAGTGATAATACTGTAGATACTTTACTAAAGTAATTGACTAAAAATGTGTAAAAAATTTAAAAAATAAAGAAATCGAGATTTTTTTTGACACACGTCTGTTGGCTCTAGCAACATGAATCATACCTCATTTTTTCAGCGTAAGGCAGCCTTTCAAATGGTACTACTCAAATTTCGCTATCGTGTACCTGTGAAGATAAAAATGGGGAAAAGGGAATTTTTCTTTTAAAAAATCCCTTTTTCCATTTTGGACGAGATTTTCCCGCTTCTGGTACACGATAGGGTGATTTGAGTGGTACATTCCGAAAGCCTGTCTCATAACAAAGCCAACGAGGTACAAACCATGATTCTAGGATAAATAGTAATGTGCCAGAGATTTTTTAAAAAATCTTTTCAAATATACCATTTTTTTAAACCCATCGTCCATGCTTGTGACGTCACAGCCCACAGACAGAGCACGCAACGATGCAAAATGCCCATAAAATATGTTCTATGATGCTTCCATATTTGAATGAATGCAAGAAACCCGGTCTAAAAAGCTTTACTAGAGTGTTATAAAGCAAATTACGAAGGTCGACGCCATGGCACAGGTGTTGTGCCATCATAATTTAAAAGGGCTATACAATAAAGACAAAAAATGACGACTCAACATAACTAAATCAATAGATTCCTTATCCAAAAAATTGTTAGTGAAATTTTAACACAATTCTTTTCTCGTATATTTTATTCTTCCGTTCCCTTGTATCAGTTTCTTCCGATGAAACAAATCTCACTTTACTACAAAAGGTTATTACCTAGTTAATGATAGTCAAATCTACATACGTATCAATACTCCATGTGTTTCTCTACATCCCTTCTGTTCTTCCAATCCAAATACCTACTATTTTACACATCAATACCATTTTTTTTTGGGGGGGGGGTCAATAATGACCCGTGTAAGTCTTACGTTTTTGGAACTCGACTGAGGGCGCTCAGCTGTCTACCAAAATAAATGATTCTTTAAAACGTCATGAGTCTTCCATAATCTTCCGTAACTTAATTTTTTTTATAATAATTGAAAACGAAATTTCGAAAACTATTCACTATCCAAATGTTAACTTCCTGGAGCTTTTCATGGTTATTATAATAGAAATCAGAGATCTTTCCAAAAGGGTAGCTAAATTAATTAAAATAACGGTGCATAAGAATAAAAACCCATTCTAAAACTTTCGTGAATTTTTATTTGATTATAACGGAATCTTACATATGCAGACAGGTTTCTAAAGTCTAGAAATTTATATTCCACAACAGTACAAGCCCGGATCTGTATACAAATACAGTTAAATTTCATTTCCTCGATAATATTCTCTTTTTATAGCGGTAAACTAATTATGTTTGCTCACACCAACGATTTTTTCCATCAACGCCAACCGGATGTTATTCAATATTTAATTTCACATTTATTCCATTTCTAATTTAATCAGAAACTAACTAAAATTACATTTCAAAATATAATTTTGTTATGTATAGCTTCATCCATACACAAATAAATTAATTTCATACTAATTATCATTCGTATATCAATTCATATAACTGTGAACTTTATCATATATTGTGAATTAAGGCACACCTACTAATTACTTTCAACCAAATCACAAAATTGTCCATCTCGTATATCTTACCTACTAACAACCCGTTATTATTGTGCAATCATAGCTCTTGATGTCGCTGACATGAATAGTGACGTGCCCAATGCCATTTAAGTCTATGTTCAGTCCCATCGGGAGGGAGAAATAAACTGTCAAAAATTACTGACATTATGTCGAATTTATAGTTTTCGGAGTCGGGAAAACGGCTGAAATGACTTTTGAAACTTGGTTAAAGGCACGGGTAAAAGTGGATCTGAAAAGGTAGGGGGACGGTAAATAGCGACATGATGTTACGCCGTCCCCCTTCCTATCTTTGCATACTGTAATTTTTTAAGAACTGGAGAACGCCGTACATATTTTGTCGAGGTCGGGGAACGGCGTCTCCCCGCGTTCTCCCTCACTTTTACCCCTGGTTAAAGGGTGTATTCTCTGAGGGTAGAATATTTCAAAATTTATGCCAAAGGTAGAGTATCTTCTGTATTTTTATCATTATACTTTAATTGAAATGCATATTTTCTAAGTGCAAAAGGAATTCAAATGTTTCCATGAACCTATCCTTCCCGTGGGAAGAACGGGGATTTTAGCTAATATATGAAGAGCAGACCGAGAGAGGGGGGCCAAGCCACAAAAACTAAATTCCGAGAAATCGAAGGGTAAAGTTTAGAACAAATAACTGCAAATTTTCCCCTGTGAAAGTGATTATTTTATTTCTACATACCACTCTACAGACATCTGTGCAACTTTTAATCATACATGATATAAAGTGTGTTGTATAAAGAGTAATAAACGAATATTACTAATGTAACGGAATTATTTTGCAGTGATGATATCTGGAAGTTTATTTAATACAAACTAAATACAATAACTTGGGTTAGATTTGTTAGCTAACCTAACCTAAATTCACCAAATTGTCCGTGTTGTGGTCTGATTTCAGATTTCAGTAGAATGGGTGGTACGCAGGTGGAATAAATGGCATCATTTTTATCAGATCAATATACTTCTTGATCGTTGATCTTCTACCATCAGGAAAGTTGATCTTCCATCCATCCAAGCTATCCAACAGAGGCCATAGATCATCCGCAGCGGATACAATACATTTGCTCCCTGTGCCTCGATGTTTCTGGAACACACGAAATTTCTTCAATACCTCAACTGATGAGTAGGTACACTTAACCAAGATGAACCCAGGTTCAGTAGCCGATACTCTGACAGCAGTCACCTTTCCCATTTTCACCTTGCTGTCAGTTTCATCCACTGTGTCTTTGAATAACACTTTGGAAATGGATTGAACATCTTTCATATCAGATGACATGCGTATTACATGAAATGGATCCTGCACTCTGCTCTTCCAACAAGATTGTACCACAAGATCGTTCACGCATGTACACTCATATCCAAAATTATTGTCGCATATCTATAACAGTCTTCTTGTAAGAATATAATTTGATAATGATTTTGCAGGTTACTTTTAATACTGATACTATGTGTATAATCGGAAAATGTATATTTATGGTAAATTTTATAGAAAGACAATTATAAATACGAAAATTAGAGTGAGTAAAACAAAATGTTGCTAAATGGACAAGAAAGTTTTATTTTCGTTTTATTGTTCTTATTTACTGCTCTTTTGACATTAAATTTGCCACATACATGTCTTTGCCGATTATACACATAGTAACATTGTAAAAAATACCGGGCGAATTCGTTATCAAATTATATTCCTTCAACAACATATTTATAGACATGCGACAATAATTTTGGACAGGAGTGTACATATACCTTGTTTTCCTGATTTTTTTTCTCGATAACCACAAAATCAGCATTACACGGCACAAAGGTATGGCTTGGAACCAGGTAGTAGTAACATATTTCTTCAAACTTATGTGAATGAAACAATGTAATACAACAAGAAAATAGTAATGTTCTTTTTTTGTCCAAAGCAGTAGTCCGAAAAGATACATAGTTCTATCCTGTGTAGAACATGGCCCGGATTCAGAAGAAATTCCAGCAAGTAGGATCCGATTTCAAATGAACCACGAGATGCTACTGTTTCTAGGCACATACACATGCATACATTTTTCATATTGCATTGCTGTTTACTGTTCCATTGTTTTGTTTTGTTTTCTACCAACATTTCGTTTCCGCATTTAACACTTGTTTACGAACTTTTGTTGCAGTTGTTTTTGGTAGCGTGCTACCATGCTCCGCCATCTTTTTTTACAAGCAGACATGTCTTCTGATTGGCCATTACAGCTGGACTGTGATTTGACCTCTTCTCTCAGGACACGAGTTGTTGTGCAGTAAACCAACTATTTTCACATATTTTCATTCCTATTTTTGAAGACACAGGGAACAAATTACAGACACACTTAGTTCGGAAACTGATAGACATATGACAGAGCAATGCGTTTCCACCATAATTTCATTTTTCGTCGGAGTGTGGTTTGGCCCCTTTTCTGAGTCAGCCCTTCATATACATAACATTTTCTCCAAATTGTCCATATAGTAGTTTTGCCAATTTTTATTGGTGGCCAACATAGGTTTTATGAAGTCCATGAGATTTAGTACATAGGGCTACTTTTAAACTGTAATCGTCCGTATATGGATTGCTCTGCACTCGTTGAGTTGAACCGAAGACTCCTTAAGAAAATAAAAAGTATAGTATACTTTTGAAGAGCATTCGACATAAATTCCTGGTACAAGAATCGCAGCATTATCTAGCTTTTTAAAGCCCCTTGGACTTCCGAGTGCTCCTCTCAGAAGAAACGATACATTCTACACAGAGCTAAAACCTAAAATATGTTACCTCCGCGTTAATACCATTCTAGATAGAAGTAGTGTATTATATATTTTGCATTTTCGTTTATAGTCATGATAGAATACTGCAAAAGTCATGATTTACCTAATAATCCCTGCTCGCGCCAAGTGGGCTTTACCGTATACAAACACCATATGTGTGAGTTTTCTCGAGATCTTTCCGTTTCCCTTCACTAGCTTTATTTTACTATTTCATTCATTATCATTATTACTGTCTTCCTTAACCTCAATGAATAACATGGGATGCTAGAATTTAAAGAAAAAAAAACACTTATCTACCTGTAATCTTTATATTTTTAACGTCTGCTGTTGTGCCCTAACATAATAGAATTACCTTTTAAAAGTTTTGATTTTTTTTTATTTTCAGCTTAGTGTCCCTTTCAGCAGCAAGGTTATATGAAACGTGATTTTTTAAAGAGTAAATAAATAAATTTAAATTTCTCTGAATATGTGATAAGAAATCTCAAACATGATCAAACAAATGTATGTACGCATATGTTTTCAATGAAAACTGCATAGCACATTCGATTCATTCCCGTTGTGCCTAATTCCCGTTCTGCCTACAGGCTCTTCAGCATAGATGTGGTTGCATGCTGTTTACATTTTGAACAGCGATGATGAGATCTTTATTTAAATTGTATTGGCTATATTGACGATATGTGGTGTTTAGTATTGTTAGTATTTACATTGACAGTATAAATGAAATGAAATGAATTTTTTAAGTTTTACGTTCTACGGTAATGCTGGCTAGGCTAAAGGAGACGGTGATGATGAGAAATGAATGAAATAGTGGAAAGTGGGAGGAAACGGTAGAACACCGAGAAAACCCACACACACGTTATTTGTCCACCACAAAGCTCACCTGGCTTGAGCTGGGATCGAACCATGGCCCCATGCAGCAGAGGTGAACGCTCTGCCCCTGAGCCATTGCGGCTTTTTTTTTTGTTTACAATATAAGCACGACATATTGCGTGTAGTACAGAATCATGTATAGGGGAGAAAGCATCTGATCATGCATAGAGGTGATGCCGGAAAAAGAGCTGTGATGTAGAAGACAAAGGCTCTTTTAACAACAACAACAAAAAAAAGACCGAATTATGCATCTTCTTGCATTGTTTGTTTAATATATGGCCAAACATATCTTGAGGATGTGAACTGTAGCACCTTTTACGTACTGCGAGCCTTAGGATGGTGGAGATCATGTGGAGATGAACTACTGGAAAACTGAATAAAATTTTGTTGTGAAATGACTTGATATTAGGCCGAAATAAGTTTATTTTATGTTCATTTCAGTTACAATGTCAAACGTTTTTCTTGTAAATGAATCAATTAATTTTCCATTTCTCTGTAAGTATTAAAAAATCACATCTTTACTAAAGTAGACGTGAATAACGCTGCTAATAACAGAACTGTACCTAGTTATTTTTCCGAGAAGATCAAGTAGAATAACATCTAAAATATATGATAAAACTTGAAGAAATAGTTATTCTTCTTACAGAATCTATTAGAATTACTTAAAAAAATCCCTAGAAAAGATTCCTCACTGCACAGAATTCCCCGTCTCGAAAGATTAGGCAGAACGGGAATTACCGTTCTGCCTAAATATACGATCATTAAAAATATTTTCTACAAAGTGCTGGAGGGCCTTTAGGCAGAACGGGAAGACACCAGCACATTAAATTTCTAAGCATATATATATATATATATATATATATATATATAGAGAGAGAGAGAGAGAGAGAGAGAGAGGCGAATCCAAGGGAGGTTACAGGGGCTATAGCCCTCCCCCTTGACGCTCTGGTATACACTGGATAAAACTGCAAACTATGGTTTAGCCCCTCCCCTCCCTTGATCATATCCTGGATCCGCCACTATATATATATATATGAATGCCCTTTTAAAACTGAAGTTTTCCTTCACTGACATCAGCAAAATCAATTAGTTGTGTTTAGTTACGTGCACCCAAAGTCATTACATATCTATTTTTCCCAGTCACTCATCGGAAAAGGTACTTCAATTTCCCTCTCTTCTTTTCCTTCTTTCTTTTTCATCAAAAGAAGAAAAAAGTAATTATATGTATGACTTCATCACAAATGCACGCCGATAAATGAAAAACAAAAATAGTATTGATATGTGTCATTTTTGTGTGGAGGAGAAGGATTTCGTTATAATGCAAATAAGTCAAGGGAGAGAGGTACAATAGATGTTTTACCTGCTAAAATAAGCTCTTCTTTTTATATTTATAAAACCTTCTGTAATTAGCTCGAGTTGGCCTCGGATGATATTAAAAGTCAAACTCATAACAGACGTTCAATCAATATTGCCTCTTTTTTTTTTTCCAAGAAATGGTTCGTGTTTGAACAGGGGGATATCAAAGCTTGACATGTGAATTAAGCTTAATTTAATTTACAGTTTTCTTTTTTTAAGTTTTCCCTGAAAAAGAAATATCCGTTAACTAAATTTGTATGAAAGAACATACGTTTAGTAATTTATGGACAAACGGGATATGGATGGAAAAAATCTATCGGAATGGAACGCATTTTAGAAACAATACATAGGGTTTTTAAAGCATTTACTTGTGTCACAGCATACTTTCATATTATACAAATCATCATCATATAGGATTTCATGTTTCTTTTGGTAAAATACATAGTGGTTACCAAATACTTCTTTTTTTCTTTTCCATACCATTCTATTGTTCAATTCATTGTAGTTATGATGGGAATGGCAGAACAAAAACAAAGTTTTTTTCCTTTCTTTTTTTTCAAACTTGAATTTGTAATGCTCATGAATAGAGAGATGAAGGTTTCTCTCGTTTCTATGTCCTGGTATTTACGCTTTTCTGAAACTGAAAATATCTTGGAATGCAGATTTTGGTATGAACAAGATATACTGCAACTAACTAAATTAGGTATATTTGTGCCTTGATACACTACAAAAAGAACCAGACAAAGCAAGGGGACACAGATAAAAATATCCATTCAACTTTTAAATAGTTTTTTGCGGACCTCCTCGTGTGAGGAAGATATTAAATGGCCAGCAATAAATGTCAACCATTTAATTAAGTTCATTTTTTTTTCAAAAATGCCACTTTTTATTCTTTACTTACTGTATAACAAAGCTTTCGAAAAATATTTTTAAAAAGGACTAATTCTGATGGTTTTATACGTGCGTGCGTGTGTGTGTGCTGCAGACGAAAAATGAAAATTAAAATTACCCTATTTTGCAGACAACTCAAAACAACGTTGATGTTTAATGGCGGTTGTTTCTAAAAAAGACATGTTGCGCGAAGCTTACAATTAAAAATTCTAAACAGTTTTCTTCAGGTGCTAGAAGAGAACCTCCATTGTTCTCTACACATGAATAAATGCAAAGTTTAAATCTGAAACATTGTGGAAATGTTATTGAAAACGAATTGCTCATTTAAAGAAATTTCATTATTTATTTTATTTTCACTTTTTTTTCCCCTTACATACTGATCCACATTACAGTAAATTGCATGTTATTCTCTTGTTGCGTCATTCATAAAATCAAGTTTACGTGCATTTATTCATTTGCCCTACAGAGCGAACTAAATATTGCGATAAAAAAAACCTTTTATTCTTCAAATACCTTTGGAATTTTCAAAACTTTTGTATTTTTTTCTGATAAGGAAAATATTGTAAATGCTATTTATAAAACTTTTGACAAAGTTTAGCAGCTATAAATTTTATGTTACACTTTCGTTCAACATACGTTAACTGACTGTTCTCATTCTGAGTTTTCCTTTCATATCGGAATTAATCGACACATCAACACAATTATACCTTATCTTTTGGAAAACGCAATGTGTTTAGAAACACGCTTTCATTTTTACAGTGTTAGTTGTTAAGGAGAACGAAATATTTGGATTATCACAAATTATAGCCATTTTCAGTCTTACGACAGGCCTTTTCCATCTTCTTCTTCTTCTTCTTCCTTGCTTAATTAAGAATGGTCATTGGATTCGGTCTTGAATATTTGGCCTGATTGGTCTTTAACCTAACCTATCATATCATAGAGTTATGACTTAGATAAATTATTTTTGTCCGTCATTTTTAGGCTAAATTAAGACACTTGTTTTGCCTATTCCTCCTTTCGTCTAAAATAGCAAAACAATAAAGAATCATGAATATCGAGATAAATCATGATTTTTGTCGATATTACAATTTCATTGATTTTCTCGCAGCTTAACTTTTAATTGGCCTTCTAACCAGAGACGAGGTGTTTCCAATTATATGACCCTTCGGCTTTATCTAATCAGTAAACACATACGCATATGTTTATTGTAACGTAAACATCTAATCAACTTTCTACAAAATTAGAAATGTTGATCATGGGGTCAAGGTAATATCAATATCAATAATGCAGTACATACGATCGATTTCTCTAATCTTCAGATAGAAGGGAATTTTATTTTGCAATTTCTCTGCAGTTTTATTTCCGTGATTCTTCTATTGTCTGCCATTTTTGGTGTAACGAGGATTAGGCAAATAAAGCTTCTTATTTAGTCTAAAATGGTGGACATAAATTTTATCATAATTGTATGAGGTATTTGGTTTGCCTAAACGATGCACCAGTAAAAGCTACTTATGAAACTGACCCTTGTTTACTGTATTTTTTTTTACAAATTGTATTGTATTGTATTTGTATTTATTGTATTGTATTTTTTACACGTAGAGCTGGAAAAATTGCGGGCGCCAGTTCGCCATAACATCTGAAAATCGTTTCTGGTGCCTAGCTAATTAAAGGTCAAAAGCAAGACTATATATATTATTGTGGCACCTAATTCGTTGTCAGATGATTTTTTTTTCGAATAGTGTGTGCATGAACATAAAAAGGTATGGAAATTTATTATGGTAAAGTTATATGTATTATGTATTAATTTGGGAAAATCAATGACTCCGTGACTTTACAACCGAGGAAGCTCTTTGCGCCCATCACTACCTATTGTTTGTGTTTCTCTAACCGTAAGATGCAGTTCTAAGACTCTCTAATTCAAGTAACTTCGTAATTATTTTCAATATTATGCCCTATCTGCTAGTGATGTTGGCTTGAAAGAGAAAATAACTATTTTGGATTCGTTTCTCTGTCCGCCATGGTGTGTGCAACGTTTGGTATCTGGAGAAGGAAAAGAGTTATCGAAAAACGGTTGTCAGATTGGAAATATTATCGCTACGTATGTGTCAGTAAAGTCGCCAGTAATCTATTTGAGATATTCGAGTAGGACTGTTACTTCCAAGTGAATGCTCTGTCACATCACAGGTTGCTGCTTCCATTCTCAGTAAGTTACATAGAGAGATCAAGAAGTAAGCAGAAAACTTAGCGCTGATAAACAACAGTGATGATAGGTAAATAAGGGATAAGTCAGTCGTTTTCCAAACTCTTGGATTCATGAACAATCATACACAGCCAACATTTGTTTTATTTCATTCCTCCTTCTTTGCTGAACCTTCCTCTCTGACTTCTCTCTGATCATAAAAGCGTGCTCTCGTGTCACACATCGAAATTAAAAATCACACACACATACACACACACACACATATATATATATATATATATATATATATATATATATATATATATATATATATATATATATATATATATATATATATATATATATATATATATAATTTTATACTTTTCTGGTCTTCGTCCGGAGACGCAAACTGCACTATCTGACAACGTCGTACTTAGAGAATCATTGGTTAGGTCTACCGATCCTTCAAATAGTTAGATTGATTCGTTTCACATGGCAGTTAAAGTCGATACACGTTGTCACTAGGACCACTTGTTAGTGTAACAATCGATGTAACTGTTTGGTGGATTCGTAGAGCAATGCTAATGGTCCTAAGTTTATCTACGACGTTGCCACATAGTGAAATATTTGAGTCCCCATAGCTGCTGAAGGAGGCCCCGGAGGGTATAACATTATATAATATTTTGACCTTAAGAATAGCGCTCTGTTGTCCATGGGCGCCATTTTTAGAATACCCTACCCATTTTTAGAATATATATATATAAGCGGTATAAGCGGTTCGGGAGAAGACCATGGTAAGCACCACTTTCGGTAAAATTGAGTTGTTAGGTGGAATAGATTAGAATCGGATCACAGAACAGTATGCAGGTAGTTTAATTTCAGAAATGTGCCTGAAGATGGCAGGGAAGCTTGGTTGGTAATGTGTCATTGCATTACGTTGCATAGGAATGTTGAATTTTGTTTTCTAGTTTACTCGAAAGTTAGAAAAATGTGACACAGCATTGTCTTCCTCCGAGCCACTCATCTACAATCATATGCGCTCATATATCAATTTCCAGATATTTTATTACTCTTACCATTACATTAGAAGAGTACATTTAATCAAACATCTTGGTTGTACAAAGAAAAAGAGTATACAGGGTGGCCCAAAAGTAGGTATACAGTAGCAGCTAAATGTTAATTACAATTTTCAGGCGTGCAAGTATTCGAAATGTCCTCATTCAACAATTCAATGTTCTTCAAACCTACCCAGAAGGCTGCGACAAACATTACGACAGAAACTTTTGTCCGAGTCAATATAATACCTGTGTCCGAATCTGTTTACTAAATTTATCCTTGATGCGATAAATTCTTGAACGTGTTGCTGCGTGCTTATAATGTACGAACATGCTAAGTACTTTTCCAATAGGTTTTAAGATTGTACTTTATTTGCTCTTCATCGAAATTGCAGTCTTCATTCAAAATATTAAGATATCCAAAAATGAAAAAGAAAAAAGAAATTACAAACAAGAAGTTATGGCAATACTATGATTGTATACCTACTTTTGGCCCACTCTGTATATGTGATTTTAACTTTAAAAACAAAATAACTAAGTCTACAGAATGTGAATGTCAAACTCGCATCTTTATACATAGGAAAAACAAAAAAAAATAAAGTTTCAAACCATTTTAAAAAATAGAAATTAAGTTCTTAAAAAATCCACAACTTTCTGAAAGCTGAAAGTATAAAGTCTAAATGGTTTTACGAGTAAATCCACTCCAACTTTCTCTTTCCTCAGATTTTCCTTTTTCGTTTAACTTGGGACAAGCTAATAACGTCACTACTCTTCATTCCCGTGACAGAGAGTACACACTCAACGATGTTTCTTCTAGATAAACATTGCACCTTTCCTAGTTGCTGTCTTCTGTTCTAAATCAAAGAACAGTTAATTTTTCAACTCAATTGAAGACCTTAGTGCAACACTTAAATAAACCACTTGTTTGTAGAATATGGCAAAACAATTCTCAATAGATTTTTTAAAATACACTTATTTCTTATAGTTAATAATTATGATGTAACCAGTGAATTCTTGTATATTAAATATTTCTAGTTCGTAAATGCCATTATACCTCTTCATAAATCTTAAAAATTAAAAAAAAAGCTGGTAAAAATAAATAGTTATTATCATACAGGTAGCCAAATAGGTTACTGAGTAATATACAACATAAATAAACTTCTTCCAAACGTTTACCAGTAGGTAACTGTAGATAGGCTTAAGATAGCAGTCAAATATTATCTTCAAACACTTTATTACATCTAATTCTGTAATTCACAAAAAAAAAAAACTCAAAAATAATATCTTATATAATAAAACCTTTAATGCTTCTGAAACATTGATACTTCACAACAAATACATTTTATGCAATGGGCTTTTCTTTAACTGCCCATATTTCATTACGTCATTTTCGTTATTAACTGCGTTTAGTGCTCCACTATTGATGTGTTTTTCTTCGTTTAGTATAAATATGTTTATAAAATACAGTACTGTACTTCATTCAGTGTTGTCGGCTTAATCGTATTTTTTCAGTTTTGTGTTTTTCTTTAATTAATATACAAACACCGTAAATAAGTGTGTGGTGTGTGTGATAGTCTACAGTGTCACTGGACTATATAGCGTCATGCACGGGAGCAGCTTGTGATTAAAACTTCTGATCTTGATAAGTTACATTTATTGAGTTATAAAACGACACGCCTTTTTATTAACCATTTGAGAAATACTATGCAATTTAGGAGCTATGAAATCATGATTTTTTAAAAAAAACAATTATGCGACCAGGGCCCGATTCACCTGGTGATCGGTTAACAGGGACTCTACTGTAATTTTACAGGGGGCCGCAATGGCTCAGTGGTAGTGCATTCACCCGTAATGCATGGGATCCCTGGGTCGATTCCGGCTCGCGCCAAGTGAACTTTGTGGTGGACAAACATCATGTGCGTGGGTTTCCTCAGGGTTCTCTCATTTCCTCCCACTTTCTTCATTCCATCATTTCATTCATTTCTCATCATCACCGTCTCCTCTAGCCAAGCCAGCATATGCATGGGACCTAAAACTCAAAGAAATCGTTTGTAATTTTACAATTTATTAGCGTTTAACGGATAAAAAAATGTCCAAAAACGAGTCATATGTTGATTGCTAGATATCATTAAACTAAATAAAATGATAAGGGTGATTGTGCTTCATCGATTGTCAAAAGGATTTCGACCGGGTCAATTGGACGAAACTTTTGAAAATACTTAAAGAAATCGGGGTAAACTGGAGAGACCGACGACTCATTCGAAACGTGTACATAGGACAACAAGTAGGATTGCGCTTGAATGAAGGAGAAACCAATTGTGTGGAGTTTGGAAGGGGAGTCAAACAAGGATGTAGTATGTCGCCACAACTATTCAACATTTAAAGTGAATGTTTAATGAAGGAAACATTAATGAGAACTGGGGATTTCAAGATTGGAGTGCAGACCATTAACAAGATCAGGTACGCAGATGAAACGGTTATTATAACTAGAATCGAAGAACTTCAGGAAATGACTGACAAAATAGCTGACACTGGGAAACTATATGGAATGGAAATCAATATCTAAAAGTCGAAAGTCATGAGAATATCCCGTGTAACGCTCCCTTACGGGTCACAGTAGAACAAAGAGAACTTGAAGACGTCGATCATTTCAAGTATCTAGGAAGTATTTTGACGAGAGACGCTTACTGCACCTTAGAGGTCTGCACGGGCCAGAATTTTTAGTCCGGGCCCTGCCCGGCCCGTGAATTTATAATATGAGGTCCGATCCGAGTCCGAAATATGTTTTAGCATTTAGGCCCGAGCCCGGCCCGAGCTCGTGTGATAATCAAATGAGCCCGAAATAAGCCCGAATCACAAAAGCTTAATAATTAACGCAAAATTGTATTTTTACTTACAGCAATTAGAGGTTTAATTTTGCAGTTGTGATTTAAAAGTTCTCCAGAAAGAACGGTCTAATAAATATCGTTTTACAGTAGATTTACAAGGCCCGAGAAATATGGTTGTATATTTAAAAATTTACAGCCCGAGCCCATCCCGGGTCCGAAGAGATATATACTCTGTAGGCTTGACTCCGGCCCGCGGGCTCGGTCAGAGCCCGTGCAGACCTCTGCTGCACCTAAGAGATTAGGTGAAGAATAGCCATAGCCAAAGAAGCATTTAACAAAAAAAGATCACTCTTAACTAGTAGGCTCACAGTCAGTATTGGACTCAAAAAGAAGTTGGTCAAGTGCTATATATGGAGCATTGGGCTGTATGGTTCAGAGATGTGGACATTACGGAAGTTAGAAAATAAATACTGCATTTAGAAAGCTTCGAAATGTGGTGTTGGAGGAAAATGGAGAAAATTAAATGGACAGAGAGAGCAACAAACGAAGATGTTTTAAAACGGATAGAAGAGAAGAGCATACTTCTAGCCAGCATGCTTCGTAGGAAAACCAATTGGATTGGGCACATCTTGCGAAAAAAAATGTCTTCTTCATACCGCCATAAAAGGAAAGTGAGGAGTAAGTAGAGAAACGTGGAAGAAACATATCGAGATCCAAAGCTAAAATTGAAAAAAAAAAAAAAAAAAAAGACCTCAGTCCCAAGATCTGTTGAAAGGCAAAATACTTAATAATAATAATAATAATAATCCTACTACTTAAGAACTGTACTGGAAACTAATCCCCTGTTCTAATTTCTCCCCTTTATTTCCAAGTTTGATTCCAGCCGATTCATTTCATTAACATTGCTTTTGTTTTTCCACCGTTCATTTTCATCTCACACTCTTCGTATCCCCCCCCTCCCAAGTTTTCTTGGTTTCTATTCCCCAATAAATCTGCAAATAATAGTTGATAAACAAACATGTAATATATATTTAATTCTAAGCCTGAGGAATGTGTACTTACGGAACAGCACATTTTGCCGTAATTACATTACGTTTCTTTTACATCAACCAAGTGTTCACGTAAAAATTAAGATCAACATTTGCCTTCACTTTCGCAATGACGTTTTGTCTACTCTTACAACAGCGAAACAATAATTAAAAACAGGTTTCGAAACGGTAGGTTATTAACCATTAAATAGCAGTTTCCTCTCGAAAGAACCATTTATACTATTATAGAAAGCAAGAATATATATATATATATATGTAGTATATTGAGTCTGCAGGGATAACCAGTGTATATAGAAGAGAAGTTTCTAAAACGTGGATCAAGTTGAAGTCGAGAACAAATGTGGGTTTTTATAAAGGCAGAAATAAAAACCTACAGTAGATGCTTCTTTCCTTATCAGAAAAAAAAATTCAAATAAGAGAAAGTAGCTATGTATCATGCTGTAAGAACAAAAGAATTTTTAGTTGCTTCTCCTGAATTAGAAAATCTGCCCATCATCCTTTTTTCTTTCTATTTTTTTAAGGTTACCAGATTATGTCAACAGAATAGATTTTAGTTCACTGAAAACAAACGTTACTCTTTAGAACACAATGAAAAGGGACTCAGGGGAAAAAGTAGCAAGGAAATGGAAATAAGTAAGATTTTCTCAAAGTTACATACAGTAAAAGGGATGTATACATATGATAACACAATCATTGCTGCAACTCGTAGAAACACAAACACATTGAAAGATCCATTAAAGGAGTGTAGACGTATCAGTAAATACAGAATCAATTTGGAGACAAACACAAGTACAAACAGAATCACCATAGAACATTTAATTGGAAAATGGCTAGAACTGTAAAAGAAACCTATTTTTTCTACTTTAGAATGATACATTAAAATGAGGCCCAGAATTAAGCCGATTGGTCACAATTGAATACGGCTGTAAGGAGGCCTCTCGCTAGAATATACTATATTCTAGGCTTGTCAAGTGCAAACAACACATTGGGAGTTGGCTGGAAATCTAAATACGACCAAAATGGTTCCTGCACGTGAACTTTAAGCAAAGGAAGGAATGGGCAAATTCAAAGGAAAAGGCAACACCATATCCCAAACAGAATTTGAATCCCAAGGAGACAATGTTGAGTGTCTGGTAGCACATGGAAAGGGTTATCAACAATGAACCTCTACCCCGTAATCATATCATCACTGCTACTGTATACTGTGATCAACTCCAACGTATTCACGCAGTACTTAAAAAACTGAATAAACGACAAGGCATTATCATCCAGATGGACAATGTTACATCACATATGGCACACACGACAACCATTGCCATTCAGCACCTTTAATGAAAGGTTCTTCTTTATCCTGTGTATACCCCAAATATGGCTCTTACAGATTACCATCTTTTCTGGTCCCTGTTGAATGCACTCCAATGAGGAGATGCAAAAATTCATGAATGACTCCTATACACGGCCAACGGTTTTTATTCCATAAAGGTAACCAACTACTACCGAACGTTGGAAGCAGATTGTAAGAATGTGGGTGGGGGGAATATATGAGTAATCTATTCAGTGATGCCAATTTAGCCTTTTTTTTTTTTGGCTAGATCTAGCCTATTTGGAGAGGCATTTAGCCATACAAATGTACGAAATACTTATAGCCATAAATATAGCTTATTTTATGAAACTCTTTTGGCATTTTTTTTATTAGCCGTTAAATTAATTCTAAAAATACATTTTCTTTGAAAACAAAGTGTAATTTTTTAAAAATTAGCCTATTTGCCATTGTCGCTTTAATTGATTTCTCTAGACAAAGGTGTTTTATTACACAAAAGTTTGTTTTTCATTCTTCTTCCGTCTCCCCACTTGCAGATTTACAACTACTTAACAATACTTTTCCGACTCAGAAAGAATTTTAATGTCGCTCCCGTAACGGCTCCGTTTGCTACCTTTTAATTGCTTTAATTTTCGCATTTCGTTGCAAGAATGAAAGTTTTCTAATACAAATTTAATCAACTTTTCGGTTCTTCAAGCCACAGAGATTGTTTTTGTTTATTAAAGGGAACAAAGAGGATATCTAATTAGCTTGAAAACTCTCACTTTAATTATGATGATTCATGTGGGTGTACGAAGAAATAAGAAGTATTTGTAAGGACTATGACCTGCCGAAAGAAGTACTACTGAAAATTGGAACATGGAAGTCTACACAAACACAACCAATCCACAATACAACGATGGTGTATCCAGTTCCAGTGCCTCCGCTAGCTGCGACGTCATCGATGATGACTTATTTTAATTCTAAAGTTGTTGATGGATTTTATTGTAATTTAAAGTCATGTATGTTGCTTGTTAGTCTTCAGTGAATAAAATTCAATATTTCAAATTTTACTATAACTCACTTATAATCCATCACACAAAAAAAGGGGTTTAAAATCTACAATGTGCGTTATAGGTTAGCAATTCAAAATCTAGCCATTTTTTGCCTAAAAAAGTTTATTTCAAAATGCCATCTAGCCTATTTTCTTCAGATGTTGTTGACAACACTGGATCTATTGTCTGATTAGTTCTATCTCCAAACAAGAAATGTATCCATTGGTTTCAAATGCCACGAACTAATGAATCAATCCAATACTCTACTATACCCTCACCGATTTACTTGTAAAAAAAACTTTATTAAATTTTAATGTTGCTCTCGTTCAAAGTACAAAACAGCTTTATTAGTGTAACACACAATTAAATATTTCATTCCGAGTTCGATTAAACTTACTTTAATAACCACCAAAACTTACTACAATAGTTATTTCCACAAACTGAACTATTTTTGTTCCTTTTAAACTTTGAACTTATAATTCATTTCGCAGAAATTAAAAATACTCTTCCATCATCTATGGCTTCCTCATTTATTATATCTTTAACAGCGTAAAGAAAACAAGTTTAAACAAGTCTGGCCACAACATTTGTTATCATAAGGTACCGGACTATTGTCCTTGTTGCCCCAAAACTATATCGTTGTATTGGTTATCTATCGTTGTATTGGTTATCTATCGTTGCATTGGTTGTATTTGTATGAATTTTGTGAAATATATATATAACACTAATTTTAAAAATTCAGCAAAACGTTTACCTGCATGGAAATTAAAATTAGAAGTTAAATCGTATCACATACTACTAATTAGTTCTTTAAAAATGCTTTAACCAAAAGCAACACAAAAGCTAATGTATTATCCTATAATTGTATACAGTTTGTATTTTGCTCAGATATTTGTAGGCAAACATTTACTTCGCCAAAGTATTTCTTTCTCCATTTCTCTATTAGATGAGGAAGTGAGAGGAAGAAGAAGAACGCGTTTATGAACTCTCATAAGAAAAGTTTCAGCGGTAATGGAAAATTAATCCTGTATCCTTCATAATTACTTCCTTAAGCTATTGCATTCTTATACCCTTTCCAATCATGTAAGTGAATATTTTCAATTAGACCTCAACCATTTCCTATAATCTCAATAACATTAATTGACACTCATTATACGATTAAAGAACTATCTTGATATCAGGGGTGTCCACAAGGGGGGGCTATGACGCAAACTGCGTCATTGAAATATTTGGGGGGGTAAAAATCTATATAAATATGTTTGAGTTGGTGTAAAAATTAATCGAAAAGATTTTTTTTTCATGGAAGAACACCTATGGATAGACAACTGCGGGGGGTACGTCATGGACATAAGGGGGGTGGGCACCACTGTTGATATTGTCACTTTCGTTCCAAAATTTATTTTAACGTTCTATCATCTTCTGGAGCATATAATCACAACTGAAATATGCTGATGTGGCGACGTTGAGCAGTCTGAAGCGTTAGACTGAGAGACGAAACAAATCGTACATTTTGAGTTCCGTAGCGAAACATGCGTTTTAACTGCCTTCGATATTGTTATGTTCGTGTTTACATACAATTAAATTTTTGAAAAATAAAAGAAGAGAAAAATGTATAATATTCGTATATATACGATAATGTATATAATACGATAATGACCCTGAATATTCATTTATTTAGTTTTAGATTTTTATTTCAAAAAAAGGTCAAATTGTAGTAAGTTAAGCCTTCTGTATAGTCAAAGATGTTTAACAATTGGTATATTAACTAGGACCATTAGATAGGTTTGGTGGTTGCCAACCTCTGTAAAGTTCAAAAGCGATATCCCACAAAGATCAGTCTATACGATATTCACGTAAATCTGATCTTAACCTGCCCCAAGGATTGTAGGAGTCATTTCAACAATATTGTAAATGAGATTAGAAAAAATTCTCAACATTTGCAATTGAATATATACAGTATATTAAAGTGTGTGAGTTTGGCATCGTAATCACGGAAAAGGCGCAAAAACTAAGCAAATATGAAGTCTATTTAAAGAAAATATGTGGTAATGTTGCATATTTGTCTATTTAGTGTAAAGTCTTGAGAGGCAACCTCGAAGTCACTTTTAAAGTTGAATCAAAAGTGTTGGTTATAGTTGATTATAGTTTATGCTATATGATTTAAAGCAAAAAAAAAAAATCTTTAACCTAAATTAACGAGTTCGTAGTTGTCTGCATTTGAGTTACTCAGCGTGTTAAGTCGAAAGGGCCGATGCCTCCTTAGTTTCGGAAAAATTTGTGTCCTGTGAGGTTTGGCTCATTCTGTAAAATCATGTCACCTAATTCTCGCTTTGGCTAATCAATTATTTTAGTTATGATAGCTAAATTACAAGATTTATGTAGGTTAATTAGGCAAAATAAAATTTGCCTAATCCTCGTTTTGCCTAAAATAGTGAACAATACAATTAAATTACTGGAAAAACTTACAAAAGCAAATTCCCTACTATTTGATGAACTGAGAAATTGATATAGAGGGTGCAACAAAAAGGTACGGCACAATTTCAGGGTGGATTCCTTATGGGTAGACCACTAAAAGAGTTCACATGATCATATGTCGGAAAACTATCTTCCTAGTTTAATTAAGAGCTGAACTATTGAGGTTTAAATTAAGTTACATTGAAGGGCGTCCAGAACATGACTATTTCACACTGTCAGGCGCTCAATGGCCGTAACTTTGTAACGATGCATTTCCCGATATAAAGTCATATGAACTTTTTTTGCTTGTCTGCCATAAGGAATCCACCCCTGAAATTTTGGCGTACTTTTTTTTATTACATCCTGTATATACTTGAATGTTATCCATACTGATAATACCTGAATATTGATCCCAGTACAAGATAACCTAAGGGAAAATGAGAAACCTATTATATTTTTAATGAAGTCTACTTTTATTTCCTGTAACTTAATGAATTAACAAACATCAGATTTATTATACATTACAAGTAAACTATACATCTTACTAACTTAATCCGGTCTCAAACTCGCTTTCTTTTTCGATTTCTATATCAAGTACTTCGTATGTGTGGCAGCTCGTTATAGATTCTACAAACTCTTTGCTCAGAATTACTGTAGCTTTGCACCTTCTTGGCATTTCCAGTACGATCATTCATCTACATGTTAGATAATTCTCATAACAAAAGAACTTACAATATTTTCCACTAGAAACAAATAATACTGACATGTTTAAATTTAACATACACAAGTATAATAGTCACCTGTAATAACTAGCACAAAACTGTAAGTTTCAACATTGCGCACTCTTATAATTCTTGATTGACTAACAAGTTGATTTTTCCATAAAACTTTTGATTTCAATATAGGTGGGAACTAGTCGCTTCTGACTGACTGAGAAGTCAATTAAAAATTAACATTTCACAAGATGGAAGACAATTGTAATTTGGACAAAAATTGTAATTTTGAGAAAATCGTAATTTCCATCGATTTTCGCGATTTTTTTTATTGTCCGTCGTTTTAGGCGAAATATGTACGTACCCTTGTTTTGCTTAATCTTCGTTTCGTCTAAAATTGCGAATACAAGTCTTATCACTTATCTTGTATTTATTTTATAAGATAATTAATTAGACAGTACGAGGATTAAGCCAAACGATGTAAGACCATTAAAATGTTTTGTAGTGAGACTGTTTCACGATGTACTGCACTCACAATTTTGTTGTATTATGCAGAGATAGTCGACGTGTGTTAGTATTGTTTACACACCTATAACAGGTAAAAGTTTCTGTTTCCGTAGTCCTTTTCCTTGATATTTTTTCACAGTCATGTAGTCACACTAGCATAAATATCTTTCAATTCACCTCTGGTGCCATTTTTAAACGTCTCTACTGCTATTTACTTTAGTTCTTTACGTTATTTGCTGTAGAATAGTAGTACTGGAATCGTTGTTTGAAAGGCTTTGCTATTAAAATTATGAAGCCTTTGATGTGGTCCATTTATTTGTTTGATAACAAACATTCGCTAAAATTATAACCGTCGACAAACAGTAATTCACTACTAAACTTTGATAATACGTAGGATTGCAGCATATAACTTCAGAAACAGTTCATATATATTTGTTTTACTTTATTACATCAGCAAAATTATTCATCCCAAAACCATTTAATTCCTGAATAAAACAATTTTAGATCTTTTAATCATGCTATGCATACTTATGGGAAAGTCTTGTCCATCTGTTTGTCTCTTGACATGTAACAGGGTAAAGACAGAAATAGTGACAGAAACATTTGTCTGATATGGATTCAGCACGAATAGAATCCACCTCCTCTACTATTCCTCTATTCCAACAAATAATAATAGAAATCTACTAGATTCGATTTTAATGTTAATTGGAATAAAGCAAAAACGGTAAAAGATAATGAGAAACAAACCTTATAGGAAGGTTTGCACACAGATTTTGTCCCGACAGTCCTGATTTCGGAGAAAATGTCCCGCATTCTGACTTTAAATTCTTCCGATTTTCATGTATACTGATGAAGTTGGTGACTAATTATTGGAAATTAGTTTTCACACTGTTATACAGATAGGGGCGCCCGAAGAAAATTTTCTAGAGAAGGCATTTCCCTGATTACCATATTACGTTTGGTACTTTATTTATATTAAGAAAATCTTAAGAAATTTAGAAATATACATTATACATTTTCGTGAGCCAATGGGAAGGGTATTCTCCACCTGCCCCCAACTTCGGGCGCCCATGTATACAGAGCTTTCAAATAAATGAAATTTCAAAACAGTGACAAGCAAGCAGGCAGGCAGGTAGGTAGGAAATGTATCAACGTGCCCGGTAACAGGAAGTCTGTGCACAGTTTAAAAATGTTACTCTCCATAAGAATAAGGATTCGTCTCCAATTCTTGATCCAACTCATGGAATTGCAAGTTTTCCCACTTTTGTAGAAACCACTCGTCAGGGGTTTGATTCACTGTAGATTGATGCGTAGACAGCTTTGATTTCGGCACTCTAAAATGATTGGATTCTTACATTACTTTCATTTTCTTTTCTTTAACTGCAATTATTGCCTGTTTTACATCATTCCAAGATTTTCTTTTACGTTGAGAAGTCGATCCAGCTTTTTCTGGGTACTTTTGAAGTAATCATAACGAACGATGAAAAAGAAGTAATACGAAAAAAAAAATGAACAGAAATGAAATCTTTCAGTTTAACGTCCCACGAATATGCCTGCTAGGCTAAGGGAGACAGATGATTAAGGTAAGTGAGAGATGGCGAAAGCATTTTTGGAATGGGAATGTTGGAGGAAACGGAAGTACCCTGAGAAAACCCACGAACACAATGTTGTCCAGCTCGAACTTACTTGGCTGGGGGTCGAATCAGGGACCCCATGTACCAGACGTAAGATCTCTACCACTGAGCCACCATGCCCCCCTACGTTCCGCCTATAATAATCATTGAGCACTTATTTCAAGGATCCTCTTTAACATATCCCTAGAGTTGGGATCTTCTTACGTATTCCTAATTATCCTATTAGATACCCGAAGGGAATAAAAACATGTATTAATCAATCCAAGGTAAAATTTTTGTAGGACATAAAATTCTTTCCACTGGGATTTTTTTGTGACATTATTTTCAAAAAAAAATGTAAATTTTAATATTGTTTGAAAACATTAAAATAATAAATTAATTTTCCTCAAGTTAGGGAAAATTGTACTTTAATTGTTCGTTCATAAACTTCTCGCGATAATCTGTGTTAAATTTGTAGGTGTTTAAAACGTTTTTTTAAGTCTTATTCGGTATGACAGTACTCTATAATTAATGTGAATCTGTTAGTCAAAATGTAATATAATTCTTATCGTTGCAATATCGACAAGTGAACAATAGGATACCAAAACTTCTTTGTCATATTTACGTTGATAGTCCGCGAGTGTCTGGCCGTCCGAAACACACACACACACACACACACACACACACACAAAATCAAGAATTACTTGATGGACCATAGTCAATTTTGTCCGGATGTAGAATGCCAAAAGTTGGTAACCGAGTTTGTTCATAGACATGATATGAAAATGGGAAGTGATAAAAATCAATCATTTCCGTTTGTCTACGATGATCACTATAAAACAAAAACGACAATAGGCAATGAGAAGCTGTTTCCTGCTATTGAAATGAAATGAAATGAAGTGAAATCTTTCAGTGAACGTGCGAATTAATGTTCTTTAGACTACGGGAGACGATGATTAAGGCAAGTGAATGATGATGGAAGAATTCGTTGAATGAAGAAACGGGAGTACCCTGAGAAAACCCACGGACACGATGTTGTCCACCACAAACTTACTCGTAGTTCGGGTCGTCCCAACCGGGATATTGGTCTCCATGATCATCTCATGTAATTTCTACGTAATCCAAACATGACAGGGACACGAACACAGAAATATCGACGAGAACAGTTAAAAATTCCGACCATGCTCTTCAGAGAGAATTGAACCCCAAGTGGATTGCACCTCATAATCTGAAACCGTACACCTGAGACCACTCGGCTATTATCACCGGCTTTGAGTCACCGTGCTATCCATTTTCTTGCAATCGAATAAGCATCCCACGAATACATTTCGTTTCTACAGCATCCTTAACTCTCTACTAAACCGAAAGTAGTTGAAATCCACTGCAACTTCGGTTTCAATATTGATTTTCATAGAGTAAAAACGATAATACTTTGTAGTTAGTGAGAAGGGTTATTTGAATATATTTAAAGTTCTAAGAATATGTACCAACTCTGTTCAAACCGAAAATGACGGAAATCAAACACCACTTACATTGATGTTCGTCACAATAGAGTAAAAAGGGTAATAAATAGCGAGAAGCGTTTTTTTTCTTTTCTTTTCTTCTTCTTCTTCTTTTTGCAATCAATTAAGCGTCTCAGGAATATATTCCATCTGAACTGCCATATCTATACTAACATTGCACGTGGTAGAAATATCTTACCACTTCTGGTTTTAATATTAATTGGGAAAATGTCACGCCATATAAACCAAACTCTTTCACGTGGTATACATGTACCACTGCTAGTTGTTATAGGTCTTCTAAAAGTTAAAATCATGAAATTCGTAGAAATGTGTAAACATCTCTCCCCCTCTCTCTATAATTCCTTTGTTCGCAGACGTTAACTTTGGCTTTTCAAACTAACGAGAATTCCAATAAACGAAAAGCAACTTTAAAAAATGGCTTAACGTTAGAGTTCCGCATTGCCTTTGGTTAGTGGCAATGTTAAAAAGTAACAAAATCCAGGGGTTACATGCTAAACAACGTCTCGATAAAGCTTAGGAACCGTTTATGACGTCTGGCTTGCTTATTAAGAGGGAAAAAGCAAGCAAGTTCATCATGCTTTTGTAGGCAACATTTATGAGTGGTTACAGAGGCCATCAGTGAGTTTTAATGCAGTTTTTTGTGTGTAAGTGAGCACTTTTAGATTCTGCATGAAGATGTTATTTTAAAATACAATGAAAATAAGTTTAGCAGCTCCTAAAGAGGATTAGCACATACATTCTTATTAAATTAACATTTTGAGGAGAAACATGAATGTATTTAATTAAAGTCGCTGCTGTAACGAACAAAAAAAAAAAAAAAAAAAAAAGTTTATCTAGAAAGTTCACTGATTCATCGAAGCTTGTCTTCATATACTTGCCTGTTGCAGGGGATAATCTTAACTTGTACACTCAACTATGGGCCCCCACATAGGAAGGAATATAGTTTATGCTAGACTTCTTTCACTATAGTTTGGCGGTCTGTTATACGGAAATCTACTTGAAAATTTAAATTTTTCCGCATTGATAATTGTGAAACAAAAGTTTGATCTTCCATTGGATCGTGGAAAATGGGCACCCAACCAATATACATATATAAAAAGCATGGGTTTTCTATATAATGTTAGTTTAAAAATTAAGTTACTACTACTACATTCGTAATGCCTTGTAAGGTTCCTCTCTGCTGAAATTACCTTCAGAATTTATATCAATAGGATGAAGAAAAAGGGAAATGTTCCCACATACTGCCAACACTATTACCTACTGTCAGACGAAACAAACTTGAAAAACGATATATCTGCGGTTGCCCTTACTAATAATATATTCCGCAGACATATTAGTGCGTTAATAATAATAATAATAATAATAATAATAATAATAATAATAATAATAATAATAATAATAATAATAATAATCGGGAATATTTTTACGCGTTTCTGGGATCAGTAGGGGATTATGACAATTAGGAGAGCAAAAATCGATTTATCACTTCAAACACAATTATCTTATAAAATTGATATACTATCTAGCATTATTAAGAATATATCTGTATATCGATAAGACATCTGAAAGTAAAAGTTCGATATTTTACTCGTTCGTGAAGAGGCATGGTAGCTTAGTGGTAGAGTGCTTACTTTTAGTGAGTGTGGTCCCTGGCCAAGTAAGAATGTGATGGACAACATTGTATCCATGGGCTTTATCGCACAATCATGTTTCATCCCACGGTATCATTTTACTAATTCTTCCATCATCCTTCACTTGTCTTAATCATCGTCTCACTTCACCTAAAGGACATAATTGTGAGACGTCAAACTTAAAGATTTTTCTGCTCGTTCGTGAGTGCAGAGTTCAGTAGCGCACTTTTTTTTATTATTATTATTATTTTGTAAAGCTTTGTTTCGGGGGATTACTTTCAAATACCAAATGGATCTATGATGAAATACGTACATTCATATACGTAGTGGAGTGATGGCACAGATGTCAGGTCATAGAGTCACAAGGGTTAAGACTTTTGTCTGGGGTGTGTCTCGATTCTCACAGACCCGGTCATTCCCGGTGACTCCGACAAATCGCTGACCCGGACAGATCTGGTGCCTCAGACAGTCCTGAAAGCAGCCGAAATATAATCTATAGTTTTAGTGCAGAATTTTATAGTTGATTAATGATTATCACAACTCGAACTAGAGTATTGAAGTATTTGATTCTTGGTGTGACATTTCATAATCAATGAACCACATATTGATTATTTCAAATATAACTTTATTAACTTTCCTATACTAGAAAATAATGCAGTAGGTTTAAATACACACTATACAACATGATTTAACAACGTACTATTTAGGCTCAATAGCATCTCTTATATTCTGTCATGACAAACTTCACAGACTCACTTGTTTAAAGTTTGACGATTCCTCCAAGAAAACATGTAGCTTTTGCTTTCTGTCATTCTCACACTCCTATACTAGACCTTGTAGTTATATTTCAGTGCAATGCTTTGTCTACATACATAACGAGAGAAAAAGAAAAACTTAGTGAAAAGAGAGATAGACAAAAGAAAGAATCTGTGTTTGTTAGAATTACATTAGAGCCCGTCGCCGGGTAACATGTCTGACTACTTCCTGGTTACAGATAGAGTTCGTGACCCATTCCATCACTGTGTCGAAAAACGTTGCAAGTTCGATAATGGTAAATATACCATGCCTTAGTAACACAAGTAGACTGGATGTTACAAAGACAAACACAAGTTGTCTCTCGACCATTAATACTTAGTCGATTCAGACATTAGTCTAACTACATGTCCAAGTTGTTCATATTGGCTCCATAAAAAATATGTTCGTGGTGACCCAGGCATTATCTTGAAAAAATTAGAGATAAAATCAATTCAGATCTTTTTGTTTGAAAGACATTATATAAAGCATTCAGATTTTCCACATAAACCATTGAACTGAAACTGTAGAAATATAATCTATGAAAAATTATAAAATTAAATACACTTCTTGTTTCTAGGATACAGAATGCGGAAAAGTATAATAATATAAAGTTAAAACGTTGCAAATCATATTAATAATCACAAACAATCAGGAGTCATAACATAAAACATATAATATTGCAGTCCATACTTTCAAATTATCTTTGTTACAACAATCTTTCGTGTTTACTTTTTGTGTCAGTATACTTTATGAACCTCCTATACTCGCTGAGAATGTCATTGGTTCGTACATGGCGCATACGAGTGAAATTTCAGTTCGAACACAAGGAGTGCTGAGCCATATGTACTGCTCAAGTCTTAATTTACCGATCACAATTACTGTACAATTATAAAATTACAATTTTAATCAAATAACATACCAATGTACCAATAATAAAAATTTCTACTGATTTTACAATAATTAGTTATTTCAGAAATAAGATGGAAACGCAAGTAGAATTTCAAATGTTGCGCTAACGTCGTGTCAATAAATTTTAAGCGTTTTTAACTCGAAAATAAAAATTTACTTATGGATTGTTATTCTAGAGGCTTCATATCAGGGCCGTTCTGGGATACTAATGAGGGCGGTGGACATGTCTACTAAAAGGGCGCCTATACAAACGGGAATATATATATATATATATATATATATATATATATATATATATATATATATATATATATATATATATATATATAGAGAGAGAGAGAGAGAGAGAGAGAGAGAGAGAGAGACTTTGAAGGAAAGTGTGGATGCCTTTCTATATCAAAATCACCACCAAATTTGTTTTGGTTTGAATCGAAATCCATTTTACTAGAGAAAAACTTTTTAGTTCCTCTAATAACATTTCTGTCAAATAAGAAGAAGCTAAATGTATCAAGAACTTAATATAGCTCTATGGACTATGGACACAGACGGTTCAGTACCGCGTTTACAAAAGCTCTATATTGATTTCTATCCTTAGCCTACTGGACCCAGTTTCTCCTTTATATTTCAATCGCTGGGAGAACCATTTTAATATTGTCCTCCCATCTGCGCCTCGGTCTTCCTAATTTTCGTTTTCCTATTTGGATTTCCAGTTACAACTTTGAAAGCGTTTCTAATTTCTTCCATTCTGGCTACATAACCTGCCCATTTAAGCCTCGTAGACTTGATGACCCTAACAATGTTTTTGTAAACGGTATAAAATTGTGCAGTTACTCGTTATGAAGCTTCCGCCATTCCCCATTCCCGTTCCTCTTGAAGTTCGAATATTGGTTTAAGAATCTTGTTTTCAAATACTTTCAGTCTGCGATTTTCCCTCAGAGTCAGTGAACATGTTTCGCAACCACACAACACAACAAGCATGATTATCGTTTAATATTTTAAGCTACAAATTCCTCAACAGAATTCGCAACAACAAAAGATTTTTAACTGAATAATAACACGAAATCCCTGCTTTCAGTTGACATCAAATTTTTTAGTGATTATGGTTTTGGTCTGTTAGTAATGATCCTAGTATCCACTTTGTTTTAAAAAAAATATTATTTGGTATTTTAACGCATCCATAAAATGCAGTATTACAGTCCCGACAAACTTCAATTTATTTAGTTTTCTCTGCATTTACTTTTAAGCCCATATCTCTGCAAGCGTTAAGTAAGATTTCTGCATTACTTTCTATTGTTCTATCATCCCCTATTAAATTTACATGATAAGCATATGCCATAACCTGGTAAATACAATTCAGCTCTAGGACCTGGTTCCTGTCTGATTTTCCTTATAGTGTTCTCCAGAACAAAGTTAAATAATAATGGCGACAACGCATCTCCTTCTATCAGGCCATTCTCAACGTGAAAGCTCGAGAACAAGAATTTCTCTACTCGAACCTTACTTTGGGATTCATTTAGACACATCTTAATTAATCTACCTTTTTCGGTATTGCAAATCCTGTAAGCATGTTGTACAATGTTTCCCTCCTACCCTAGTCTAAAGTCAATAATTGATGTGCCAGAATATTCTCTTTCCATTTCTTTTTCAAGTATTAGTCGAATGGTAAATATCTGGTCGATAATTGATCGACTTTACCTACATCCGCTGGGATAATCTCCAATAATTTCATCTGCGTATGGAGTCAATCTTCTAATAGAATGTTTAAGAGTATTTATTGGATGTTGACAGAAGAGAAATGCCTCAATAATTATTAAGTCAGTTTTGTTGCTTTTCTTCTAAACTGGAACAATTATTGATTCTTTTCACTTTTGCGGTCATTCCTCCAGATAACGAGAATGAGTTTGTGTATTTTGCTCTACAATTTTTCCCCTCCAGCTAAAATTAAGTCAACTAAAATTTCGTCTACACCCGGAGATGTGTGTTTCTTTAATTTTTTAATAGCCATCTCTATTTCTGTCTGGTTAGGTTCTGGAATATACGGTTATGCTGTATGCATTTCACTTTCTCCACGCACATTAGTTTTTGGCTATGTGTTAAGCAAATCGTCAAAGAAATCTTTCCATCTATTTAAGATGCTATCCTGATCAGTGAGAACTGTGACTTTAGCTTTATTTAATATATAAGCACGAAATTGATAGCCTTTCTTAAGTCCGCTAATGCATTTATACATGTCCCGGATGTTTTTATTTTTACTATTATCTTTAGGTTAATTAATTTTAGCTTCCAAAAATCGCGTTTCTTTGTTCTAAAAGTTTTGGAGTTTTTCCGCCAGATGACAGTGAAATTTACGTAGTTATTTGGTAGCCAACGTTGTTTTCTTCTGTTTTCTCTTCTCTGCTACTTTAGTGCATTCCTGGTTGAACCATGCTTTGTTCTTACGTATTTCTGCGTGTCCCAATATTTCTTTTGCTGAAATCTTAATGTTATCTCTAATTTCAACCAAATATCCTGAACACTAGTGCACTCCGAACCGTCTAAAAACCGAGAATCTATTCGACACTTCAATCTGCCTCACCTCTCACCTGACTCTCCTCTAATTTCTTTAAATTAAACCGCTCCGTTTTCAGATATTGAATATATCCTTCATTCAACGATAGTCTCTCTTATTATCATAATCAACTCCTCTGACCGACCGAACATCAGTTGTGCTAGACTGTTTTCTTCTATCTACTAAAACGTGATCCATTTGATTATGTGTTTTTCCGTCTGGTGAGGTCCATGTATATTTATGAACGTCGCGATGTGGGAATTTTGTAATAATCACGATAAGGTTTCTGGATTTGCGAAGTTCACGAGTCTAACGCCGTTGTCACAATCTTCCTTATGGAGACATTTATTCCCTATAATCAGTTTGAAAATACCATCTCGTCCTACCTTCGCATTGAAACCACCTAACATAATTTTCATATGGTATTGCAGGAGATGATCAAGTACCCGTTCTATTCTTTCGTAAAATCTTTTTTTTTATTGTCATTCTTATTTTCTGTTGGGGTATGTACATACATTTAAAACAATAATATTACACCACCGACCCTTAAGAGAAGTAAAAGAAAATCTATCATTAACAAATTCAACCATGTAATTGCTGATATTACGTATTCGTTTGTGAACGAAAAGCCCTGATCCTAGTTGGTAATTTTTAATTTGTTTCCCGTAAATGAACGTAAAATTTCAAGACTTGACTCCACCATTTCCTTCTCATCTAACTTCCTGATATCCCACTAGGTCCATCTTCTATTTCTAAACTCATTCGGTACACATTTTAATGCGCCTGCCCTATAGAGACTTCTTATCTTCCATGTTCCAATCCTCATGTCGATTTTACTTTGCTGAGTTCGTGCCAAGTTATCAGTTCTGATCCGAGGATTCTGCGAACATATCTGAACAAGCCTTTTTCTACAGGATGAATTGTTAGCCCCACACCAAATCCCCAAGCTGAAGGATCATCCCCTTGTCTGTCCGCGATTGCTTATTCAGTATATTCGCAGCTAACCTCTATATCCCAGAGGCTTTCAACTCGATCCACAGCCTGAGGACGCGCCGTGCCGTGGTGACAGGAGGACCACATATTACGGAAATTAATATTGCTATATTATAGAGTTACAATAGATACTGATTATCCGAACACTGATTTAAAACACACAGGAACAATCAATATGCTCGGATATATGGACGCATATTAAGATTTTAAAAGCTTCGATGCCGTAAAAATCGTAAATTAGAGACTAGTGTTAGTGTAGTATTTCATGAATGCATCGTACGTTTGACTGTCCGAACTATTCGTGAGGTATCATTGTTCCGTTTTATAGCCACATAACTTTATAATATTAAGTGATTATACTCTTTACCTGTTCTCTGCCAATAGCAACTGTATGAATTTATAATACAAAACTGAAACACAGAAGAATATTTTTAATGTGATATTTCGCAGGGCATCTCATGTAAAGGGCGCCTTGTATTCTTCACAGCTTCACTGGTGCACAGGATAACTAAAACCACTTATCTATAATGTGATGTTTCGTAGGGCGCCTTATGTAGAAGGCGCACTGTACCTTTCACGGATTCTTTACCAATAGTAACTGTATGTATTTATTGTACAGGACTGTGGTATACAGAAGAGTAAATAAAATCGTTCATCTTTGATGTGGTTCGAAAGGGTGCAGTGCACCTTTCACGGGTTCTTTACCAATAAAACTGTAAGAATTTATTACTAAATCTTGTACCTTTATTTATATTGTGATGTTTCGGAGGGCACACCGGGACACGTCCCGGTGTCCCGGTGGGCCAGTACGGGCCTGCTTCATATGATATGTTCTTTGAACAAATATTTAAAATAGGGGAATGAATGCCTTAATGACAGGAAAAGGACCTATATTCATTTTGTAAGTTCTCTGTAAGAGCTGATTTAATAGGTATTATTAGATCTTTTAACAGCGGCGCTGTTTTGTCTATAACTTCGGTGGGTCTCATTCAGATTTGTCAGACATCATTTAACAAAACATCAATCAGGATTTTAATACAAACATGTAAGCCCAAGCAAACTTGAAGGAGGGCTCAGGTCTCCCCCAGAGTCGGCGCCCAAACCATTTAACAATTATCAACATAATTAAAAATGGCCGTTTTGAAAAAGGCCGAGCTTGGAATATATTAACAAGAGAACATTCATGGCTTTTTTTATTGTAGCTCTTCTTACTTTTAAGTAGTTTGTGGAAGTAGCTCAAAATCATCCAGCAGAATTGAGCATTGACAACTTTGTCACCATCAATTAATAGATATGTGTGTCATCATGTTAAACTTTAAAAAAAAAAATGTGATCTACAATAGGTGATTTCCCGGCGGGATCTCATGTGGTTCGGATTCCACGTTAATCAGTAGATCCCGTCTCATATCAGCTGAAAGGGACGTTAAACTCAAAATCAACTCAACTACAATAGGCGACAATTAAATACTAGATATTACACTAATTGCAGCTTACTTTAAGGAGTTTTTATTTTAAAATTGTAAAGAAAATATAAATTGCTTCCTAGATTATATTTTACATGTAATATTTATTGAGTACTATTGTTAAGAAACTGAAAAGCTCCCTCCTGGCTAAGCGGTTAGCATCAGGCACCTATCCACGGGGGGGCAAGAGGCCCCCCCCTAAATTTTGGCTGGCCCCTATAAAATTTCACGGTAGGCTTGCAAATGAACTTTAATATTGTGATGAAGTATAATATGATTGGGTTGGGCCCCCCTAAATTTTGGGGCTGGCTACGGGCCTGGTTAGCATCCGCGCCTTTGGCGTGGGAGACCCGGTTCTATTCCCGGCAGGAGCTCATGTGGTTCGGATTTCACGTTAAGCTGTACCGGTATATCTACGTCTCATATAGCCTCGCTGCTGAGAGAAACGCTAAACTAAAAATCTAATCAAGAAGCTAAAATTTAACTAACTGTTGCTATTTGAATCATACAAAAAAAAAAAAATGCAGTGAATTAAACATCGATCTACGTCATATACCAGTAATAACATTTATCTGTGTAAAATGCCAATTAGTTTTTACTTTGATTTCGATTTGGATTTTTAGCAGAAGACATGAATAAATTAATGGATCAAATATATGATTTCTACTGCATCAAATAGCTACAACTTATCATCAAAGTTTCATTTTTATTTTCGATAGCAATAGGTATACTAGTGTTTATTTTAATTTATTCATGTTTAAAGGAGCGAAATACCGAACTGAAGTCTGGATTGTTAGAGCTTGAAGAAAATTTTGGAATCTTAATTTAATGAAAAGACAATACAAGGTATGTTACGCGTTTCAGGAAAAGTGAAGTAACAATATAAGCATTTTTTTTTCGTTTCCAATTTGTATTTTCTCTTCCTAAAAAAAAAAAAATGTTTAGTAAATAAACCCTGAAGTAGTCTTAACATCCGTACGAAAACTCAGCTGGCTTTGGGTTAATGATCTTCTAATTAGTTAAACAAAGTTTGCAAAGGAAGTTGATTCGATGGTTTGTAGATTCACTTTCGTTGCCTTAAAAAACATCCCTAATTAAAGGGAACGCGGAAATAGTGTATGATTCATTCAGTAGCGGCGATTGTCCACGCAAAGGGAGGGAGAGAAACACTGAGATTAGTACGTATTTGGTATCAAGCAGGAGAATATCTAATGTTATCTCGAGGTCCACTTATTCATTTTCTGATTGAGAGGTTGCAACAGAATTCAATATATTAATTAGATCGGGAAGAAAGTTAGAACCTTACGGAATATAATCTATGCTTTATACAAGAGAAAGTCAAATATTATCTAGACTTTCGCCAAAACACACCCTCAAAGTTGTGATACTGCCTTCTTTGCACGTGTGTTTAGAGTTGTTATGACTCCGGTCGCGTGTACGAATTTTGATTATCCTGATTGCGTCATTCTTCTTCCGGCTATTACAGTGTAAATATGTCCACTCCGCTACCAGTTTGCACCAAGGAGGATCAGGATCAGCAGTAAGTACGCCAGAAATTTTTACTTGGGGGGATGTTCAAAATAAAAGTGGGTGCTCTCAGAATAGTGATATACATTTTTTGAACAAACTCAGAGAAAACAGTATATTTTGTTATGCAACTATTGCAATACTACTACTACTACTACTACTACTACTACTAATAATAATAATAATAATAATAATAATAACAACAATAATAATAATAATAATAATAATAATAATAATAATAATATCAGTTCTTTGCAGTGATAGGTTCAATAAAGGAAGTTCACACATTTGAGCATTTATTATTATTATTATTTAACTAAGTAATACAGTGAAACCTCTCAAAACGGACATCGAACCGATTTTGTCCGTAAATAAGAGGTGTCTCTAAAAGGAAGGGTTCTCTCTCATAACACCAAACCACACATATTTATGGCATGGAAGAATAAGAAAGTTTCTCCTCTTATGAAGGTATCCACTATTGAGAGGTGTCCGTTAAGAATCACAAACACACACAACGTTTGTTAACTATTACGAGAGAAAACTAAAAGATTATTATGATAGAAAAAAGAATAGACACAAAAGAGTTCTCAACCTCACCTTGAGAGCTTAAGCATCCACCAACCATCCATTGTGCTTTAGAAAGAATAAAAGCTGAAGTGAGAATAAAGCTGACTGTTTCACATGTGGCAGCAAGTATTGCAGCTTTCAGAAGAGTAATGAGTAATAAGTTTCCGCCTTTTTCCATTTGTTTTTATATTTTTCTTAGGAAACTGCGAATGCAAAACATAAATCACATGAAAAAGTCACTTTACCTCCCAAAAATGTAACTTTTAGTGACAAATTTGAAAAAATAAATAAATAACTTTTAGTGACCAACTTGAAAAAAAATAAATTTTAGTTTAAAAATTGACTCGCTATATTTGTAAACATAAACACCTGCTTCTTAAACGAAACCACGTGCTCTCTTAGTACAACTACTACAAGCAACCAGACGACATGCATTCTTGTTATCATCAGGTGATTGGAAAGGAACACTAGCGCCACCGCTGTTGAGGAAAGGATATAAAACACCATGTAAGGTCTTCATCGACATCAGTTTCGGCTTGTCATCCTTGCTCTCTTAGTTTGCCTGCAGCTCTGAGAGATCCTATCCTAACCGCAACCACTAGCTCGCCTGGAGCTCTGTGGGACTGGAGCACTGAGGATTCCTAAATCATTTCTACTTAGCGTGCCTGGAGCTCTGTGGGAAACCTTTCCTTGGCTACCCAAGCCCTGGGACACCTATTTACCCAAATTACATAAAGAGCTTTGTATTGACCATACTTATAGTGATCCTGTATAACAGGAATTTTATAATAAAGATTGCAGGAGAAAATCGAATTCCGTGTGCTAAATTGCTCTACCTACTTCCTACTTTATCAAGTAATTTTACAATATATAAAAAGTCATAGTGTGTGTGTGTGTGTCTGTATGTATTATGTGTGTGTGTGTGTGTGTGGAGACTTTTATTTGTAGCAAGTAATTTGAGATAATGATAGAACAATAAGAAACACGTACACATTGCTAAAACTTTACGATAGTAGCTAAAATTTCACATTCGCATATAGGACAAACGACTAATACAAATTGGAGAATCAAATAACAATAGCTGTGATAGCTGATGGAATAAATATCAAAAATTAAATACTATGTAAGTAAGCCAAAAATAAAGTTTCTATTTGTGCATATTTCTACTTTTTCTTCTTTTAAGAGTAAATTAATGATGGAATATCTAGTGATAAGTTCAAATGGTTAAGATCGAGATGGTGGCCGGATAGATAAGTACCTACCTGAGTGTAAAATTCTTCAAACTTGTTTCAATTTTTCACTTTTTAAACAATTTTACTTTTAGATATTGCTTTTAGTTTGATACAATCCAACTTACTTAGAACAATTTATATATGTCTAGTGCCACTACCTCTTATTATTTCTTGCAGCTTTTAGTGTTAGCAGTTTCATTTAGAACCAACTATTCGACCTCATTATCGGGCCATTTTAGTTACAGCTCATTCTGTAACTTTTAAATCAATTAAAATATCGAAATAATTTTAGTGATAAAGTCAACGTGGCTTTATAACTGTGACTATAACGATAAACACCCAAAAGGAGAATAGAATAGTCTATCACTGATGTTGCCAAGTCTCAACATCGGTGTCGGTGATATTTGGGTGAACACTGGAGAGTTGTTGATAAATCTGACAAAATGGTAACCAATATATCGAACTACGTACCACAGACTAAAATAGAATATTCTAGTCTGTGCTACGTACGCGCAGCGACCGAGCTTCGTTTCTGGCATCTATTACGGTACAATACTCAAAATTGCAGGTTTGATCGCTGTTTATAGGAGAGATTGTTGTGTCTACAATGATCATTGGTGATAAGCTAGTTTCCTTTCACTTTAATGTAATTACAGCAACTATTTTATCGACAATTTGCACGTACCGTTTGTTTTCTTTGGTATCAAGAAAATAACTATAATGTGTTCACTTAACTTTATCTCTGAACATATTCGTATATCCCAGTTCTAAAAAAAATACAATTTTTTGTTTACTACTTGAAATGCCCTTCTTCGCACGGGAAGAATATAGTTTATGAAAGAATATTTGAAAGGTATATTTGGACCCCCTTTTCTCCCTATTTCAATTTAAATGAAGTAGGAAGAACATAGATGTACTAAAGTTATAACTATGTCCTAAAATTCATTTCAGATGAATTCACCCAATTTATGCAAATAGTTAGGTAATCTTAATAGAATACAAAATCGAAATCAATAGAAATTGCCCTCCTCAGGGGCTCCTGAGATCCTCTTTTTGGCATACATCTTGAACTTGCTTCGCATCTCCTTAAGTTTAGATTATGCTTTTTAATTAAAATGGGTTAACAAAAACGCGGCTCGAGGAAGTGCTAGCTATCTTCAAAATTTTACTTCAAACAGTTTATCCGAAAAGGTCACATATAATCCCGTTTTTCATTTAAATATTTGTCGATTTTAGAGCACATTTTCCAAACTTGATACTAGACAAATGACTCGCAAGTTTGTTTTGTTGGGTGAAGCCACAAGTTTCATAACAAACTACACACAAACGTAAGAGATGTTACGAACTAAAAAATACATAGTTCGTTTTTGTTGCTTCCAATCTTCTATACAGTTTGAGATGGTTATTTTGATACGAATTTAAATAACTAGTAGCATAAAGAATACTATATGATTATATTTATTTCAGAGTTTGCAAACTTGTGTCTCAGACAATAATGTTTCTAATGCCAAACGACAACATCCAGATTACCACAATAGAAGGATAACGTTCTACTTTATATATCTGCTATGCGACCAAGTTTATGCACAGTCTTGGCATTTACAATATACAAAGGTTAGCTTTAAATGTGGAAAGAGCTTCACTTCACGGTGGAGTTATTATTATTAATTACATGTATGTGGGAAACAAATGTCGCTGCACTATAATAATATATATGTAACTAATCAGAGAGAGAGCATTTCTCTTCATCACGCTAACAACCTTTTCCATCTTCTGCACCATGGATATGCAGTGACGTTTTAGCACCTAATCCATTTACTTCAGTTTTTTTTTTTTTTTTTAATATGCCCTCGCAATTATTATAATTAAATTTCCGATTTACGCCCACTGAATTAAGGTGGGTGTCATTTAGTTACGTCTCTTACTAAAGATTTCTTTGTTATAAAATTTCCTTAGGGGCAAATGGCGTTCCTTATTACTTAGTTGAATAGAAATAGGGAAAAGGCTGATGATGGATCGCCAATGCAACTCATAGCATTTTGTTTGTTGACACTATCATCCGCTTCTCATAAGGATTAAGAATTCATTCAAAGAAAGTGAACTCGCGTCTAATCTTGAAATTGATTGGAATTTAGGGAAAGCCGTAGACATTTGTCTTACTTTCATTTCAGCTCCATTTTACGTCTCTCTTGTCTGAGAATTAATACTATTTATAAACACGTCAGAGGTCTAACAGCAGCTGAGTTTACTTCACAGAAGTATTAAAACAAATACGTTAAATTAACAGTACCATAAACCAGAATTCAAACAGTGAGGAAAAAGTTTTAGAAACAGTTTTTCCTGAATGCATTGTGTGAAATTGTAAAAATATCACATTTTGTATCATATTATATTCTGTTTTATTGGGTACTAATAAGTTGAATAAACTGTAAGAAGCTTGAATATTTATTGCCGCAAAAACGAAAGCTCCTATCCTATCCTATGTTAGACAACCTAGTTAGATTTTCTGTTACCCTTCTCCTTAAGATTCTGCTTACATTATTCTCTTCTTGTGCTACCCAAAAGTCTCTTAGAACTCCCTAGATAGCCCGGACTACGAATTAACTTGGAAATTATTTTAAAAATAAATTTAATTTTGAAGTACACAATCAACTTGACAAACTTGAATTTCAAATGACGATATAGTGCAAATCATTTTTCTCGATTGTTATTATACTGTTACTGCCTCCGGTGATGGAAATTTAGATTTGATTTTCGTTGGGAGCTTATGTAGCTAAGTGAAATCTGAAAAGAAAATTAATGAAATATTGGAAGACTTGAGGAAGAGCTGCGAGGAATGTGGAAATAAACGTTAGAAACATGAAAGCAACGGTGATTGGAACTAAAGTGATTATTCTCAAATATACAAGTGTGACGGGAGGAAAAAGATCAGGTAATTAGTTTGCGGTACCTGGATAGGACATTAGTGAAGACACAATGTACGAATATGAAATAGTGTACGACTATAACATAAAATTAAACACACACAAAAAAATATCTAATGAAATTGGATCAAAAGCAGAACCCTTTTACCGTGAGAGGTGTTCAAAAGTCAGCAAAGGTGCTGATATAATGCTGAATATCTCGTGAACGGGGAAAGATCAAGGGTGCTGCACAGGTCAAAAGTTTGCACAGAAAGCTGACCCTGACAAACGTGATGGTAGCGGAGTGTCGTCGCCTTACATGCATTCCTACAGTAAGATATAGAATTCACACACATATTTCTCATCTATAAGGACCCCCATTGCGCAGGGTATCGGGTTATTTCCTAAAGTACGTTTTCCTCAAGTCCAGAAAATGTGGGACATTTCCTCAAGTGCCTTATCTTGATATAGATCATGAACTAGAAATCGAAGACAGAGATACAAATCTTGGCCAACAGCCAGAATAGGGGGATATGATTTCTATACGTGATAAAATAAATACAATATTGCAACTGGTTAGAAAAAATTTTACTATTAAATTTTAAGAATGAAGGTCTTTTATATCAAAGGACATCTGAATATTCCTCAACTATATAGACTACACAAGCTTTCAATTTAGAATTCAATCGTAGCAGGGGGTGCGGTGGCTCAGTGACAGAGCGTTCACCTCCGGTGCTTGGGGTCCCTGGTTCGATCCCAGCTCGCGCCGTGTGAACTTTGTGGTGGACAAACGCCGTGCTCGTGGGTTTGCTCGGGGTTCTCCCGTTTCCTCCCACTTTCTTCATTCCTCTCATCATCACCGTTTCCTTTAGCCTATCCGGCATAAACGTGTGACGTAAAACTTAAAGATTTCATTTTCATTTTTCAATCATAGCAGTTTTCACGTTTTCAGTATCCCATTTTTGAATTACGAAGGCTATGAGTATTTAAACAATATCACCTGCATCTGAACCATTCAAAACAAAAGGTTTCTTTAAATACTCAATAAATAATTACAGGCGATATTGTGTAAAATAAATTGTCCTATACGCACGATTGCCTCAGTAAATCATATTACTTTCTTGGATTGTGTCTAATATAATTCGAAACAGGTGTATTGAAGAAAACTATAGTAAATTCTCCAGTATTGAAAACAAAACAATATGATAATACACAGTGGTCGAAGTGAGACAGTATACGGTGGTATGCCATACCGTCTCTGGTTTTTCAGTATTGAGGACATACCGTCTCTGTTTTTTCAGTAATGAGGACATACCATCTCTGTTTTTTCAATGATCAAGACAATATTTAAATAACAGATATATTGAGTCAAAATCATAATAAAACATACCGCCTCTGCTTTTTTTTTTTCCACTTCGAACAGTGGTAATACAGATCTCGATAAAACTGAGTCACACTATTACTTTTAAAAACATTTATCATTGTTTTGACCAAATAATGTACATGTATCACAAGATCTTTTGGTCTAGTTGACGGAATGAGATACAGGATAGATTTTCTGTTAAAAAAAAAAAAAAAAAAACTAGGATTGCTACCCATAAATTATTTATTATTATTCAATAATAATGTTATGACCTCATAAATTTATCGTGTTAGGCTTAGCACCTAAATATACCATATCAAAACTCTTACTATTCTATTTCTTAGTGCTTCCCATGTTCTAGATCAGTGCTATTTAACCGGGGGTACGCGAAGATATTTCTGGGGGTACGTAATGCTGCTTCTGTTGGTCTGCTGGAAATGTCCGTTGACAGTTCAGTGCAAATGAAATTCGATAACTTGTCAATTTGTGACTTTTGTATTTATGCTCGAAAAGAGTAAAATGAAATTAGTGACAATGCTATTTCACAACTTCTTCCATTCCATCAACATATTTGTGTGAACAGTGTTTCTCTGCATTAACATAAATGAAAACGAAACACAGAAATTCCTTGAATCCAAAATCAGCTTTGATTCTCGCACTCTCGAAGATTCGACCAAGAATAGAGTAGTTGGCGTTCTGGAAACAAGCTCAGTTATCTCTGAGTGCAAGGTCTAAAGTTACTTTTAGTTTTTGCATTTTTAACATTGTCTTCAGTGTACAAATTATCAGGGAGGATGAGGCGAAAATCCTCCTCAGTAGAACTGGATGTCCCCCATATATTTTGAAATTTCTCATATTAATTTTTCCGAATGTGTACTTATCCCCCTGTAAATAGTTTTTTGATTGGCCCACAGATTGTCATTTTGTTGAGTCTCTCTTTGTCCCTTTTTAATTAACAAAACGTGTATTACGTTTAATATGTTCATTTCGATTTAATTTCTTTTAAACAGCTTCAATACACAATTAAATGGCAAATTGTGTTTAGGGGTACAAAAAAAAAAAAAAAAAGGTTGAATAGCACTGTTTTGGATCACTAAGTTCTATAAAGCATAATAATGCCTTTTGCGTACTTTAGATTTGTTTAAAAATGTAGAATAACATCAATTCTACGTCGGATGGCTTTTAAAAGAAAACCGTTAATTTCATTAGAATTTGTCGTGTTTTCAAATGATGAAAATAAATTTAAATAAATGAATAGGTATTATGGAACTTTTGGGGTACGACACAACTGTAAGTTCCCGACAGTTACAGCTTCAAATCACTGAAGACATAAGCGATTTTAATAATAGAAACAATGTTTCTTCTGAGTGCAAGGTTTTAAGCGCTCAAGGAAACTTATTTACTTTCAGTTTCAGATACAACCGGAAAGTCTTTTCACTCTGAAAGATTAACAAGTAAAAGAAAATTTGGGAAAAAGCCGGCCAGGAAGGTATCATCGTGTTAAGAATGAGAAAATTAGCCCGCCTAATCAGGATACACAGACTTGAAATTTGAATCCAAGATCTCACGATTGAAAAGAGCAGCGCAAACTGTTTACCTCACACTCTTTTAACTTGGTCTTATACAGAACTACTAGTAAGCTTACGTGTCAATAGAAAGTTTGACCAATGAACTAAAGTTTGAATTAAAATAGATCATTTCCTTCAAAAGTGATAATAATATATAATTTATTCAACAAATATTGGAGGAACATGGTTCCAACAGTGTCAATAGAAACTCGGCAATTGATTAGTGTAACTTCTCATTGTCCGTGTGACTTGTTCCATATCACAATACTTTACCCAGGACTTTTAGATTTTAAGGGATTTAAAGAATAAATCCGTGTAGTGATTCTATCTTGAGAACAGTTCAATTTGTTTCTAAAGAACAGTTCAATGAATTCATTGTAAAACTGCTCACTCTGCAGATATACCTTACGTTCATTTTCAGTTGGATTAATATAAAACAGGTAACATTATATGCAATTTTGTTCGATAAAGTATGATTTTATTTGACACCCTGCAACCCTAGTTATCAGCAACAGCTCAAATAGCCAGCAGCGAAGTATCACCCCTCTTCTTTCTTGTATTAGTTAAGAATTTCAGCAGTTGTGCTCCTTCTTTTGGTTAATGATCATCAGATTAAGAAGAAAGATAAGCACTTGAGGAAATGACACCTTTCTGGAAAGTTGGGGAAATAGACAGTTGAGGAAATAACCCTATTTCATTGCGCAGCGACCGCTCCGCTACTACCTCATTGTAAATTGTCATTTCAAGTGTTAACAATTTATTTCTGTCAGTAGCTTGCGCCTCTTTTCTTCTCTTCATGTCCCCCCGCTCCAGGTTGGACACTATTGTGTATATATAAATGTTCTCTTTCCTATAAAAAATTTCTGTATCAATGATTAAAGATTATTTAGTGGTATTGGGATCTCAAAATAAACTCGAGTGTTGTAGTTTTCCTTATACCCATTTGTTATTAATGCTAAAGAATGCTTAAATCATTTCTCAAAGTAGAATAGAACGAAAAACTCTTTATGCAAAGGCACTCAAATACTAATTAACACAGGTGAAAATGAGAATGAACGACGGTATGTTTTTCTTTCATTTTCTCCTTATTTAGTTCCTCTACGTAAAACTGTTCCATTATCTTAGAACACAAAGGTTATGTCATCACAACTGCTAAACGGAAGAAAGAGTCCGCATTCACACACACACACACACCGCATACACAGAGATATGTATATGTTTCAAGACAATTCCTCATTTCCTAAGCTGATTGACCATGGCTTTAATTATTAGTTATCAATATATATGTTCCTAGGAAAATAATGATGTTGGGAATTTTATTTAGACTTGTAATGCATTGAAGCACACGTCTAATCATCGAGGTAAACTAAAGGGGAGCTACATCGATTTGTGATAGGAATGCTAGTTCTACTGCAACGGGAAAAAAAAAAACTTATCCACTGTACACCCATGTCCAAAATTATTGTCGCATGTCTATAAATATGTTGTTGTATGAATATAATTTGACAACGAATTCGCTCAATATTTCTTATAATGTTAGTATGTGTATAATCGGCAAAGATATGTATGTGGGAAATTTCATGTCAAAAGAGCAGTAAATAAGAACAATAAAACGAAAATAAAACTTTCTTGTCCATTTAGCAACATTTCTTACTCATTCTAATTTTCGTATTTATAGTTCTTTTCCTATGAAATTTAAAAGAAATAAACATTTCCCGATTATACACATAGTATCAGTATTAAAAGTACCCTGCAAAATCATTATCAAATTATATTCTTACAAAAAGACAATTATAGATATGCGACAATCATTTTGGACATGACCGTACATATTAAAATAGATTTCATCTTTCTTTTACTTTATTTTTCTTTTCTTTTTCTTTTTTTCTTTTTCTTAAAGGAAAAACAAGAATTTTTATGAACCCTTTATTATTCCAGTATAAAAGTTAACAGAAAACTCTAATATATTTTTTTCATTTTTATTTTCAGATATGGTAACACTGTCTACGTCAAGCCGACAGCTTCTAGCCGTGTCATTAGTGCTAGTAACCCTTTCGTCTCTCCTCGTCGCTTCATCTGCCCAACAGTTCTACCCCAACGGAAGATACGGAAAAAGGGACGAACATGAAATAGAAGGTAAGTGAACAAAACGGAAACACATTACGGATGTTCGAAAAAAAACTACAGGATACATGCGCGATCTCAAATACAGGATGTTTCAAAATGAATATCTAAGTTTTTAAGGCTTTGTACTTTTTATTACAATTAACTTAGAATTACAAATGATAAATCAAATGAATGAGCAACTCAGTTTTGTACGCACGCATGCGCATGCACTGTTTCCTCTGTCTGCCGTTAGAAAGCGCGCTAGTAGCAAAGATGGCGATTAGTTGCTGCATGACGATGAAGATTTTCTGGATGATGTCTTTAGTGTCGTCTTTAGTGATGAATCGACAATTCACCTAAATGACGATGTGAACACTCATAATGTTCGCAGTTGGGAGTAAGCAAATCCGCACGAGATGGTACAGTTGCAATAATACTCCCTCCCCCCTAAATTGAATGTGTTTTGTGTCATATCCCGGCGGAAACTTTATTGGCCTCCACGTTCACCAGATCTAACGTTATGCAATTTTTACCTTTGGGGACTCATAAAGGATAATGTGTATGTGCCTCCGCTACCAGCTGACCTACCCGACTTAAGGAAGAGGATTGAAGCAGTTGTTGCAATAATTACTCCCAACACTCTGATCAAGGTTTGGGAAGAATTCGTATATCGACTCGATGTGTGCCGTGTGACGAATGGTGCTCACATTAAAAACTTGTAGCAAAAACTATTTGAGTTGCTCTTTCATTTCATGTATTATTTATAATTGTAGGTTTAATGTAATAAATACTACAAAACCTTAAAACCAGGGTTTGCCCAAGTGGACCCAGCCCGAAAAAACCCGCAGGTTTTTTTTGGGTTGGACCCACCTGAAAAAAACCCACTTTAAAATCCACCAGGGTTTTTGAGCTTTTTGCTAGTATATTATCGGTACAACTAAGGTGATCACATTGAAGGTGATTTTTGTCAGATTTTGGACTTCCCTTGGGCGAATTAGATGCTTTCATGTTAGAGTATACAACAACATTCAATGTTAAAAAACTACATAAAGTTCTGAATGAACTGAATGAATAAAAAAGCTTACCTCAGCTTGGGATAATTATAGAACAAATTAATGTATGGATTGTGTTTATAGCCTATTTGAAGTAAAATATGCAATTTTATATTTTAGAAAATACTTTCCGTGAATAGTGTGCTCGGCGACGCCGTGGGACGTTATCCCTCATACATTTGACGAGTTTAAGGCTATAGGTGCCTGTACCACCAGTAAATATGTAAATACGTTAGTATTCTTTCATACATTTGATGGTAACACAAGTATTCTTCAGTAAAATTTCATTTTCCAACAACAGTAATTTAGTTTAGTCATTAGTTACTACTCTTCAAATAAGCATTCTGTAGAATCAACACCAACAATAGCGTAAAAATTCTTGTTAAATTTAAGAAGTTTAATGCTCGGAGTTTCGAAGACTATGTAACGCTACTATTTCAAGTGCTCAATTCAAACTTCCGTACTAGTGGAAGTGTCGATGTACATTAAAGAAAGCTGCATTTTCGGGGAAGACCCGTCATGAAAGAAGTGCTCGGGAAATTTCCCGCAATTGAAAGCACAAAGTATCAGAAGTGAATACTTCAACAATAAAACTATTATTTTAAGCCGGAAGATATTTAATTTAATTTAAGACATTTTGAAACGTTTGCCTTATAAAATATGAATTATCTCTTTGTTAATTGTTTTAAATTGATTTTCGGGAAAGAACCGTCTTGCTAGTGCTAGGGAAATTCCTATAATTGAACGCGCAAAGTATCCGAAGAGAACTTCAACAATAAAACCATTTATTTTATGCTGGAAAATATTTTCCATATAAGATATTTTAAAACATTTATTTTATAATACATGAATTATATCTTTGTTTTAAATTAATATATTTGGTAACTATTTGACAAACGTTATTGAGGCTCTGGAATGATTCAATCTACATTTGTTCGTTTGTCTGCCTGTACCACACATATATTACAGGCTACAACTTTCGGTCTTTTAGTTTACATTTTCAGGGTACAAGCATGAGACACACTAAATTCCTTGTATAGATTTTGGCGGCATACAACGTAAAATTTCGAGATGGCAGCATTTTTTTTAAAAAAAAATAGCGGGTATCCACGCTACAAAGAGCAATTTTCGGTCTTTTAAATACAAATTTTCAGAGTAGAAGCACGGGACACTCAAAATTGGCTGTATATGTGTTTTCGCGGCGATCCAACATAAATTTCAAAATGGCGGCCATTTTTCAACTAGCGTGTATCCACGCTACAGAGTGCAGTTTTCGGACATTTAAGTTGAAGTTTTGAAGGTATAAGCAAGAGACGTTCTAAATTTGCTGTATTGATTGTCTTGGCGATCCAATGTAAAATTTCAAAATGGCGGCCATTTTTTCAAAACAGTAGTGAACAGAAAATTGGTGCAAGTTGCGACAATGACACTCTTGAAATATAAATCACATTTTAACACTTTTACCACGAAGATATTGAAATATTTCGAAAAAAAGCAAATTAAACCCGAAAAACCCAATAAAATTTGAAAACACCCGGAAAACCCATATGGGCCCAGGTAGGTTGTTTTTTAAAAAAATACCCGTTTTTTTTAAACCCTGATTAAAACCAAGATATTCATTTTGAAACACCCTGTACAGTATATCAGTGCCCTACCCTCAGCCTTATACATGCTGTTGCCCACGAAAAATTTTCATCGTCTCGTCTCATCTCGAAAATATGACAAATAAATTTTCAAATTTGAGACGAGATGAGAAATTTCTGGAGACTCGTACGCAAAACTAGTTCACCCAAGTCTTAAATCACGAACTTTGTTTTAGTGTTACTTGATTCATAGTTTAACAACTATAAATTGGTAAAAAGGATTGTACAAACACAATGAAGATAACTTAACAACATTTTTAAAGATACACAAATTATTATATAATATCCTTCAGTGATAAATATATGGTTTGAATGTTGTGGATGCAAAAGGATTCTGGTTGGTTCTAGATGAAATTAAGAAAATCAGGGCATAAAGTTTGTTGTACATACATTTACAAAACTAGAGGAGAGGGGGGGGGACTTTATTTCTTGTCTCGTCTCATGGGCAGCACTATTTATATACACTATTAACAATGTAAAATCTCTTTCACTAATTTTACTACTGTTGTATAATACTAGTGAATACACTGTACTCTTAACAATTTTTGTTGTATTACAGGAAACTTTAACACAAAATGGAATAAACTATACCTCCAGGATCACTTAACATTACAGTGTTTGTATTCACTTACATATCAAGATGCATTACTTGATTTGTTAAGCGAGAACGAACTGTATTAATCTTACTAATTAAATCTGAAGCTAATGCTATATAGTGTTATGTTTATGTTCATGACGTGATAAAGTCTTAAAGATCATATCAAATATATGTCATTAAGTAAGTAATATGTTTTTTTCAAAATCTCAGATACATAGATTATGCCATGGGCGGCGAACCTTTTCAGGTTTTACTACTACTTTTCATTTTATAAATCACTGTCGGTCTACTCATCTCTCATTTCAAAATATATTAGTAGTGTACAATTAGAATGAGCCCATGAGCCTTAAACACCTTTAGATGGCAGAAATTAACAATTGCTTATTAATTACAATATTCTAGAGCCAAAAATGGCTAATACTAGGAAGAAACGTTTCCTCATAATCCTACAGTAAGATCAGCAGTACATACATAAATAGCGAAAAACGTTTTCTAAATATGAATTTTAGCATCCTAAAGTAGGTTCAATTTGGACTGTGATGTCTCTATTATAACCAGCAGTGACACAAATATATCATTTCCGGCTTCAATATTTGATCACTATAGAGGAAGAAAAGAAATAATAGAGAAAAACAGCGAAAAACTTCTCGTGTGGATTCAGGACTCTTAGAACTAACGTCGTACCCGCCCTTATCAGTCTATTGAAACTGGAAATATTAGACATCTAGTGCTACTTCCCGTTCTGATATTGATCCCGATAGAGCAACAACGATAATAGATGGCGACAAACAGTTTCTTTTATATGAATTTAGTGACCTAAGAATATGTTCAATCTCGGCCTTAAGCTCTATACTGAATATGTAAGTTGTAGAAATTTGTCGCTTCCAGTTTTAGTGTTAGATTTCATACAACAGAACAGGGACGGATCCAGGGGGCGATCGAGCAATCCCCCCAGAAGAGGAAACTTTTTTATTTTATATATAAATAAAACCCACCCCAGAATTTGGAGCTCTTAAAAGTAGCTCTAAAAGCAGTATTACAACCCCCCCCCAGAAGTCTGTCCTGGATCCGCCCCTGCAACAGAAACGGTAAAGGATAGTGATAAATTGTTATTATATATATCCCATGGTACAATTTGTACCATACGGGGTGTTTCATGGTACATTGCGTTATAACTCTCCTATTTGAGCTTTTTCGTCCGGTTTTATTTTTCTCAAGTCCACAGGCATTGCAGAAGACATTACGGATGGTTTCACACCTTCCTGTGTCGAGACATAGGAGGTGATGACGTCATAAGTCTAAAATTTATATTTTCGTGTAATACTTTTTTTTGGGGGGTTATGTAATGTATTTTTGGCGGGCTTATTTTTGCACGTAGAAGATTGAAATTTTGCACAAACATGCAGTCCACCGAGTAGTATTTGCCAGATTTTTTTTCAGATTTCTGCGTTAAAACAGGGGGGGATCCAGAGGGTCAAAAAGTTGAAAAAAGGGATATTTTTACCCCAAAATCCCGTTTTTCCTCATTTTCCCGTCTTAGATACATGATGGAGACAAGTGAATGGTACCGCCTAAAAGGCAGTTCTATTCTGAAGAGAATGATGTGCGACACATAGCCCTAGGGTAATTAGGGAAGCGTCAGGGAATTTTTATCAAAATATACTTCTGTATAGGCGAATTTTGGACATTTTCGGTACTATTTTTGTGTTGGCTTATTTTTGCACCTAGAAGATTGAAATTGTGCACATTCAGTCCACCGAGTAGTATTTACCAGATTTTTTTTAGATTTCTGCGTTAAAACAGGGGGGTACAGAGGGGCTAAACGTTGAAAAAGGGAAATTTTTACCAAAAAATCCCTCTCACGGGATTTTCCCGCCTTAGATACATAATGGGGAAAAGTGAATGGTACCGCCTGAAAGGCAGTTCTATTCTGAAGAGAATGATGGGCGAAACACGACCCTACGGTAATTAAGGATGTCTCAGGGAGTGTTTAAAAATTTCCCTCTGAATACGGGAATATGGGACATTGTCGGTATTTTTTTTTTGGCGGGCTTACTTTTGCACCTGGAAAATTGGAATTGTGCATAAACATTCAGCCCACCGAGTAGTTTTTATCAGATTTTTTTCAGATCTCTGCGTTAAAACAGGGGAGTCCAGAGGGGCTAAAAATTGAAAAAAGGATATTTAGAACCAAAAAATCCCGTTTTTCCTCATTTTCCCGCCTTAGATACATGATGGGGACACGTTAGTCATACCGCCTGAAAGGCAGTTCTATTCTGAAGAGAGTGATGGGCGAAATATGACCCTAGGGTAATTAGGGATGTCTCAGGAAATTTCTTACCTGAGATCATGGTGTTTTACGGTAATTTGGGGCATGGTGGGAATTCCTAATAAAATTTCTCCCGCCCTTGGTATTCAAGATAGAAACTTGAAATTTGGCACACACATTCAGTATACCAAGTACTATTTATCACATTTTTTTAGATGTCTACGTTCACACAGGGTCGCTCCAGGGGGGGCCAAAGTGCGAGAAAAAATTTCCCTCGGAAATTTTCCCTTTGACATCATTTTTCCCGCTCCTGGTATATGGTATGAGCTTGCAAGTGGTATCATTTGAAAGCCAGCTCCATTCTGAAGAGAATGAGGTATGAACCATGATCCTAGGATAAATAGTGACGATGCAGTAGCTGTTTGACTGAAAGTCTAAAAAATAGCCAAAAAACCCCGGATCTCTTAAGGGGTATATATATATAGGTTGAGCATCCCAAAAGTAGGTTCCGGCTCCCACTTCACCCACCTAGTGAAACAGGAACTGATAATTCTGTCACTTCTGGTTAGAATATTGGTCCCGTATACTTTGTTACTCAATCATAGCTTCATAATATGAAACTAAACTCACTTATTTTTAATCAAATCATTATCTATAATTGTCAATCTACTGCTGGATGAAGATATCTTTCTCTTTCTTTCTCTAACGTTTCTCAGCAACCAACCATTTTGAACAAATTCCTTCCTATATTAGTCTGCAATGCTTCTTGATTTCATCACCACCTTAAATCTACTAGGTCGCTTTGTCGTGCCGTCCAATGATCATTTATTTGAGTATTAATCAAGCTCTGCATTGCTTTAACTTCAGAGGACGTCACGAGTAACGGTAAACTGACTTGACTAAGCATTGGCATGTTATCTATGGCTATAGTTGCTATTATTTTTGTAATAAGCGTTAAATTTAACTTTAGCAAAAAATTAATGTATAGATCCAGGTTGGAATTGATGAAACATTATGGCCGTGAATAAAATATTGATCTTATAATCTGACTCAAACACGGAAAGCAATATTATAGAATCATTTTAAAACAAGAGGTTTCATTTTACATTGTGGAATTATAGTAGATTTTGAAACTACAGAGGTTCAATATCCTCGCTACAATTAGGATTAGATTGATGGACTTTCGGCATGTATGACCATGTTAACTTATCACGTATGAGGCTAGGAATCAGACTACCCACAGAATTAGGAAAGAAGAATGGAAGTCGGAAGGAAGGAAGCGGCCTGAGATTATTATGTTAGGTGAAAGTGCCGGTATTTGACTGGTGCGAGTGAGGAAAACCCAGGAAAAACTTCAGTCACGAAAGCTGTCCTGAAAAAGCTGTTACATCGTTCCCGACCGAGTGTCCTCACCAAGAATCGAACCCGGGACAACTCGTATCAAAGGCAAGAGAATTAGGAAATGAGCTACGCGGGGCCATTATTCTTACTAGAAATGATAGATGAAGAATATTACCTCTGGTTTCAATCTCAAGGAAGAGGGTAGATTCTACTCTTGACACTCTGAATCTCTACATAAAAGCAATACCTTCTTATATTTTATCATTCCTTGCTGCATGAAAATTCAATGTTAAGACCGGAAGTGATAGATTTTTTTACAACTTCTGGGGTAAAATGAAAGGTTAAACCCGAGATTGGGCCTATTTTTGCGTCAGTAAATTCAAACCAAAGAAACTGTTTTTCGTGTTTTGTTACCTCTTTGTTCCATCAGAATGAATTATTAAACGGGAAATTACACTGGATGCCAGCATTTCCAGTTTTAGTAGAATGATAAAGACGGAGATGAAACCAATTCTTGAGACGCTGAATCCATACCAGAATACCACTTCTCACTCTCTCTCCATTTTTTCTATGATACCTATCAACAGGTGGGCGGATGGACATAAAACCTCTACAAGACATATAGCAATTGCACATAGCATAGTTCGGAACTCTATTAAAAGTGATATGGTGTGTCTATGTTGAAACTATATTAAACTAATAGGATACTAAGAAACCTCATCAATCATTTTATTTTCAGAATAGCACTTTCAAGTATTTAAAACCTGTTGGGTTTTTATGTAGGTCCTACACCTACTACTGTACAAATGCTAAAATAATACACTAAAACAATCGATTTAAGAGTCCCCTAGCAGGAAAAAGTCCTCAACTCCTTTAGCTGATAATACCGCAGAGATTAAATGTAACGCAACCAAGCAAAAAACTTTAGTACCTTCCTGGTCATAATTCTTCCTTCTTTCCTTCTTAAATTTTTTATTTACTTGAATTTGAGTTTGTTTTAGCGTGACTTATCGTAATCATCTACGTAAGATTAGGTTATTCTGTGGTGAAAATGAAAAGGAAAGCGGATGGACAAAGAAAGCGAACAGAACTTTTAATGAGGTTTCAGCTTTGGCGAAATAAATCAATATGTGTGTACTTTATAAAAGAAGGAGAAACCGGGAACTAGAAACATTCTTTTAAAATTTATTAAACCATAAGTGTTAAAGAAAAGTTACAAGGAAATAAAAAAAATTGTTACCAATTAAATTCTTCATAATTGTTTCTTATGAATTAAAAAGGGTTATAGAAAATATGAGCTACACAGGTACCATATTTGCGAAAATTACAATACCATACCAAGAAAAAAATGACTGGAATTATATCATACTCACAAAACTGTACAGAAGGTATGACCACAGACAAGAATGTACTCTTTGTGGGTAAGACAGACAAATGATATTATTTCAAGGGATGACCCTTGCATCGAAGTAGTAAACAAAAGGGCGATTTACACAACACATATTACGTACTAGAGCAGGGGTTCTCAATCATTACTATGTTACAAAAGGAAACTTGTTTTCTATTTTTAGAGAAAAAAAAAAGTTGTGCTTCCTTATATTCATTTGAGAGCTGAATTCAAATAGGTGTTTAGTTTTTCTGTATCAGGAATTGTTTAAGAGTAATAATCATCAACATTATCATAGGTATTCTGCCATTATTAGCAGGTAACTGGCCACAACTGAGAAATTTCCATGCATCACGGTCTTCAGCTAACCTTTTTGTCTTCACGATGGAAGTTTATGTTTTAATACCGTCCATAAGTGCAGCCTCTTTCGCTCCCTTTCTCTGTTTTCTGATTCAATACCTTATACCACGTCCGTAATGATACAGTTCCTTTCCAGCCAATTTCCCAACCGTTTTCTCTTCCTCTTTCTAATTATATCCAAAATTGTTTTTTTTTCTTCCTCCACTATTTCTAACACCGCCTAATTATTTTCCGTTCTGCCCAGGTTATTCTCTCCATTCTTCTCTACACTCGCATTTCGAAATCCTGATATCTATTCTCATCGCTTCTGGGTAATGTCCGTGTTTCTCCTAATAGAAAAAAAATATTTACTTAAAACATTTTATGAGTTTTTTCCTTAACGCAACATCCAAGGACTCACAAAATAAACTTTCATTACTGTTCTTAATTTAAGAGAGATCAGATTTTTAATTTATTTGAACATTTTCCTGTAATTTAAAACGTTGTATTAATTTAATACGTTGTATAGTAGTAGATATATTGTTATACGAATGGCTATAACATATAATAAATATAACATATAATATGCCTATAACATATAATAAATAATAGAAAGTAAGTAATATACAGTATGACACAGCGTTCAACAGTGCCGTAACGTGCGGGGAACAGGTGGGCATCTGACTTCCTCTCATTTAAGTTCCCCACCATACGAGTGTGAGCCCACTTCAAGATATTGTCTTACTTAATATGAGACAATACGAACATGAATGTATAAATGAAGCATGAAACAGATTTATCGCAAAGGCAACATTCCAAAGGCAACATTAAAAAGTATCCCAAATGAAACAAAAATGTAATTTGGACTCATTTTCGTAAAAATATCTTATATTTCTAAAAACTTTACCCAAAGGAAACACATTCCCAAAAATAAACTATCCTTTGTAGATCGCTCCATAAAAATGACTTATGTTACGTTATTAATGAAATATTTGTTCATAAAATAACAAAATTGCATGAGTTGCATTTTACAATATGGTTTTAAAAAACTTACCCTTGTGGATATTCTCATTGAAGTTATGTATATAGCATTATCGGAATAATAATGAAATATTAATTTATGAAATACCAACAAAATTGCCTGAGTCGTTTTTTGAGAAAATTGTCCCAGAAAACTCACCCCAAAGAAAAACTACCCCTCCTAGTTTTTCTTCTTGGAGGAGGAAATTTCCAGTTTTCGGATTCCACCCCCCTTTACTTATATCTCAAATTATACATTTGTGCAGAATTACAAGTTTCCATGTCTACAAGAAGTACCTTAAAAAAAATGAAATGACGTCATTTTGGCCTTTCCCCCTTGGAGGTGAAATTTTACAGTTATTGATTTTTTTCACTTTTACTTATATTGCAAATCCCACACTTCTATCAAATTTTAAGTTTTTACGTCTACAGGAATTGTATTTTGGGTTTTGACAAGTCAGTCTTCGCCAAAATTTGAGAATTTCATGGCCTTCTGTCTCATAAATGGTTTTAAATAAGACATTGACATTTTATATGGGACATGGCCTATTGCAGGGTAGTGACGCAGCCAATTTTAATTAAACTATCATTATGGGAAGCGAATCGTTCGAAAAATGCATGAGTTGCTTCCTGTAAATATATACATACATGGCGTGCTGCAGCCAGAGAACTTTGCTTAGCGCACTGCCGGGAGACTTGATATAGACTCATTTTCAGAAACCATGTCTCCAACAAACTTGTCGTAAATGGGTAATTCTAGAAATTGAAATCAAGCCCAAAATGACCACCTTCTGACTATTTTAGTTATGAGCATGGGATGGAGAGGTGCATATCGTGTGCTTGTGTTAGAGAGCTAGTTCCAGAGATGATCCTGTGATTTTTGCATAGTGATAATTTCGTCATCGTTTGGCGTAAGAAAGTTATGAACAAGAAAACCATACTGTCATAGGTACGGTACAGGAAATTTCCGATAGGCTGTTTCAATGTTCAAACAGAAATCTCCAGGTGTGCTTTACAGAATCAAAATGTCTGAGAATATTACAACGACAAGGCAGGCTATTACCAGACCGCCATAACATTCCACTACTAACCATATTTTCTCCTTGGTTATACCTGACAAGACTGTGCGAAGAATGTTGAACACCAATTTAAATTTTCACCCACACAAACAGGATAGGCTTTAGGATTTTAATTTTGGGTGGGCCTGCTCCCTCGCGTATGGATATATATATGCATATTTGATTGATTAATGACAATAGGAAATTACTTTTACAGTAGCGGTTGATGATGCTGTTTATTAAATAATTATTTACCATTAATATAAAAAGTGAAAAATATATTTACTCTTTATTGTATCTTTTAGTGTTTATATACTTTTCAAAATTTTTAGGTAGGCCCGTGCCTACCGCTCTACCCGCTAAAACCGCCACTGCACATAAAGTAATGTTTGTGTAAGAACTGCAAGAAAGTCCTAGTTCACCCGGCAGGCTGCTTGCGAGAACATTTTTAGCAAACGTTTCAACCAACGTTCTGGTCACTAGTGACGAAGACCACTTTTATCGGACCTTGTAAACAGAATGAATTTTCAATATTGGCCCCACAAAATCCTCGAGAACGCCATGAGCGACCTCTGTGTAGTCAGCACCTCTGTGTAGAATACATATTCAAACATTTAGGAATAGTGTTACCAAATGAAAAGGAAGTTAGTCCGAGAACTAGAAGTATTTGTAGATTAGTGGCTGAAATTTAGTGTTACTAACTATTACAGTAAGTGCTATAATCGCAACTAGCACCTAAGAAATTAAAAGTGAAAATATATGGAAGTCTGTTGAACTTTATTGTAATAGCAAACGATATTAAATTTTATCCTTATTTTACTATGTCATATGATAATATCGTTTTGATCATGTTATAGGAAATGCTATTTATTTAAAATAACCTTCAAATGCATTCCTATCATTAATCTCTTAATAAGGAGAATATTTGCTGTGACTGCAACAGAACTCTTTACATGACTCGTGAAACTAAGCACTTTTTTTTTTTTTTTTTTTTTTGCGAAATATATTTAACAATTTTGAAGTATGCACAGTGACCGAATAAAAATGTGAACAGATTCCAGTTCTCATAATAGAAGGTAAACTCTTAATTAAACTACCGATTCAATTTGACTTGGAATCTTTTGTTCTCAGTGTCTAGTTAAGTGCAATCTGTTAATCAACGAATTTATCGTGGTCTTGGTATGCAGAAACATCTGAAATTTATTTATTTATTTACGTTTTTTGTTTTGTTTTGTTTCTTTGTTTCGTGTCTTTTTTTAGTATTATACAGTACAATACTCTGCAAAGTAAGTTCTGCATGTTGTCACTCAAAAGTGCCGTAGCTTGGTGGAACTTGAGCCATTCAGTATGATACAGTAAAAACAGAAAGAAACATGTAATTAGAATAAGAATGACACTTTTGTACAGAGGCAATAACTTACACTCAAAGAACTGTAACTTGTGATCCCCTGATATTACAGAAAGAGTGAAATGGTCCTTAAAAGGGTGTGTGATCATCACGGGCAGTGATACATGCTCTGCAACGTCCTCCCATACTGCTCACAAAGTTAGTGATGGGTTGTTATTGTGGTATGAAGTTCCCTTACTCCACCAGCACTGTTGACAACCGCTGGATGGTTCTTGGAGCAGCCTGACGTGCTGTAAGACGTCTTCCTATAGTATCCCAAAGATGTTCGATGGGATTCAAGTTGGGAGAACAGGCAGGCCAATCTATTAACTGAATGTTTTTTCTTTCCAAGAACTCTGCCACCTGCGCTGTTCGATGCGGTCGCATATTATCACTCTTTAAAAAAGTTGAGGCTGATTCCACCTCTGAAAAGACCCACGTGGAGAATTGGTACAGTGTTACAATAACGTTGACCGGTGAGTATACCGCGTTCAAAAATTAAGAGGTCGGAGGGTATACAATATACCCACGCAACATTATGGGTCCCTTCACAAAAGCACCGGACCACTAAAATGATCATGTTAGACAACGTTCCTGGATTCATTGTGTGCTGTCATCTCTCGCTAGATGAGCAACTCAGGCTGAATCTGCTCTCATGTGAGAAGAGAACACGATCACATTCTTCCTCAGCTTAATCCTGATGTTCTTAGCACTACCGCAAATAGTGTCACTGATGTAGGGTGTCAATGGAATAGAGCGTATGTTCGTCAAGCAAAAAGATCGCCTCCATCCAGTCGACCGGCCAGTGTAAACCATAAGATTGGGCAACTTGCAGTCCTCTTAGATGAGTTTTCAATGCACTCGTTGTTTGGCGTCAGTCCCTTCTTGCCTATTGCACGATGTAGCGGTTGTCTGCTGCTGTAGTTGACCGTGGTCGACAACCACCTCTACTTCACATACCATTACCTGTGGTTCGAAATGCTGCACATAAAACAATGCTATAAGCAATATCAAATTCCTTCTTGTTTCTCGACGATTCTTCTCTGTGTGAAGTTACCCAAATTTTGTTTCCGGGCCATGTCGTTGTAAGTAACACCACCGAAATGCACCTTTGCAGTTCTCTGATTGACATACACACTGTCTTGTTCCTTTCATTCAATTGAGTCGTGTTGGGAAAATAGACCTACATGGCGTTACGATTACGCTAGGAAACTTGTGCTCCCTGTACACTTGTGGGTAACTTCTGGCAACATGCTGCCGGGATTTCATTCATTCTCTCCGACTAAGCCATATTTTATGTTGCTTTATTTATCTCCACTTTATGTGTTACACACCAGTGGGTGTTCTAATCCAACTTTTCTGCGAATTCAGAACTCTGAACTGCCTTATATAAGGTGGCCCAAAAGTAGGTATACACCTCTGCATTGATCAGATATAAAATTCTAGCTTATGGATTTATTTGTTTCGACTGTTCCGGGCTTAAGATAGAAGTAAAAGGACGTTAAGAACAAATAATAATAAAGAAACTAGTTTATCTGTTTGATAACAATAAGAAATTATATAAAATACAGGACTGGACTGTATACCTACTGTATAAATTTCGATACTTACTCATTTCACTATTTGATCTTAATTTTAGATGCAAGCATTAGCAAATAATATTCTTGGCATTTACAAGTGTTGGCTTTAAAGTAGTGAAAAATACATATTCAATTTTTATCTGGTTTTATTAGCAGAGTAAATATGATACAAGTTACATTGTTCAGTGTAATCGTCTGTCATTTCTACGACCTTCTGCCACATCTGTAGAACAAGTCGTACACCGTCAGCTCGTCCATCTTTCAGAGACCGTCCTATGACACCAATGTTGGTTTTTCTTATGTCGTAATCCTTCCCGCGACGTTATTATTTCATCTTGAGGAAGAATCATAATTTCATGGACTCGTATTATACGAATACAGCCGATATTCGAGCACCTCATATCACCAGTTACACAACGTTAGCTGACATTGTTATGCAAGATAATGAGCGTCATTGTCAAGAAGTCTCGTTATTTTCTCCTGAATGTGGAACGAAGATGACATGACAAGATATTGCAGTAGTATTCTGCATTAACTGTCTGCTCTTGTCGCACAGAATGAAAGAATATCATACGTCACAATGGACATTACCTTTACACCATCACCTTGCGTAGAACTCATTGTCTGTGGTCGAAGAGATTCACGATGTTCTAACTCGTTGTATTGTCGCTTCAAGCGTGGTTTGTATGAACGAGCCCATAGTTAACTATCCATCCAAGCAAGTTATCGCCTTCGTCGTCGTACGGGTAGTCGCGGTGCGGTAGTATTCACCGCATTGCAATTATGCTGAATGTAAGGATGTTGTATAGGATGTGGAGTATGGTTTTGTGGCTAAAACAAGCAGTTCACCGCCGAACCACCTCCAGTAGGGAAGAAAGGAACTGAATTGTTGGATGTCAGTTTAAAGTTGTCCTGAATGGCATCCGTGTTTTGCGATAACACTTTCACCTAACGCGCCACTGTTCGACGCCAATACTTTGTCACAGTATTCTTTACGTAGCACTGAAACCAGTCCTGTATATCCAACCACGTGTCACTTTAATTCTGATCCACGCTTGCTGTTATACCTTCGTAAATATCCCATTAGAGCTTGGAATATACTCGTTTACTTCACGATATTGCAGCATTTTCCTAATACACGAACACAACAGTTTTTACTGACCATATATATTAGTCTAACCTTCTGTCATCTACCGAATATATATCTGCTTTTATCTTACTCACCTCTCTCACCTGGGAGCAGTGTTGTCACTACTTTTATCCAATCTATGAAAATTTACATTAAGAACTATAACTCTCTAGTTTGTAAATTTGGTTTTGATTACTCTGAACATTCCATTATTTACTTCTACTTATATACTGCCCTCCTAACAAGGAAAATCGGTGATTTTGTAAATGCACCAAGTTCAATATAGATGTAAAAGTTAAGCTTCAACTCGAGTATATTAACCCATGATTAACCAAGGCCACCGTGGAACTCTATAATAGAAAAAAAATATGAAACGGTAATCTAATATATTGCAAATAGTTAAATCGAGGCATCCATACTGGGGCAGGTAATGCCACTCACATGGGAAATACACACTGATACAAGAGGGTTAATTAAATGAATCTTTAAGTTGATTTCTCTAGAAGCAGTTCTAAGTTCTTAATGTATTTTTGCAAGTCTTTGGAAGAATAATATCTGAATAACTATGATAAAGATTTTTTTCTTTTCTTTATTAGTATCGAGGTTACATGAAAGTTTCAAGTAGGATCCAAACCACCAGTGACGACGTCAGCTATAAGTTCCTAGAGGGGCAAAGGAGGGGCAGATATATTTTCGGGGGGGGCGGCTATTTTCCACACCAAAAATGACATTTATTATGTTTGACTTACTTTACATTGTGTATTTCGTTGTTGCTTTTATATTAGGCCTATATGATAAACTTATTTCAAGTAAAATTTGTAACTGACAAATAAGTAACGTCTGCACATGAAATATTTTTCAATGCAACTTTTGAAACCTAAATTGAATTACTTTCGCGTTTGCTACAAGTAACAAATTCGTCTAGTACTATATGCTATATATATATAAAATTAATTTACAAGGGGCTGCTGAAAATCTCGTAATCCAACCCAGATGGAGAGTAGGTACTAGGTACAAAGATGAAACTGTAGTTTTGAAAAACGTGTTTTCAACAAATTTTCATATTAATAATGAAATTCTTATTGCTTTCTCAGGCCTCTGAAGTGATTATGTGTGCCCAAACAGCTTATTTCACGAACATCCAGATCACAACTATTATAACATTTTTGTTCCACCAAGGATAGTTACCAAAGTAAATTAATGAGAAAACCAGTGAAACACTACCGGACTCTCCTCCATTATATACAGTGGTGAAGAAGTGATGGCTTAGTTCAAACGTTGCGGTTTCTCAACAAACTATGCTTTACATCCAGGATGACTTTACATCCAGTGACTGTTCCCGAAATCATGGATGCAATTTATGACATTATTCTTGAAAATAAGCATTTCAGCCAGTGGTAGATATAACCTGAGGCCGGGGTTCCTAGGCCACCCCAGGTTTTGACTGACAAAAAGAATTTAAGCTATTATTTATACACTTTTGAAAGTGTATAGTAAACTCACGATATACTTATAGTCTGAGGATGGCTGCAACCCCCTTCCCCAGTTTTTACCGTCTCAGTAAAACTTGTGTCAGAGATTGTGGGCATTTCTTTGGAACGCGTCGGTAGTATAATTCAGAAAATATGCGTGGGTATGCGCAAGTTCTTGACACAATGGGTTCCCAAAAAATCTGTCAGGAGAATAAAAGAGTGACGGCATTAAGAGAAGTCTTCTTCCAGTTTGAATGTAATGCTGATCATTTCGCTCATGAATAGTAACCATGAACGAAATATGGTTGTACCACTATGATCCTGAAACGAAACAACAGTCAATGGAGTAGTAGCACTCATTTCTCCCTCGCCCCAAGAAGTTCAAGACACAGAAGTAGGTTGAAAAACTGTTTGCAACATTCTTCTGGAATAAGTATGGAGTCGTACTCATAGACTACCTCCGCAACGGTGAGATATTTAATTCAGAATCTCTACATTACTCACAAAACTGAAAGAAAAATTCAAAGTTCAACATCGCGGAGAATGAAAAGAAAGGAATTGTGTTCCTTTAAGAGAATACACCTGTCCATTGAACCACTGCGAACACAATTAGCATTGCATAATCTAGGATTTCAATGTCTAGATCATCCTTATTCCCCAGATTTAGCTCCGTCTAACTATTGCCCGTATTTATTTCCCAAACTTAGATCTGATTGAACTTTAGATCTGATAAGGGTATTGTTACGAACAGTGGTGCGTTAAGTCTCCAGATATTTTTTAACTTCTGCAAAACTGGAGCACTGTACACTTCCTCTCAGGGGAAGTGTAGAAAAAGTAAAACTTCACCATTCCACGTGAACTCCTGGGTTGGGCTACGAATTTTTCAGCAGCTCCACGTACATTTCTAGTCAATATGGTAGACGTCATGTCAGTACTTTGAAACTAAATAAGTAAGGGAGCACTAGTGCATACCAATTACTAACTAAAGATCAACACTCTGACAATACGTTTTATTGGAAGCTAAATAAATAGACTAATCGATTTAATTCCATACATTTATTATTATTATCATTTTCAGGAAGGGAAAACACAACTTTTTTTTTTCTTCAAAAAATTAAGCCCTGGTAGTTACAAATGAAGCTGTTATAAGCCCATCCTCCGAATATTGAAAGCCGAGAATAATGTTTCAGGAAATAGAAGTATAGAACCTTTAAATAAAACAAAATATGAAACTGAAAACTTCAAAACTGGATAAATACAAACAGGTTATGTAATTGGTTTTACCTTTCTTTTGTTTCTAATCGAAGTTGATCCAATGAGAAGAAAATAAGTCGACCAAATCTACTATTGCTCGCTAGGCACAGTAATTAAAATTCATAAGAAAGAACTGTAGCTAAAATTTACCGGAAAAGGCGCTAAATTAGAAAACAGAAATATGCGTGCATACCCAAACTCTCAAAGAAGAAAACTTGAGGACTAATCTTCCACATATTAAATGTATAGATAGTACGATCTGACAATGAGATTGGTTATGATACTGATATAAAATACTATATGTAGAATGTTTTACGATTGTAGGAGTCTGGGGGGGCAGTCTGGATGGCAGTCAGGGGGGCAGGAGTAGCCACCAGGGGGGCACTCGCCCCCCTTGCCCCTTCTCTGGCGTCGTCACTGCAAACCACACAAGTTTCCATCGAAAATCGAACCCTAATCTGAAGCGTCAGAGAGCTATGAATGATAAGCAAATTTATTTGAACGATAAAATTACTACCATGCCTACACAGTAGCCTCGCGGAGTAATAGGAAATAAACAATCAAAAAGTAATTATTGCTTAACTTGAATGATACGCCTGGTTTTCTTATCTCTGTAGCGAGAAGTAACTCCCAATAGTCTGTAGAACGATGTGCAATATATACAAATAAAATGCTCTGTTGTGCATCTTGCATCTAATTAACATAGTAGTTAATTAGAATAATACTTATCTTTCTTGTTTTATTCGTTATTTTTAACCACGAAAAGATTTTTAAAAAAAGAGAGAACAAATTATTATTATTGTTGTTCTTCTCTTGGAGTTTAGTACTTTTTCCTTTGAAACACTGGAGCACAAGGCTTGAACAGTGTTGCCAACAGCTGGCTTCAAATAAATACTTAAATGGCGCACAAAATCTAGCCAAAATATGCCATAATTTTACTCTTCAGCTACTGTAATTGTTCCTTGTATTCTCGAATCAAGTACTGTCATTCTTAATCCATACTTAAAAATTAAAATATTTACCTGCATGCTTTGTTTCCATCATTGACGATATGCTACACATTCTTTAAATTTTTATTTCGTCCCCAATCCTCGCCGTAAAGTTGGTATGTTGGTGACACTATTTTAACAGAACTTAAATATACACCATTCACGCTGAGTATACTCAAAAGTTCTTCTTAAGATTAGCTATGGGAAGGTGAAATTCCCAAAATCCCGAGACCATGATAGTAAGCGAGAATGATAGATAAGATACGTAGATAAATAGATTGTAATAAATAGATAAAAATTGATTGTGGTATGGTGGTGTAAGTACTACAACGAGGAGACGAGTATCAAAATAGTAAATAATATGTTATTGCGTTTTTAATCGTAATTTTAAAGAGGCTTTGATTGGAAAAAGGAATTCAACTACTAGTAAACATACATAGAAATTCGGTACCTATGAACGCAGAAGTGGGCAAAATTATAGCTACAGTAATAGCTAAACTAGGTTTTTAATAGCTAGACACCAAGTGAAGATCGCTAGATTGAGTCATAAAATGGCTAAGTTGGTAACACTGGAACCGAACGTACGAAGAATTCGAACCACATGAGCTCCCACGTGCAATAGAAACTGGGTCTTCTCACCAAAAAATGATAATGTTAACCATGTAACGTGTAATCATGATTATATCAAATGAAGGATTATGCAACTTCTTTTTAAAAAAATTTAAAAACTTTGGTCTTTCATTTACTGCTGGGAATGACGTTGGAACTAAACGTTCATTGAAATTAAAGATAATCGAATATAAGCGGAGTAATTCACTTATAGTTATTAATTTGTATACACGGAATATCAGAAAGAGACAATAAATTAAATTAAAAACCTACGTCATAAGCCTGTTGACATCACAGTCTCTTATTGCATTTGTATTGATTGTGGGAAGGTCCAAGATTAATATACTTTGCTTTTGAATGAACATATGTGCAATATTTTATAATATGTGGGAATGGATGTGTATCTGAAATTTAATATTAAATTGAATTACATAAACTTCTACAAAAATTATATAAAATTGTTTGCATTTAACGGGAAAAACTTGTCCGTTAATAAAATTAGGTGAATCAATGGATCTTGTTGAGCTGAACAAAATGATGCAAGTGAGAGTAAATCCTCATGCGTAGTTTTTGAAAAAAATAGACAAAAACTAATCTTTTCTAACCTAAAAAAATGATTGTGTACGATTACCACACCACCTATAAAAATCAAACTGATCTAATCAAACTTTTCATTGTAGCACCAACAAGACAACAGTATACAGTATGTTTATTGAAACAGTCCAAAATCACGACTAACTCTGCTAGATCATAAGTATGTTTAGATGTCGAGTGACCAAGGACAAACAGGTTCTCACTTGTTGGTCCTTGTTGAATGTCCACAATGTGTGGGGTACTCACTTGCTTAACTTGTATGACTTTCCTATTCCATCCAGAAACAGTCTGATTGTTTCAGCGGAAACATGGAATCTTTCTGCAAGTTTATCACACGTTAGACTACCGTCCTTGCTTGGTCATCCACCGAGAGGTTCATCCGAAAGGCTCACACTCTGGAACCAATACCTGGCGATGCGTTCGTTCCCGGCATTCTTCTCAAATGCCTTGCATATGCGGCGACTTAATGCGGCAGCTAACAGGCTCACACACAAATACACGCGAGCAAGTTGCTTCGATACCTTCATTTCTCTTGCGACACTGGAAAGCTATGATTGCGTGCACGCAACGTGTCTGTTTTACTGAAGGTCGATGGTTACACTAACTTCCGATCGCTTGACAGGCACGTGCAACATTTCGTTTTCTCTCTGTGAGTGTATGGTTAATGGAACGCCAAAAACTGCAATAACTTTTTTTTTTTTGGTTACCTTGTATCTGTTCAGTGAGCTTTGTGTAATGCTGAACAATGAATCACTTGCTAGCTGGTGATGGAAAGTGGGTTCTCTACCAGATATTGGTTATCGCCACGTGACACCTCAAGACCACTACTGCAACCACGAAAGGTGTGGTAGAATTGTCGGCAAGCGGTGCATTACGAGCTCCTTCCACCTGTTCACACCATCACTGCTGACCACCACTCTTACCACCAAAGAATGTACAGTGCATTGTAGCAGAAGAAGCTAGCATTGGTGAATCGCAAGGGTGTGCTGTTCCTGCATGACAATGCCAAGTCACATGTGACAAAAAGTACCCGGGAGACCCTTCAGCAACTTGGCCGAGAAACACTGTCTGAACCTTATTCACCGGACCTTGCACCAGCAGACAACCATCAATTTCATTCTCTCGACAACCACTTACCTGCACAACGCACTCACGGACTTCTTTGCATCCATGATCAGTTTTATCACCAGGGTATTGTGCACCTGCAGGAATGTTGACGAAAGGTGTTGATTTCTGATGGAAATTACTTCCAAACCTAAAAGTACGTACCGTCGTCCACTGTTCTAGAAAGGCAAGATTTTTTGGTTATCTTTTATTTACAATTTTTTGTGAGGATAGATTTTAAATATTGAAATTCCATTGTTGCCACTTCATTTACTTTTTCCTTTCTTTCTTTCTTTTCCTTATTTTAAATGGCTGATTAACATCATTGTGTGTCACGAATTTTTTTTTCTTTGTTTCTAGAAGTCGGTTTTGAACAGCGAAGATATATGAGACGTGGATCCAGTGTGCGAATTAGATATTCTATATTGGTGGGGATAGAATAAATTAGGCCAAAGGACATAGTCTGAAGGTTCAAATTTCAAAATGAGACAATAAATGCCTTACCCCCATATATATATATATATATATATATATATATATATATATATATATATATATATATATATATATATATATATATATATATATATATATATATATATATATATATATATAAAATATATATATATTGAAAGCTTCCACTTGGCATTAATACATACAGGTTGCGAAAAGAAACCTACTTCAGTCTTGTGAAAACCACTAAAATTATCAGTAAAAACCGGACATTTTTTTAAAAAGAAAATCTAGATATTAGCCTATCAAATAAGAAATGGATTTTTGCTGGTCGCGATTTCTCACATCAAGGTCAAATCGAAGGCCAAATATTTAAAATCTTTCAATTCAAATTTCGAGCTTGTGCTTCTACTTCCCCCTAAAGCTGTACTCATCACGACTTTTTTTCTCCAAATATCGATTCAGTGATGGGCACGGAAAGTCAACACTTAAAAATTACTTTACTGTTAGGTTGAAGATGAGTTGATTCACTACGGGCTACGTTATTCAAATAAAGTAAAACATTACACTGAAGTTTTTCAGACAACATTAATTGCGTGGACAGCAAACTGTACAGCGAAAAGATGGAAAAATGAAGGGTTAACTTTTAAAAAACCCGCTCCAGTTGAAATGCTTATACAGACACGGAGAACCAGTCGTATTAACAAATGCTGAAACAAATCTTCAATTATTCGCTTATTCACCTAAAAATCACCTTCATTAACATGTCTGCCCACTAGGAGCGTATCCCCCAGAGTGTACGTTAACATATACTTACGAGAGAATACCTATATCTCAGATTTTGAGTACAGTTTCAAAAGTTCATTTCCGTAAACTGTAAAAGCAGTGATTACTATGCTAATTATCACAAATTAAATGCAACTTTTGAGTTGCATACACACAACCTACTAGGGAATGAAGACCATGCGCTAACAAAGAGTACACTGGAAATGAAATAACATGTTATAACAAAAATTAAAATAAGATGATAATCGATACAAATATAGAGGATGAATATGACATATCCGAACTTCGCCAAGTATGGTAGAAGAAGCTATTTGTTTATTTCTTCTTGGCCAACCGCTAAGAACATTTATAAATCTATATGTGGCTTTGTTATACGCAATTAGTACAATAAAATTCACACACGATGACGAACTGAAGGGTACGAAGGTACAGTTGCAAGTAACAACCGTAGTCATAATAATATAGTTCTACTAAACAACGTTGAAAATAGTGGGTAATTAGGTGGTAAGTAGAAATGACCAAAACTGAACAGTTTACATCGATCATTTCGAAATACAGCTAGAAGATTAAATTTACAAGAAATAACAAAAATCAGTGAAATTTGGAGTTATACTAAGCATAGTTTGAGGGGGAAGCGAGCATTCCCGGTGGGGATACTTCAGCTGACTTCATTGGGGGGGAACAAAATGTGATTGAGGGGGAAAATCCCCCTCATCCCCCCCGGTAATTCGCACCCTGCGTGGATCTACAGTTTAAGGTAGGATTCGAACCACAGTAACGCGTTGAAATTGTAGTGGAAATCGAACCAAATGAAATGAAATGTTTTCACCCCTTTCAAGCAGCTACAATTTCCTTTTCATGCATCACAGGTTGCTTGAGACTCCAGTAAAGATCTACCCACATTTGTTTTTGTTAACGGGAGAGAACAAAAACACTACTAGTTTTCGGAAAAGTGCCACTTGAATGGCAATACAGTCGAATAGGGGTAGCAAATACATTTTGTCAGCCTATCGACCCAATGTGCCAAACAGAAGGCAATTTTTTAAGTTGTAAAATTCCATTACCCTTCACCTCCTCTCATAATAAGTGTCCTTATGTTGCAAAATATGTACGTTTTGACCTCATTACTGTGCTGGGCAGCCAAGAAAATCCCCCGATACCAAAAATGAAACATGTGTCTTTAAAAAAAATAGTTACTTCAAACTTTTTTCAAAATCTGCCCAATTTTGAACTTTGAATGCTTGTAATTCGAACACGCTTCCAAACTATGATTTCATCATTTGCGTAATTGTTTCATATGTAAAATCGAATCGATTAAACATAGTATCAATATGAAGTCAGAATAACACCTCGCGAGCTTCACTAGTTAGTTAACGTCCCATAATTACAGTGCACCGAGTCTAAGGAAAGACGGTGGTGATGAAATGAATGATAATGGTGGAATGACGGCAACGGAAAGATACGGAAGAGCTCCGAGGAAACCACACACACAATGTCTATCCACCACAAAACCCATGTACCAAAAGCCATGGGTCTCATGTGCCAAAGGTAACCGCTCTACACTGATATGAGCCACTGTGTCCCAGGAAACCAACTTGAAGAAGGCTATGAAAAGTGCTACTGAAAATTTTGTAATGAAAGACACTTTATTTATAGACGTATTAGTAGAATAAAGATATATTTTCTTTGCTTACCGCAACAAATATATCCATCACGGTTTACAAATATAATGCTAGAATTTATCTTCTCCTTCATGTTGCAGTTCGCGATCCAAGCAGTAGATTCTACCTAGGAAGTCGATTCGGTCGAAGTGGGCAAGGAATGGACGTTGTTCAAAGGACAGATAAATTCTTCCTTGGCAGTCGATACGGAAAGAGGAACTATGACGGAGGTAAGTTTACGTCTTTGTTGTATTGTACAGTTATGTTCACAAATATAAACAAATACATATTTCTTCTAACCTCTCTCTGGTCACCTTTGGATGGATTAAAATTGCAAAGTAATGTTTGAGAGAGTAATTTAAATTTAATTTAAACTATTCGCTTTGCAAAACAATATGTTTATTATAAAAATCATTAACTTGTAACAGTTTCGCCAACTGGATAAGTGAAATCCAGCTAATTAAGAAATGTAAAAATAAATCTCAGCTTAACTTATTAATCATGATTGCAGAGGAAACATTTGTGAAAAATGTAAGAGTAATCTTAGCAATAAGGGCTAGTATTTACATGTTAGTATTTGTATGCATTATGTGGTGTTAATTCCTGTCCATAATTCTATTAATTTTTATAATAGAAACAGAAAAGAAAATAACTACACCTGGAAGACAGCGTGCCATGAAACAAGTGCAAAATTCCGTATACCATATATCGTCAATTACTATGTATTTCATTACTTATTACAAAATCTTAGAATTTTCTTTGTGCTTTGTAAAATTGTAGTGTTCTTTCGTATGTGACTATATCATAAGCAACTAAATATTATTGTCATAAATTTGATCTTAAAACTGTTCGCTGAGCAAAATAATACGTTTGTTATAAAAATTAATCACGTGTAACAGTTTCGCCAACTATCCACTTTGGCTTTACCAGACACTATGAATACACAAGTAGTGACAGATTTAATATAAGAGACAGCGAAAAAAAATTCCTGAATCCTAATTGGATACTAAGGTTACTACACTAAGGGGATTGGCTTGTATTAGCCTAGAGTGATTAATCAGAATTCAGGATTTTTTTCGCTGTCTCTTATATTAAATGTCAGTACTTGTATATTTATAATGTCTGGTGAAGCCAAAGTGGATACTTGGCGAAGCTGTTACAAGAGACTTCATTGTAAAATTTTTTACCTAATTGCGGTCTATGTGTTTCAAACTCGTAATAGTTTTATTGATATATGTTTCCTAATCTTAAGTGAATGCTATATTAGTAAATTGCTGAAGTGTAGTTAGTAGCAACTAATTGCGTTTGTAACAACTATCTGATTCTATGTCTTTCTTCCTTTTGTATCTATGTCTGTGGTGGACAATTTATAACGTACAGCGAGCCAGAACAAACTAAGAACCATATTTTACGATCAAGCAAATTAAAAAGTAAATATATAAATAAAAATAAACATACAGTGGTAGCAATTAAAGAGTACATTATATTGGCATTTTATTCTGTGAATCTTTGTTCAATTCTGCGTATTCTGCTTCTTATTTAGGTCAACTGGGGCTTATATTATGAGCATTTGAAAGGAATTCTATGAAATGTACATTTTCTAACAAGCAACAATGTTACGTTTACGCCACGTGAAGGAGAGTTTGGTTTTTTGGCGCGATATTTTCTCGATCAACAAAGAAGCCGGAAATAGCAATAGATTCCTCTCTCTCCCGCTTTCAGTAAAGAGATTAGTATGGAGATGGAATATATTTTTGAGATGCTTAACTCATTGCAAAACCCAGAAATCAACTACTTCCGGTTTTAAGGTTGATACTTATGGATTACAAACGGTAACAGATAACGAGAAGTTACCTGTAATCCAAAAGTATCAACCTTAAAACCGGAAGTAGTTGATTTCTGGTACTTCTGGTTTTAGTACAGGGATTAGGATGCAGGTGTAATATATTATTCGGACGCGTAACTGATTGTAGAAAACCACTTCTCGTTATCTATTACTGGCTTCATTCTATGACAAGCAACGTTAAAATCAGAAGTGGTTGATTTCCACCATTTCCGGTTTGAATAGATGGTTAAGAAGACTATTCTTAAAACGGTAAAACTTAAGAAAAAACCGCTTCTCGATATCTGTTATCATGTTTGCTCTATGTAGATCAATATTGAAATCAGAAGCTGTAGTGGATTTCTACCACTTTTCCGATTTTAATAGAGAATTATGATCGCTTAACCGATTACAGGAAACAATATCTATTGCCGTGGTTGCTCTATACTGAAACACGGAAATGTTTATTTATTTATTTATTTATTTATTTATTTACCACTTCTTCTTTAACCCACAAACGCCCAACACCAGTTTTATTCGTTAGCAACCGCATTGAACAATACCGCGTTACATCGGAAACCTGAGAAGAAAACTGAACGAAATTCGTACAACAAGAGAACGGGTAGTGTGCCTGAAGTGGAACAACGGGCTTTTGGCTAAATGAATGATATAGCCAATGTAACGTAGTGAAAAATAAAGTGGGTCACTGGTGGCACAAGGGGCGTTTGTGGGTTTTAAATATAGCCTCCATCAACGAACCTCGATTCCTAGCTCTTGACCCTTTAGATCCTATTCAAACTTGGTGGTGGTCCATGAAATAGGTCTTGAGATCTTTTGTCTTCCACGCGGACGGACGGAAATACGAACAGACAGTATAAATATCCGATTTTCTAGAAAGTATTGAACCTTTGAAGGTCAAAATTGAGAATACATTTTGAAAATAGCATTATGAAACCATATATGGATGCACCTTTTGTTCGATGAACTTCTGGTATTTTTCCGGTAACACCATAATCCCTTCGCCATAGAACTTTTGTGGCTTCTGGTAGAAAAAAAAAAGTGATACATGGTTTCCACAGACCTCTTTTAACCCATTTAGGGAGTTCTAGACAAACAAAAACAAATGATAGTCTGACGGAACCGGTCCAAGCTTTACGATGGATGCATTAAAATCTATCAGCCAAATTTTCTCAATTTCTGACAGGTCGTGTTGTCAGAGGACAATACACACACCCCGTTGACCAGTTCCAGTCTTTTCTTTTGAATTGCTAAGGTGCAATCGCGCTAATTATCGACAGTTGCAGTCCAAATCATCGTTCTGCCCGGCGGCAGAGCTAGTGATGCACGATGAACTGTTTTTGACAGTGCTGTTCCTGATTAGCATTTGGAAGATTTCGAGATTTTTCTTTGAGGTACTTTTTCAGAGGTTCCTCTTAGTCAAATAAAGATGTCTACACCAAGTTCCTTCAAAGACTTCAGGCTCCTTCACTTTTTATTGTCTTAATTTTGTTTATTTATGCAGATTTAGTGGGTAGGAAAGAAACCTTTTACGCCTTGCGGGAGTTTAAATATTAAAATAATTTATTTAGAATACTTTATTTTCGTGTAATTAAACATATTCATACACAACAACCAGTAAAATGTTTATTTCGTTGTCTGATCATGATGCTATTGCACTTCAAAACTATTCGAATATTCGTTATTGTGATAATTCTCTGTTATTTATACGAAAATTTATCATTTAGACTTTTATTTGAATGATTGCTTGTTATTTAAATAATTGTTCTTCTGCTTTATAATTATTCTAATAAGTAGTTGAAGATACACTCGCATTGCTTGGATAAATCATAAGAAGTTTACAAAGCAGTTCATGTACCCTCTTTCCCATATTTTCTCCCTTACAAGCAATGTACAGAACAAGGCACGATCAGATCCGACTCAAACTTCGCCCAGAGAACATATAATAGAAAAGAAGAAAAATGCCAAATTAGAGCTGCCCCCATCCAGAAACACTGGAGATGCTCCGCAACATAACGCACCACGCGACAATATGATATAAGGTAAACATCGCAAGATACCAGTTTATGTTGGAAACGGGAAGGATGGGCAGCACCAGGATATCAAGATATTTGATATGCTATAACACTGACTTGGCGGCCATCTTGAAAGCCGCCATCTTGGATATAGCGTAAGGTATTGAAATGAGAAGCGGAGTGTATGATATATCAATGTAAGGTAAAATGCAAAAGAAAAACCAATGATGTAACCGCGAAAAGCGTATGTATGATGGTATGGACGGGACGAAGTGTAGAAGACTCGGGCAAAACAAACGTGTATTCGAAGGGCAGAATAATAGGGCAAGACCCCACGATAAATGGTACGCGACAAGTAACTGCAACAGTGTCTGTGCATGGAAGTGCATCCGCCTCGACAGATTATGCCTTCCGAGAATATTGGTGCCTTTCTCTGATATTGTGACTGTTTGGGACCGTCGTGAAACAGTGTAGCAAACCGTGCAAAGGAAAAGATACATTCGTAAAGAAATGTAAGCTAGAACAGGGCTGCCCTTTCCCATTCGTACGCACTTTGTTTCAGATAGTGTTGCTTAAACAAACGTGGGCCGAAATGTCTCTTGTTCACACGAAACAACAAGAAAATTGAACAAGAAACGTACAAAACGGTGTCCAGCAGTGGGCTTCAATCACAGGTAGGTCGCGCTTTTGATCACCAATCCAAGATGTTATGTCCTACACTCCGGAGTGAGGTGCCGAATTGCTGTTCCATAAGAGGTAGTCCTTTGTAGATTATGTAGTCTCCAAACGAGTGATAGTATCGCGGGTTGCAATTGTGGTTTTCACTGTTCCAAACGGAATTTCAATATCCTCGGAAGGCGTAATCTGTCAAGGCTGATGCACTTCCATGCACAGACACTGTTGCAGTTACTTGTCGCGTACCATTTATCGTGGAGTCTTGCCCTATTATTCTGCCCTTCGAATATACGTTTGTTTTGCCCGAGTCTTCTACACTTCGTCCCGTCCATACCATCATACACATGTTTTTCGCGGTTACATCATTGGTTTTCCTTTTGCATTTTACCTTACATTGATATATCATACACCCCGCTTCTCATTTCAATACCTTACGCTATATCCAAGATGGCGGCTTTCAAGATTGCCGCCAAGTCAGTGTTATAGCATATCAAATATCTTGATATCCTGGTGCTGCCCATCCTTTCCTTTTCCGACATAAACGGGTTTCTTGCGACGTTTACCTTATATCATATTGTCGTGTGGTGCGTTATGTTGTGGAGCATATCTCCGGTGTTTCTGGATGGGGGCAGCTCTAATTTGGCATTTTTTCTTCTTTTCTATTATATGTTCTCTGGGCGAAGTTTGAGTCGGATCTGATCGTGCCTTGTTCTGTACGTTGCTTGTTAGAAGCGAAGTTTTCGGAAGTGCTGGGATTTGCCCAATTGTTTTTAATTCATCCCCTTATGTTGAAGCTCTGGACACATTCGAAATGTGGGTGTGGTGAAGAATAGAAAGAATTAACTGGAAGCGGAAAGCGAATGAGAGGATGCTAGAAGTGGTGGAGGAGAAAAGAACAATTTTAGATATTATTAAGAAGAGGAAGAGAAACTGGCTAGGACATTGACTAAGAAGGAACTGTATCATGCGGGACATGATAGACGGTATGGTGGAAGGAAAGAGAGGGAGAGGGCGAAGGAGGCTACAATTGATATCAAAACAGAAAAAATCGTATGTGAAGACGAACAGGTTAGCAGAAGACCGTGGAGCATGGAAGTTTGTCAGTTGTGCCAAGTGACCTGCCAATAATAGCAGAATACTATGATGATGTTGATAAAGTTGAAAGGCTTCTGAGATACTCTATGTTGGGCATAAATTTTAAACCACCTTCTCCCCATTGAACCACAATCCCCTTAGCTTCTGCGTAAAAGTATTCAAAGTAGCCCATGGTTTCTTCTAGCTTATGGAATATAGTTACCAGGAATATAGTTCTAGTTTATGGAATATGGAATATAGTCTTTTCAATATAGTTACCAGCTGAAAAACCGAGTTCAGAAACAGCAGAAGATCAGAATAGGAATATGGAACGTCGAGACCTTGACAGGCATGAGTTACGAGTTATCGGTAACGGTGGCAAGAAGAGCAAGAACAAATGAGACTAAATGGAAGGGTCCAAGATCAAAGGAAATAGTAAATGGATACAAGCTTATATACACGGGGAACAACATGAGAAAAAATGGCCCTGGAACTATCTTGGATAAGAATACAAAGGAGAAATTGGTGGTTGTGAAGAAAGTAAGCGACAGATCTATGATAGTCAAATTCGTGCCAGGAAAAAGAGAATCCTTGAATATAGTCAGCACATATGTTCCACAAGTTGGGTGTGATGAAACAAAGCAAGAATTTTGGATGGAACTTAACAATACTCTACAGAATTGTTCGTCACATGAGAAGCTTATCTCAGCAGGTGATCTAAATGGACATATAGGACGATCAAGATCAGGATATGAACGATATATGGAGGATATGAACTAGACGACAGAAATGAGAAAGGTGAGAACCTACTACAAGTGGCGGAAACATATGATCCTGAATACATTCTATAAGATAAAAACGCAACTTGTATTTTTTCTCTGATTACAAAGTTACGTCGTCGGGTTGTGTTATTAACAGTATATGAGAAATCAGCTTCTCTAATTACAAAAATCTTTTCTTTTCGCATTAGCTTAGTGGTATTTGAAGTAATTTAAAATGTCCAGGAATATCGTCTATTTTATTTATTAAAACATCAGAAGAAATCATTTTACGGGAAAAATAAAAACAACGTAAAAACGTGCCGGGAAAACGTAAGATCTACCAATCTTAGGTGGTAGCGTCATCACTAACCCCGACTACCACAGGCATCGATTTGATGGAGGATAAATGAACCTCTAAACCACATTCTAGTAAGATGTAAAACGATAATAAATCCTATTCCCATCGGGGATCGAATAGGGTTGCCATTCGTCCCGGAAAATCCAGGGCCGTCACGGAATTGAGATCTTCGTCCCGGCGTCCCAAAAATATTTTTCCGGACGCTTAAGTGTCCCGGATTTCAGCGAAGGAAGGAAGGGAGGGAATATTATAGCTTGCTTTTTTTTTTAACATAACTAGGTATATAATTATTCTCTTTAACTTCTGAGTATGATAATTCAAAAGTTGAAAAAAAAACTTGAATGCGTAAAATATGGATATTTAATTAAGTTCACGATTTAACTACTTGGACACTGAACGAAGCATTCGTTTCATTAGTCCAGGGACTAAAAGTTTAAAATAAAGTAAAAATTCAACGAAAGGAGATCTTTGAAAATAACAACCGCCGCCAGAACATATTGTCAATGAATTAACCGTTCTAGAAATAAGATACAACACAGACAAAACGTGTGAAAAGAAACATCATACTTGGAATGAGCTAACACAGACTCTGAAAGCCACAAAACACAGCAGATCCTGAGAAATTAAAAAAAAAATGCTTACCAGTGGGGAGGGAAAAATCATCTGCTTATATTTGCTTAACTACGGAGAAGGTTTACTATAATAACTAAAAATGTGATTACGTAATACTTGAACAACTCTATCTAATGTAAGAAAGTAAATTAGTATATAACCCTTCCTTTTATTTTAAGCATTTCAAAGATTCTCGTAATTTAGTTGCGTCCCGGATTTTTCATTTTTAAAATATGGTAACCCTAGGATCGAAAGTTCTACCTTCCCATTCGTAGGTAGATGTCTTGCCGATTACGCCATCACGACTATGACAGAATACTGTACATGCTAAAATAAAATTGCCACATTCATAATTTCTTAAAATATGTTTACACTAGAATAAAAAGCAAGGTTTCGTAATTTTGCCACTACAACGGAAATTTATACACTTCCATTCAAAGCAAGACCTACGACAGAAACATGTCGGGTAAGCATTTACCAAGTAGTAAAGTATTTTTTAGCAAAAACAGCTACGACTGGCAACCTTACACTGAAGTCAATGGGGAGAGAGTAATCTGTGCTTACCTGTATGTCATAATTGTCAGAACAAGCATGTACTACCGTGTAAAACTACTGATCGATTTTAACAATTCCTGCCTTATTTATTATCTACTGTTATGTGATATCAACATCCATGTTTACATACATAAGTGCTTACGTGTTGTTGTTACAACCCATACGTTAACGTATTTTCATTGTTTCTCTATCCTCTTTACAGTGGACGATGCCGTTTTGTCCTCGACGAGTGATGATGATGCCCAAGTCACGTGTTTATATACAGGATTCAGCAACGTTTATCGCTGCTTCAGGTAACATATATCAGTAGTATACATACATACATAAATACGTATATATATATATATATATATATATATATATATATATATATATATATATATATATATATACTGTAACTGACTGCAACTAAGAAGCCTTCATGCTCCACGGTCTTCCGCTAACATTTTTGTTTTCACTATGACTTCTCTGTTTTGATATCGTCCATTAATTGTAGTCTCCTTTGCCTTCTCCCCCTCCTTTCTGCCAGTATATCCTCTAACACGTCCTTCATGATACAGTTCCTTCTCACCCAATATCCCAACCAGTTTCTCTTCCTCTCCTTCTTAATAATATCTAAAATTGTTCTTTTCTCCCTCACTATTTCTAACACCTAACACGCTCGACCCAGCTAATTCTTCTCCACACCCACATTTCGAAAGCTTCCAGTCGCTTCTCATCATATATATCAGGTGCATAACCAATTAACCAATAATTTTTGTTGGGAGGAATCGAAGGTTTGGGGACTCCAATATCACAAGGCACTACATCTATATAGTATTGAACCGGTGTTATTCTGCACCCGACAAGACGATAAGTAATTGTTAAGACCTATATTCTCATTTAAAAAATAACGGAACTAGAAGAGGAAAGGAACTAGCTTTTATAAGAAAAGGAAAGATAGAGATGATGTGAAAGATAAAATCTTGAGGCAACATCAATCATTTCTCTGATGAACAAGCAGCTTGTATTTTTAAGTATACAAATGTATATCGAATTACAAAGTTTAGGGGGTTCTGGACCCGATGGACCCTATATATATATATATATATATATATATATATATATATATATATATATATATATATATATATATATATAGTGTAGTCAATAATGCTCATAATATTGCACTGTATTCAGTAATTACAAATTAAGATCAATAAAAAATAAATTTTAGGTTTAGTAACACACATGTGCGTACATCAGAAAACATGTAGTTGATTGTTCAATTAATGCAACGTTCGGAGTTATATAAGAAAAATAGCATTCGAAATACAAAATGGAGCTGAGGAGAGATTACCAGCAACGCGCGCCCAATACACAAATTGCAACTACAGAGGTTGATAGACTCCTATATAAATACCTTTGAAGCATTCACTCGCCTATGAATTCTTACAGCTCTGCAAGGGATATTTTATTTCACCCCTCTTGGGACAGCTTCCAGAGGCTGGAAATTGTGCTTACTTTACGAAAAGAAGTCGATGTGTTACAAGTCCCAAGTCATTGTAGCCAATTGGATCGATCCTTCATTGATATCGATGGATGGATCGATCAATTGATTCATTGACTTTTCACTTGGGTTGGAGAGGGGAATAGAACAAATCCCTATCTTCTTTCTATCTGTTTGTAGAATGCTAGCAAGACTTTTTGTGTGTAACTGGGGCCATATCCTGATGCAATTTAATCCAGTTGATGTTCGCTCTATATAATATAATAGATTTTGTGGTAAATATTCGTTTAAATATGTATCCCTGATAATACTCAACATTGATTTTCACATTGGTAGCCATGCGACATAGCATTAATTCTGCCCTGTAACAAAATCCAATGCAAAACCGTCAAAATTGATTTTTACGTATTATTTAAGGCTTAATGGTAAATACAAAATGTGTCGTATAAAGTTTAAACCAGCCATTTGCAACAACCGGCCCTCCCTGTTCAAAGTTGCACATGCCTGGACTTATAGACCTCCTAAACATTTACTTTTAAATTTTAAAATTTCGGGGAAACCTTAAGGAACTGCACAGTACATTGGTTCGGAAAGCCTATCTTCAACCATATTCATACTAATTACCGCAAAAATATATTGTATGTGTATCTTTCTAAGTCAAATCGATATTACACAATGCATGGTACAATTCCCTATTAACATTTATTTAAAATAACATGTTATTTAATGATGTTGTTAGATGAATTTATATAAATATGCAACTAATTGTTTTCTTCCTTTTTTCTTTAATTTCAGGAAGGACAACGCAAGTGAAGAAAGTACGGTGAACTGAAATAATAATGATTTTAATTTCTTCAGCTACATCTCAAAAATTTTCACTCAAAATTTATAAATTTTCATCATGAAAGCTTTAAATTTATAAGCTTTTCTGCATCTTTAATCCTCCCCCCCCCTCTTTTCTGCTTTTCTACTTCCAACCAAATGAGCTAAAAGGGAAAAATGAACGGCATAAAGAAAACAGAACAAAAAAAATATATCTTAAACAAAAATAAAAAATAAGCAATTTCTTGGCATAGAATTGTGGCTGGGGATTCTAAGTCAGTTTTAATACAGAGCAACAGATACTATCTCATTGTTCTTACAACATCTGAATTAACATAACTATCTTCCTCTGAATGCGAGATGTACTGAAGATATTGTTCCTTTTTTTCTAAATAAAAAGAATTGAGTTCATTATCATGTTATTTTATCATATCTTCGTTACGCACATAATGTTAATTAATATCTATTTCAGAGTAAATAGATATTATTATCATTTGTTTTTCCTGTTACCAAGTGCTGATTTAAAATACTCTATTTCTCAATTCAATGAATATTTCACTACATTTTTGCAAACGTTTCATCTCAATTTGCATGAACATTTTTTGTATATTTTCAACCTGTGATGTAATTATATCTGTATATTATGAAAAATAACAATTAAATAAACCATATTTGGAAAAATATTACAAATGTGTTATAATTTTTTATTGCATACCCATCCAGAGAGTAGATGAACTGTTCTGATGTACAGTAACATGTATGGTACTGTCACTTTGAAACGAAGCATAACTACCAAACTTTCTTCAGTAATCTCTCGAAACAATACTTGAAAGATACCTCAGTCCCTCAGATATTTTTCCATGCTGCAAAATTTTAAAGATTGGTCTTTACAATTGGTTATTATAATTTTCTAATACAGTGAAACTTGTCCACAGCCATTCCATTGAGAATAGGCCAACATAGACAGGGGGCAACTAATAGAAAATAAATATATTTTGAGACAAAGACTATTATAGATTGTAATGTATGCATTTTTGATGGAGTGGCTAATTAATACCCGGTGTAAATTTGTATTCTATAAATACACTTATTAACCAAAAAAAAAAAGCACTCAGAAGGTATGGAGGGAATGAAATGAAACTTCACGGTTTGCAAGACCATACAACTTTTTTTTGCAATAATTAATTACAATGTCAGACCAATTCGAAAACAGGCAGGATATTGTACGTACATGTGCTGCATGCCAGTAAGTTGTAGAATGCCCTCGGGCAAGGATACATGCAATGATATGTTATTGGTATGATGTGTTAACAATTAATGTCAATAAACTCAGCCCGACAAAAAAAAAGTTCAATTTAACTCAGAATACGGTCTGAACGGGTCTCATTTGTGAGAATTCAAGGGCTGGCTTGTAAACGTAGAAGCATTTATGACGACACAATCTCGCAACACCTGTTCAGATCTTGTTCAACTTAGCAGCACAGCTCAGTACACGTAGAGCTGTTCCGATAATCGAGTATTGGATAACAATTCGATAAAATTTCAAAACCGTTTCATCGATAAAGAATTTTAATTTTATCGAATTATCGAACTTTCGAGACTCTCGAAATGTTCGAGACTTTCGAAATGTTCGACACTCTCGAAATGTTCGAGACTTTCGAAATGTTCGGGATTCTCGAAATGTTCGAGACTCCCGAAATGTTCGGGACTCTCGAAGTGTTCGAGGCTCTCGAAATGTAAGAAACATTAGACAACTTCGAGACACTCGAACTTTTCGAGAGTCTCAAATTGTTTGAAAGCAGCAAATACAGAAATATATCAATATGATCGCATTTGTCGAGTCGCTTGAATATTTTGAAAAGTTCGGGATTATCGGAGTGTTCGGAAGAAACAATGTATTCGTGGTTATCATAGTTGTATATAATATGTATTACATATATGCAGGGTGTTTATTTTAAAACTTCCCCCCTTAGCAATGAAGTGAAGGAAAAGTTTTTTCCCCACGGATGTGTTCAAGGTTTAAGCAGTCTGTCAGAAGAGAGAAAGAGGAAGAGAAAACATGTATCACATGAATGGAATTGGAATCCAAGACACCATTAGTTTACTAATAGTCACTTTGCCAATAACGGGGCAGGCAGAAAAATAATTTTACATATGATTTCGAGGGTTTAATTTAAAGTTCTGTATAGAGACAGCTACTGGTATATGTAGAAGTAAGGAAATTCAATAAGACTGAAGACTTATCAAACTTCCGTTTCGAAAATTTACCATCCGGCGCTCGAATGCCTTCGAGTATTTGAGAATGTCGTGAAACAAACCTTGAGAATTTTGTGTGCGAAGCTCCCTAATACAGACCGTCCTGTCTGTCTGTTTGTATGTGGCATCCGACGATAACTTTCGAACGGATTGTCCGATTTTGATGGAACTCATTTGAAAATGCTCTCGTTTGCTTTCACCAGACACCTATTGTTTTGGTTGCCATACGACAAGGGAAATTTCCCGAATTCGAGTATTTGTTCTTACTTGGAGCGTAGGCGTGTGAAAGCTACGATAACTTTCGAATGAATTGTCGAAATTGAATGAATTGAATTGTTTTAAAGGAGATTGGTCTAAATGCATATGTTAGGTATCTGTTGCTCTTGGTTACTTTACAATATTTGATTTTGTGCATAAGATGCCGTGTGGCTCAGGGGCATTACCAACCTCAGATTCAATGCGTAAATGTAGGGGGGGATGCGGCCGAAGCGTGGTGCCGACAACACCACATTCATCTACGACTGAGATAAAGAAAGTTTGGAGAATTAACTCCACACTCCCTATATGCCCTCGTGGCATGGTGCTATGCACAAGGGAGAACTTTACATATGACAGAACAGAGACTAAAGGAAAATGAAATGAAATGAAATCTTCCAGTTTAATGACCTGCTATTATGTCTAGACTAAGGGAGAAGGATGATTAAGGCAAGTGAATGATGATGGAATAATTGGTGGAATAAGAGTGTGGGAGTAAACGGGAGTACGCCGAGAAAACCCACGGACACGATGTTGTCCACCACAAACTTACTTGTTCGGGGATCGAACCAGGGAGGGACAAAAGGGATGAAGGGGAAGGGGAGAAAAATATACATGCTCTGACTTACATTTCAATGGCTCTGATTCAATTTCCATATCAAATTAAAATAACTTCCGATCACTTCTTAAGGAAAAAAATAGAAACATTATTTCCTCAGGAGTTCTCTCAGCTGCTTCGTATATTGTTGCAAACAGACTTTCAAAGAAAGGTGGTCGTGCAGTTACTTTGCAGTTGTTGAAAGAAATATTAGATCCTATCTCTCCTGTCGTGTCCTGCATACAATAGACTACTTATCATTGTTTCTTTCTTTTCCGAAACAAGAAGCCAATGTCTTTGAAACCGATTGCGATTACATTGCACTTCGGTTGTAATCAGATTTTTCTATGGGAAACAAGGTTATACTGCTAACTCAAGCTGAAACGGCGCTGGAAAGAGTGTTTAAGTTACTGTAGTGAAAATGTCAGCGAAAAGATCATATGGGATATTTGGATCATTCTGAAACTTGGATATTTCGATAGGGCACATACTAGTTCCTAAATTAAATCTTGACCCGGCTACGGTAGGTCCTATAGTATTGGAGCTATGGACCTATAAAGATCATTTATTCATGTTTTCGGCAGCATATAACTCCAAAAGGAAGCATTTGTGCACCCAGGTTGGTCTATACTTTTTTGTTTTACCTTGGTCTCAGGATAGGGTTGCCATATTTTGAAATTAGAAAAACGGGGGATTCTAAACCGTAAGTACTGATGTGAACCTGTGTATTACAAATACTGGCAATCCTTCTGACCATTTTGTTTAGTGATTTCTTTGTTAAGTGACACTTCCAATGTACTTTTCTAACAAAACTAAAGTAAAGCAAATTTCGTATTTACCTTTAATGTTTTATTAAGTTCAATAAATGTGAGTATCGAATTGTAAAGTAAGTATTACAGTAATATTAATAAGGATATCTGTAAAACAAGTTGTTTTCAAAAAAAAGCAAGCAATATATGGCAGATGTTCATACAATTTTCTCTCTAAGAAATACAAAATAATTTCTAAATTTTTATCGTAAGAAAGCTAAAACATATTTAGGTGTCTTGGTCCATCTCTTATAAAATTTCTAATCATTTTCAAAGATTTCTACTTGAAATCATACTAACATACGAAATTAGCACAGTTTCACAATATATGAAATACAGTATAAACATTTTAAAAGAAAAAATACTAATATTGAATCTAATCTAAACAAAATGCTAAGGATACCGTACTTCAATTTGCAATCATTTCTGAATATATAAAGACTAATTGAACATATAGATTACGTAACAACATAGACTTGTTCAGTTGAACTGAACAGAATGTTATCAAAGAAATACGTACCCCTGAGATCATACATTAGTATTCATGGGTTGAACCAAAATGTGTATGATTATGCCAATTTTTTTTACAGTTTTCGTTTCCTTTAACTTTCTTTAAAAATCTCGATTACATAAAATTTTATCATAAAATTCTACGCATTATACGTCTTTCATATTGTACAAAACCAGTAGTAATAATTTGACAGCTTCTACGGTCATCTTGTTTCTGTCATCTGTCCATTCGCGATTGTGATTGACAAAGAAATGTAGCGGTTACGTTGAATATAACAACACTTTATCAACAAAGTCGTCTTAGATTTTTCTCCAATCAAAAAAAGCGGGTGGTTTTTCGTGATTAAGAGATGATTAAGCGGGGACGAATATACGACCTGAAAATCTGGTGGTATCCGCTAAAATCAGGTAAAATGGCAACCCTATGCCATGAATCGACTCCCAAACGTTGTCGGTGTTGTTTTGAAACAGTCTGTATAAAATAATGCACCACGTTATTCTGAATTGATACAAAACTCTTTTAACGTTTTGTTTTAACGTTTTTAAAGCATACATTATTCATCCAGGAAGCAATCTGCCTCCACTGAACCATGCTTCTGGATCTGCTAGTGTTTGGATTCATCATAATGTACAATCCGACTGTATAGAACATGGGCTACACTGTATATTCACTGTCGAGGAAATAGATTTATTTCTGTTTTTCATTTTCATTAAATTAGCGATGATTTCAAGGTTTTCCCCCGGGTAGGCTTACCATACGTCCTAGATTCAAGCCCGGTCCGAAAAATTGTCTGGGATTAACTAATGCCCGAAATTTTAGGGAAAATGGAAGACTGGGAAATTTCGCTGTGTTTGGTCAAGTGCTGGTGCTGATATTTATGCCTTGTGCTGATATTTATGCCTTGTGCTGATATTTATGAAAAAATCAATAGCGATAGGGTGTTCTTCGCAAGGATACTTTACTCAGGAAAATAATTAACACAATAATACAAAAATATATTTTAAGTATAGAAAATGAGCATAAGCATTTTTGGAACTTAAGATGAAACTTTTCTTAACTTCGCAAAAAACACACACCATTCTTTAAAAAATATCCAGAAATTATGGTAATCCTACCCTGGGGGATTTTGAATACACGGAAGGTGGAAGTAGCAAAAATACTGATAAGCCACAGTGAACATGATCAGAGATATGTTTGTGGGGGAATATTCCTCTTGAACAACCCCCTGAAATCACCACTGATTTTGCTGAAAGGCTAAAGGGGAAATTTGCGCCCAAAGCATCATATCTGATTGCGGCAGTGTGTGAACTAGTGGCCATTAAGAGAAAGCAAACACGACAGAATATAACACATTTGGCTTAAAAATGAAATTTTGCTATAACATTTTAGAAACACCGTACGTGATTAATATGGTTGAAGTGTTGGGCGTATACAATATCCCTTGCGCGACGTACCCGCACGATCGTGTGGGTTGTGCGGATACCATCTACAATCACTAATAATTATATATTTTTGTGTTATATTTTATTTCTTCGGCCGGGGACGGCTCGCTATAATTTGCGGGTTACATGAGTGGTACAGATGCGTCAATCTCATACGAGAGTGTGTATTTCTCTTGTTTGCAGTTGAAGTTTGGTGGGGATTTATAAAGATGTTAAAAAGTTTCCCGTACGGAAACGGATATCGTATAAAGACCAAATTACCCTATTTGTACGTTTAAGACCGTATTTCTGGCAACACTGATACAATAGCTGTCAGAAAATAACAAACAAGAGATAAAATTCAGGAAGAAATTGAACCTCCTGTGTGGGGGGAGGGACGAAAAAGCAAAACAATCCCTTTCTGTACGCTTTCCTTTCTCCTCACAAATACAACTTTGCAATAACTTATCAGATAAAAAAAAAGTTGTTTTACTAGTTTGGCTTCAAGAAGGAATCATTGGAGAGGTAAAGGAACCGAACTGTCCATCACTACTTTTGATAATACCCGAAACTTCGATAATACTCGAAATGTCGGTAATACCCGAAACTTCGATAATACTCAAAATGTCGAAAATATCCGAAAATTCGATAATACTCGAACTTTCGATAATACCCGAAACTTCGATAATACCCGAAATATCGATAATACCAGAAACTTCGATAATACTCGAAATTTCGATAATACCCGAAACTTCGATAATTTCAAATACTCGAACAGTTTCGAGTAACCGATGACATCTCGATAAATTTTCACTCCCGAAGTTCGATAGGTCCTCAGCCTTATCGAACACCCCTAAGTACACATTCAATTACACTGGCCGACGTCAGTTTAGTTACAGAAAGGAAAACCTCTGATTCTGACTAATTTCAGGATGCTGAATTCGAAATTGATAGCCGTTTTACTGCATTAGCTAGTATTTTGGTGTTATGCATTGTTGCCAATTTTGCCATTTTGTAGGGACGGCTTCAGTTGTCTTCGAAGTAACCGGTCTGACAATGCTATTTGAGTAAGAAATAAATTAGATTTCACTCAGAAGGCGATAGGACCCCCTTGTTGTTGGCATATATATATATATATATATATATATATATATATATATATATATAACAATGAATACCGGGAGGACAGGGATGATTGAAATGCTTGACACTTCCTCCCCCTCCTTTGTTTGTTTGTTTTTAGACCACTGAACCGGTTTAAAAAAAATAGGGTCTATGTGGCAACAAGGAGCGGCACGATGACGCGGGCGAGAAAAACGCCGGCTGCGCCGTTTTTGCGTAGTTCAGTCTTGCTCTTATGCATTACAGTAAATAATCTCTCAAGTGTATAAGTATTTTGTCGGGAGAATTAACTTGGATTTTTACGCCAATAACTTGATGTTTGCCTGTGTTTTCAGTATCTTTTAGTGATTTTATGGAATAAGTGGTTGTGCTGTTGCTCTAGGTTTCGCTTTCCTGTACAAAATGTCAAGTTCTTCCCGCAGAGGATGTAAAAACTCACCGGACAGATTTTGTTATATCTGTGGCGTATTTATGGTTAAGTCGCAGAATAGATCGATAAATGATGACGTTAGGAAAGCATATTATTTTTATTTTGGCTGCAAGATCGGTGATCAAGATAAAAGCTGGGCCCCTCATGTGTGTTGTTTGATGTGTTATGCGACTCTGACTGCCTGGCTTACAGGAACCAAACGAAGGATGCCTTTTGCTGTTCCGATGATATGGAAAGAACCCCGGAATCATTATGATGATTACTATTTCTGTATGACGAATACAACAGGAAGTAGCAAGAAGAAACAACGTGCCATCGAATACCCAACCTTGCAATCCGCGATCAGACCAGTGCCCCATGGAGAAAATTTACCTGTACCTACTCCTCCGAAAGGTTGGGAAACTATCGATATTACAGCGCCTACAGAAAGCGATGAGGATACCAACTCAATATCTGCAGATGAAGATCCGAGAGACAATTCCTTCCATGTAAAAGATGAGCCTCACTTCATCCTACGACATGAGTTGAATGATTTAGTGAGAGAGTTACAACTTTTGAAAGAGAAAGCTCAACTTTTGGATGCTAGATTCAAAGAGTGGAATTTACTGGCTCCTGGAACTACTTACACTCACTATAGGAAAAGGAACGAGCCCTTTTCAGAATACTACAGAACGAAAAGTTCCCTTTGCGTATGCACGGACATCAATGGTCTGATGAATGAATTAGAAATACAACATGATCCATCCGATTGGCGTATTTTCATAGATTCGTCTAAGTACAGTCTGAAAGCAGTTTTACTTTATAATGGAAATAAGCTGCCGTCTATTCCTGTGGCACACTCTGTTTCGATGAAAGAGACTTACGAGAATCTCGCACTCATTTTAAATCGTATTAACTACAAAGAATATGGTTGGCAAAATTAAAGTTATTGCAATATTACTTGGTCTGCAAGGTGGATTTACAAAGTACTGTTGTTTTTTTGTGTCTTTGGGACTCAAGAGCCACAGGGAAACATTTTTCACAAAAAGAGTGGCCCCCCAGAGAAACATTTAATCTTGGAACCAACAGTGTCAAGTATGAGCCTTTGATCGATCCAGCCAAGGTGTTGCTTCCACCTCTTCATATTAAGTTAGGCCTCATGAAGAATTTCGTAAAAGCTATGGACTAAGAAGGTGAAGCATTTAAGCATCTTTGACAGTGTTTTCCAAAACTAAGTTATGGTAAATTAAAAGAAGGAGTTTTCACAGGACCTGATATTCGCAAACTTATCCATGGCGAATTGTTTGAACAGAGTTTAAACGACAAAGAGTTAAATGCCTGGCGTGCTTTTGTTCAAGTTGTAAAAGGATTTTGGGCGAAACTAAAGCTCAAAATTAAAAGGCTCTGGTGCAGCAACTTCTGGTCGCATATGAAGCTCTGGGATGTCGCATGTCTTTGAAAATCCAACTTTCTGCATTCCCATCTCAACTTCTTTCCAGAAAATCTTGCAGATGTAAGCGACGAAATGGAAGAACGGTTTCACCAGGATATAAGAACGATGGAAACTCGATATCAAGGACGTTGGGGCCCTGCAATAATGGGGGACTATTGCTGGTCGGTGAAGAGAGAGGACCCACCATTTCATAAAAGAAAAAAATAAAGCAGATGGTGTTATTTGCAGCTCTAAACATTAGACTTAATAAATTATTCTGTGTATGTAAATGCTAATAAACCTACACTAACAGAATATATATAGTTCTTTGTGCTAATACACAAACAGAATATATAGTTTTTTAACTGGTTTGATTCAATAAATTAATTTTAAGAATTTTTAAAACTGAATGTCGTTCTTCACCAACTGTCGAAATGAAGTTGATTCCCTTTCGGCACGCAAACAGCTCATTGGCCGGTACACTTCATAATAGCTCATTTTCCCTATTGTGGTAAATATGGCAACTATGCGTTACACAAACGTGCGAGCTAATGTAGTAAAATGGATATCATATTCATATTTAGGGATCTAAAATTAGTCAGAATCAGTAAGTTTTGTTTCTGTAATTTTTCAAAAGTTTAAAAACGTCGGCCTGTGTTATCTACCTATAAAATTAAGAGAAATAAATGTGGATCGTGGATCGTTTCTGAAGGCAATTTATTTTAATTTCATACCTGCGGCCTGCGACAAGAATATGATCTTTAAAAAGAAGTGGGTGATTACTCTTTTCCTTAAAGGCTTATTTGAAGTAAGTAATTTTATGCTCATATAAGTTGCATCTATTTAAAGCTGTTTTACTTGGATTGAATTTCACTCAAACACTTATGAAAGATAATCACACTAATTAATTCATTTCTACATGCCTTTATCTTATACTTATGCTGGCAGCGCATAGTGTAGTCTAAGATAATGCGTGAGAGTTCATACTTAGCGAGTTATGTCACTTTTAGATTAAATTGTAAGTTTATAATTGTTCATAAGTAGTATATGGTTTTTAAGGTTCTAAGATTAAGTGTTTTCAGTTACTTGTTTCTTTGGTTTAACATGCCATACTATCGTATACTTTTGAGATAAAGTAAATAGAAATGTCTACATTTCAATTTAGTGGAGTAATTAGTTGTATCAAGATGTCTCCCTTGTTAAGAATTTAAATTAGTTATGACGACATTCAATTGGCGAGAAATTAGCAAAAAATAGTATTGTGGCGTATGCACTAGGAAGTTATGTTATGAAATTGTAGCATTATTTATTTGGATTTTGTAAAACAAAATAAATAAAGTTGGGAAAAGTGAACGAGCAGACTGATGCACATCATTAACTTCCCTTAACAAAGGTCAAAAACAGAAAAATAAAATAAACTGTTTCTATTCAATCCTATTGTGTGGTTATGGAAAACTGGCGTCTGACATAGTTGTTCGTGCTATAAAGAAGGGAGGGAGTTGTTCACCTATCACTGCAGTATTTTTTCATTGTCTACGCAACCAAGGATACCGATCTTACTGTTATCGATAGTTGCATTTTGAATCTTCTGTGAAATATTCCAAGTACTTTTTGTTATTTGGAACTTCGTAACTAAGCGGTTAGTGTACGCGGCTTTGGCGTGGGAGACTCAGCTTCGATTCCCGGCGGGAGCTCATGTGGTTCGGATTCCACGTTAATCAGTAGGTCCACGCCTCATATAGCCTCGCTGCTGAACGGGACGTTAAATTCAACTCAGGTATTTCAGACGTTACAAATAATTCTGTCATATTATAGTATAGAGTTATGATTTGGTAAACGTTGTAAGTTTGTCACCAGAGCGTCTGATCCTATTGTATAAGAACTTTTGGCAGAAAAGCCTCCAATGTAGTACGTATTCTTTGCAAGTATCAGACATCAGTTTTCTTTAGCATCGTAATGCTTTAGATAAGAACACATATATCTTTAAGGAAACATAGTAGTCAAGACGATGTCGAACATTTTTTATTAGGTTGGTGTGAATTTAAAAAATGAAATAAAATGAAATCTTTGAGTTTAACGTTCCACGGTTATGTCCTTTAGGCTAAGGGAGACGATGATTAAAGCAAGTGAATGATAATGGGAGAATTGGTGGAATGAGAAAGTGGAAGGAAACGGGAGTACCGCAAGAAAACCTACGGACACGGTGTTGTCCACCACAAACATACTTGGTCGGAGATCGAACCAGGGACCCCAAGCACCAGAGGTAAGCACTCTACTACTAAGCCACGCGTGACCCGTTTTCAAAGACCAAAAGAGTTAAAATAACTATACTAGGTTATTAAAAATAGTCACCGTCTCCCAACACTACACTTTTGGCATTGCTCAACCAAAGATTGGATTCCGTAGCAGAAGAAGTTTGGAGTCTGTGATGTAAAGATGTTGTCAATTGCACATTGCACCAACCAATCATCAAGGAGGGTTCTCTTCCAAGAAGAGATCGAGATTCCGGAAGAAGTGGTACTCAGTAGAAAATATATCAGAGAATGCAGGGGTAAGGAAGAACTTTATACTTCAACCCTTGGAGAACCAATACAGTCCTTTGCACGATAATTAGGCATGAATTTTCTTGCAACATGTGGAGACCATGTCTGTTAACCATTGCTGGATGCTTGCACACAATTTTACGATGTATTTTTATGGAGTTTAGTACTATAACAAACTGTATTCATGGTTTCATTTCGTTAGACAGCCCAGGGGAAAAAGGGGGGGATGTCCACTTTTTTGGGCAAAATTTAAATGTTCATGCCATCTTGTAGAGCACGCTGAGTAGTTTCCTTCAATATATCAAAAACGAGGAAAAGTTTATGGTTAGCCTGCTACAGCGTTTAACCCATATAGGCCCAAAATATTTTTGTCACAAAATTAAGTAATATTGTAAATATTAGTAATAGGCGTGTAAGAACCAGAATTTATAAAGAACTTTTTACGTATTTGCGCTACTTAACGAAAAAATGCCTGTTACAAACACCGAGATCGTTATAATAGAAAACAAAAAGCTATTATTTAATAACACCACAAATGTTGCAAAAACGTCACTATGGACATACTGTATATGGGTTTAAAAATCCTTGTAAAATGGAAGAAGGGGATATCGTCATCACTTACTGTGGAAAAAGGGGGGGATGTCCACTTCTGGACAAAATTTAGATTTTCATGCCATTTTGTTCTGTCACGGACATGCGTGCAATAATATTCAATGAATTATTATATACTAAATGAGTTAAAAATATATCACTCTTGCCCCAGATCCTGATTTTTTACATTCTAATGTCGTCAAACTTGCTTATGCAACTGCACCTTTCCATAAGCAATGGCAGATAGTCGTTTATATGACGTTGACTATCAGGTTAACAAAGTCAATGAACCTTTGTACCCCACTTGATCTCCTTGCCCCACTCTCCCATACTTGATACTGATTCGAGAATAAAAGTACATTTCCAAAATTTTCGTAGTACAAGAAAGTAGGCTACTAGGTTAAATAGGTTGAGAACAGTTTGAATAGGATGCTATGATCAACACGATAATTATTGGTGTGATTACAAGATCTTTTCCTCCTTAAAGGGAAGTTATGTATCTCAGAAGAAAAATGGCGGGATCTGCAAGCCTTGAAGGTCTTAGTCAGACCAGATGCTCAAATCTTCTATAAAAATATATAGAATCACCAAAGAAGTAATTAGCGGAGTAAACTACAAAGAAAGAAAACAGTCTATTTTTAATAATATTGTTTTAATTTTTAAAAACAATCGCCTCTTTTTTCCATTGTTTTGCCTTCAATCGACCCCTTTTCCCCGGTACAAACCAACCTCATGTCTTTTTTTTTTTTTTTTTTTTTGTATTCTTTTACTTACAATAGTATACATTGAGCATAAGATTTTGGGAGCTAGTTTCAAATGTAATAACGAATTTGTAAACCAAATTTGAAGCATTTTCCACGATTAGTTTAGCAAATAAAATGTTTTGAACTTAAAAAATCGTTCCCTGAAAAATAAGTAAAAATGGACATCCCCCCTTTTCCCCTGGACTTTTCAATTGTCATAGCAGATCCATTTTTCATCTGAAGTGATAATCCGATGCAGGGAATTTTCCTGGTTATTACTTACACTCAGAGAACTGAGTATCTTCAGACAGCGATTCTTGTTATCCGGTGTCTATCCGTGTGACTCCAATGATTTCAACTTTTCACCTTACCAATTACACAGAGTAGCTGAACGACGTGATATGGTGCATACCTAACTCGTGTGCAATGCCACGAATACTCTTTCGAGGGTCATCTTCCTAAGGAGCTCATCCGAACATAATGAAGATCCGTACGCGGGACTTGTTTCGCAACCCTGCTTCATGGAAAAGAAATTTAAACAAACCAAATGAAAATGGTTTGTCCATTCGCCATTCTTTGCGCAAATGCACTGTTAATGTCTTGGGGGGGGGGGGGGCTTAATATGCAGAATATCCCAGTTTGAATTCGTAAAGAAAAATCACTCGCAATTGTGTATTCTCATTGATGGACTTTCATACGATCCTTTCAACAAACGCGCTGTCTTCTGACTGTCTGGTAGAGACCTGCACGGGCCGAATTTTTCGGCCCGAGCCCAATCCAGCCCGAACGTACCTAGGCCCGGCCCAGCCCGGGCCCGAAAAGTTTTGGAGATTTTCGACCCGAGCCCGGCCCGGCCCGATAAGTTTTTCAAAATTCTTGGTCCAAGCCCGGCCCGGGCCCGATAAATTTTAAAAGTTTTTGGCCCGACCCCGGCCCGATAAATTTTTGAAAAAATTAGCTCGAGCCCGAACCTTTCTCAAAATTTAGTACTAAATTTGACCTAACCCTCAGAAACATTTTCTAAACTTTGGTTCACATCCTGACGCTTGCCTTCCGAATGGTACCATTGCCTCCTAGAACTTTGCTATCATCGAGAGAACAAAAACTCCATTCCCTGTAACAAAAATCTAACTTAATTGATTTTTAGCATAAAGTGAAGATGGCAATATTGTTTAGCGACAGGCAAAACATTCCCACCCCTTCTTTTCATATTTTGAGTTCAGTGAAGGTCAAGGTCAGAGCTCAATTTACCGCATAACGCCTGCAATCCTCTATAGTGAAAGTGGAGCCGCTAAGCAACACAAACTGTAAATAGCTATTGCATTCTTTGTAACATTTTTCTCGGACACACTTCTTCAACGTTTAGCTTTATTCCAATTATCGCTTAACGAAAGTCAATAATTATTAAAGAATTGCAATTGATCGGCCCCAGCCCGGCCCGACCTGAAGAGAAATCAGTGTCGGCCAGCCCAAGCCCGGCCCGGCCCGGCCCAAAGGAATAACAGAGTCGGCCTGCGGGCCGGGCCCAGCCCGTGCAGGTCTCTACTGTCTGGGTATCCCAGCCTGTTAAATAGACGTGTAATTTATGACATTAGGCGGCCTTAGTCCATCTGTGTTGTGTTGCTGATGAGGGTTTCCCACCAGACGTCAAAGCGGACATTTTATTCGCCACAACTTAATTAGTGAAGCTATTTTTTACAGACTTCAAAAAAGGAGGTTGTCAGTTTGACCTATGTTTCTATGTGTGTATGTATGTATAAATAGCTAGATATATATAGAAGCTACATATATAAATACATGTTTGTAGGTATGTTCGTAATTATATCGACAGTCGTCAGTCATATTTCGATGCGGTTCTCCTTTATCGAATAAACTATTCCCAAGGAACGTTCTTCAGTATAAAATATTTGAAACAATAGAAAAATCAAATAATTCATACAATGCCTAATATGAAAATCTTATCCTAAAATATGTTGCAACAATATAATCAAAAAGTAAGGTGAGTTGCATATAACCAAGGGGCTAGAACCTTTTATGGACAGTTTTCTCCAACTGGTCTAACATCGATGGATGTTAAAAATTATTGGCGATGTTATGACTGTTTACATGCTGATCTTCCTCAACTTTTGCCAAAGCATTATGCACTTCTTTCATAATTCATCGTCCCCTGCGAGGGCACCTTGAACATCAAATTTCCCTGAATGAAAACGACTGAACCCTATTTTGGCTGATGTATTTTATAATGTATCTTGCCTACAAACAGTACAAAATTCTTCAAGAGCCTGTGCAACATTTGCGCTTTTATCGAGATAAAACTGTAAAATATAGCGCTCCATGTCCTTTAGCCTAAAGGGCATAAATGTGAGATGTTAAACTGAAAGATGAAATGTAGTGCAGATTTGCTGAAAGTTTATCCATCTTCAGGCTCTATACTTTACGTCTGATTCTAAGAATTACATTATTTTCGGCACATGTGCTAGCCTCAACTGTCAGCAGTCAAATGACGTAATGTTGGACCTGCTGCGAGTCACATACTCTGCGATTAGGGACATCAACATCATCTCGTGTCCAAAAGGATAACTACCGTTAAGACTACGTGATATCTTGATGAGCTTTTCATAACATAATCAGCTATTCAGAAGAAAAAATCTTACCTATAATTAAAAAGAAATTTAATAATTTTGATAATTAATCATTATTGAACATTTCTTCACGTATGTTTCGCTATTGTATAGAGAGTTAGTGACATATCTTTAGTTTAAAGGTCTAACTAAACTACTGAATTAACTCTAACAATACAAAAATTAGAAACCTTAAGAAAAAAATTACTGACCTTAAAAATGCACTAAGAACTAGAAAATAAAAACAAAAATGACCGACTTCAAAAAAGCACTTAAAGTTAAGAAATAAAAAAAATCCCTGAAAACAGACAATAGTAATAGTAAAGCGCCTAAACATACCAAATAATATATTACAATTATGTTTTAGAAATTTTTAAAGCTGTGGCAGAATAAACACAGTAATGTTGCATAAAATTACCATCAAAATAATGTTATATTAGTCATTAACTTTTTCGGCTTGCCACGACTCTATTTTTTTTTTTTTTTTTTCATACACATAAAAGTATTAAATTTTCTACTTTTAATCTTTAAACGTCAAAGGACACAACTGCTTCGTCAAGGAGGATTTAAACCGTAATAGCTCAGCCCATAATTGAGCTAGGAGGATAATTTTGGTATCAACGTACTCCTGAAGGATGAAGTTTGACACTGATATGCATTTTATTTATGTGGGTGGTATCACGGTGGAGAGGGGAAGATAAAGTTCATGTTTTCTTCTGCATCAGATTTTTTTGGGAGGGGCATTTCCCCTGGGGGAACAGTCATAAAAATTGGTATGTGAAGCAATGAAGAGGTCCACTACACGCTGATACGCTGCAAAGTACTTGTTGCTTATATGGGGGAGTAAGGAAGGGACAAATTTGGCCAATTTTTTGGCCTCCAAAATTCTATTTTTCATATTTAGTAAGGATTTTTTTTGTTTCTTCTTCCTGTACTACAGATAGAGCGAGAATTCAAGTGATACCTCGTTGGAATCAGTGCTAAATAAGCTTCCCAATGAGATATCAATCAGTACCCTCCGATGATTAGGGGGAGTCACCAGGGTCCCCATCGTGAGAGTCTATGATTTTGTTCAAATCCCCGTTCGATGTATAAAGGTTAAGCGTTTTATTATTGTTTTAGTTTTGTCTGTGTTTAGCGCTTTTGTTATTTTCTACTTTCTAGTGCTTCTTATTTAAGTTACTTCACTCTTTTATAATTCATGACTAATTTTCTATAAAAAGATTGCTATCAAAGAAGCTGTATGGTATCTAATGACCTAATAAGCTAATTATGGCTATCAGGTTTCAAAGGTCACAGGCTGAACTTCAGAATATAAATATCTCTTTGTGCATGAACTCTTCCAATGTAATTATTCTATTTTTATACCTATGGAGCTAAAGCATCAATTCTTTGTGTGAAAATGAAACCTCTTCAAATTTATTATTGTTCAGAAAAATACAGCAATAATAATTTATATTCCAGTTTTGACCGGTGATCGAAGATTCTTTTCTCGTTGAATTCAACATCCCACGATTATGCACTGCGGTTAAGAAAGATGGTAATGATAAGATGGATCATAATGATGGAATAAAAAAGTGGGAAGAAATGGGAAAACTCGCTAACATGGTTTTTGTCTACTACGAAGTTCACTTGGCTAGTTCTGGAATTGAACCAGGGACCCCATGCATCTAAGACGAATCATCAACCACTGAGTCATTGCGTTTCCGTGTTCGAAGTTGATCAGAGTGAATAACGGACGGCGGAAAATGTCCCAATCTGTAATTGATTCTGCAAACAAATTAAAAATATATAGAATATATGTATAGCTACTCAATTCCCAAATACTGAAGTACGAAAAAAATCAAAATAATGCACAAAAGAAGAAATAACGGAATGTTACTGCACAAACTCTCCGATAGCCTCGGAAGAAGAATACTAGCGATTAGCAAGCACACGTTAACTGAAATGATACTTCGAAATCTTACAAACTAACATAAATAAAGGCAAGAACATTGTAGGTTAAATGAAAATCATGCTTTCGTATGTTTATTATGAAACCAGAATTTCAATTTACAGCTTTTCATAGTACTCTATTCTAGATATTCGATTTACCAAAGATTTGACTTCTTCAATTGCTATCATTAGTACTCACAAAGAATTCACAAAAGATATGTAAATATTCCAATATTATCAAGACAATACATAAGTTCCACTTGTCCAATTGTCCTTCAGATATGCGGCGTTGGATGGCAAAGTGGCGTAACACTTTATTTATTTATTTATTTATTTATTTTAAATGAGATTAAGCCATTTCCATGAACTTGAAACGATAACCTAGTGGATGGCAAATTTGCGTATCTCAGAGTTACAAGGCCACCGCATAGGCCAAAAGATGGCAGCACAAAAAAAATGATTTTGTTCGCTTTTTCTATATCGGTCCTAATGAAAGTTTTAATATCTCAAAATGTCTCAAAACTGACTTAGGCCACTTTGCCATCCAAAGCATCATATATCAACTACAAAAAATCTATTTTACAGCTGAACATAAATGTTCAACTGCGTATGCTTTTAACTTTTAAAATCATAAATTCGTTTCATGGTAAATACTTGTTACACATTTTTAATACTTCCAACTTTATATATATAAAGAAGTATTTAATGTCTAGCGATTATGTATCCAAGATAAGAGAGACACTGATGACGATATGGATGATAATGATGAAATAAAGAAAGTGCAAAGAAACGGAAAACCTACAAGAAAACTCACGAAAACGGTGTTTGTCCACCAGAAGGTTCACTTGACGTAGACTGAGATCAGCGAGCCACACTAAAGATGAATGCTGTACCATTAAAAAGAAAAAAAAAACTTACTGGACCTTACTTTACTCTGAACTGTTCACGACTATCGGATAAGACAGGGACACGAACACAGAAAGATCGGAAACAGTTATAATTCCAAAGGATCTCCTCTTGGGATTTGAACCCGGGACCACATCCACAAAGAGCACACGCGCTAGTCAATAGACTATAACTAACGTGCCTCTCATGAATAAGTTGTATATACCCATTCAGGGAAAAGTAAAATTTATTTTTTTGTATCAGGACAAGACTATAACTTCAAGTACAGTACAAAGAAAAAATATTTAAGTTGTCGAAGTATCTAGAATAAAAATATTTATTTTTATTCTCTACAATCTGAGCTACAATTGTCATAGAAATAATGAGACACAGAAATGAGAGAAAACACTACAAATTCTTTGATTTAGACAATAAACCATTGCTTAATTGTCGACATATACTTTTGTCTTTGTGGGATAATAGTGTAGACTAATTATGGCTGCTGCTATGAACTCCGTAATTAAAATAGTCTTCTCTAGTAATCGTATACACTGATGTAAGGTTTCCCCTGTGGCGTAGGCGTTATGTCGGAAAAGACTTCTTACCGTTTCAGTGTGTATGAGTGTATGGTGTATGTGTGTTCCCAAATGTGTGTAGGCTGACTTCTAATAGTAAGAATTTACGTGCCAAGTGAAACGCTTTTCGTTGGAGAATTGCATTATGCGAGGGGATAGTCGGTCGTAGATAGAGGAGTATATATACCAAAGGCATACACTCTGTCAGGACTTACTTAACTCGGATTGAATTCATCAGTTGCCACAAAGAATAGGAAAAGGTTTACCCTATTCTGAAATGCTAAAATGCGGACATGTTTCCATCTAGTTATGATATATGTAAACATTAACTTTCAACACAAGACTGATAACTTTTTTTTTTTTTTTACCTTCAAGTTTTCTTTTAAAACATTTTGAAAAATATATTGAAATGTACGAAGGAAAAATAATTACACAAGAGTGCTTACACTGCATCATGTTGACTTTGCCTATTCATATCCTTCAGTAGATCTGATCTTTTTCTGACAATTCCTTCTTTGAATACAAATAGCGACACGTGTGAAATGTCTGAAAAATTGAATTGAAATTGAAAGTACACTTGAGCTTAGGAAATGCAAACAAATCAAGGAGTTTCGGAAAATGTTCACGGACGGATTTTTCTTTACTCTCAAAATGCGGACATGTCCACATACATAATGACATATGGTAACCCTAGGCAGGAACACAGGATCAGAAGATATCTAGTATCCAAGGAAATACAGTAAATGTAAAAAGTACATATTGACTCCTAAGCACTGCAAAATCTTAATATGGTATTTTTTTTATCGGAACTGATGAGATACATGTGGCCTGCAACAGCAGCGTAATTGCAAATTTTTACTTGGGACGAGGTAAAAAAAACCGACGTAAGAAGATTTCAAGTTTTTCATTGGTACATTATTACCTGATTGATTAAAATGTATATAAATCTCAAACTCAGGGGGGCAACTACACCTCTGGAGTCTCAAATGATGCACCTGGTCTACAACAATTCTACTGCCTTATTGAGACAATCTGAGTATACCATTAACACGATGTAATCGTAATAATCTAAGAAATTGACTAAATCATCAAATATGTTAGATTGGTTCTAGTGTCACGAATTGTTGCATAATAAAGAGGAATATCGCCCGTCCTATAGGCATTGTATGAAACTGTCAAAACCTGCCTTGAATGTATGCACCAAAGTAACGACGAGTCTCCGGTGCTAGTCATACATGGTAGAAACCCTATGAAAGATCAATTTTCACCATTTCATCATCTAGTGTCACAAGAGTGACAATTCTGTTACTCGGGATAACATTATATGGGGAACACTTTGCTAAAATTTAATGTCCTGTGAACAATCCTAAATAACTTAGACATCTTTCCCTTTTGGGCCACAAATTATCGGGAATGAATCTCAACGTATGGAGTGGGTTCCAAAATGTCTAGTTAGACCAATGCACATACAACGAGGCTGATACGATACATGACTTCGTCTAGAGGCCTATGACACTTCTATCGGTAGAGCGTGTGTTATAGTAGAAACATAACAAAACGTTTCCGGATATAGGAAACTAATATCAAACGGCACGACATGGAAAATTGAAAGTCACATAGTACAGTTTCACTGATTGTCCTTCATCACTATTTTCTTTTTCTTCCGAGGAATCACTGTGTCGTCTGGTTGTGTCTTCATGTTAAGAGTCTTCATCCCGGCGAAATTAAAATACCGCTAATTTTACAGTAATTATGTGATATCTTCAAATAGATAAAAGATAATCGAAATGTGGAACAACAGCGCCCTAGACAATATTATTTTACATGAGAAATCGTTATCACAACTCACTTATCTGCTTTCGATTTCGAGCCATTTTGAAAATCGGCATTTATTTTCGCGTTTCTAAACAGCTGAAAACGGAAAACCACTAGGTGATTTGTGATAACGGTACCTCAAGCAAAATAATATTGTCTAGGGCGCTCTTGTTCCATATTTCAATTATCTTTTATCTATTTGAAGATATCACATAATTACTGTAAAATTAGCGGTATTTTAATTTCGCCGGGATGAAGACTTAAGGAAAGTCTGCCTACTGCGGTAAGGTACTAATCTGTTGAATAGCAAAATGCCAAAACTCCCAATATTGAGGGAGAACATGACATGGGGTTTCCGGATACGTATGTCTTGTGATACACCAAACCTCCTTTCTTGTGAGGGGTACAAAATCAAAATTCTCATGTCTTCTGATGGCCACCGAATGTCTTATGGATGTGGTTTGACAAGAGGATCATAATATTGCCTAGAAAGTAGCATTTATTTGAGATCATGTTCCACCAATAAATCATCTTACTTCAAAGTTATTATGAAAAACTTACTGCTAATAGAGATTATTTCAATTTTAAATTTGTAATATAAATGAATAACTACGGTCCACAACATAATAACATAGATGAAAATCACATTATCATTTAACAACCTTCTGCTTAGCAAGTTATAATAGTTACGTTATTTACCGGATGAGGTGTAAGTGCATACCAGCATAGAAATTGTGTTTCTCTAGAAAAGTAAAGAATTATTTATATCCCAGACTTAACTCAGATAGTACCAGAACTATCAGAGGTTCCAGCAGCGTCATTTTAGATTACTGTATCTAATACGGATGCTCGGAAATTTTCATTACACAGCAAAACAACGCAAAGCTGAGCACACAAATTTATTTTGCGAATAATTGAATGATGACAGTTGTTTTCTTCAGAGGGAGGTTTGAGGTTCTAAGTTTGAGACCATCAGTTTAACGTGAAAACACAAATAACGAGGAACTATACAAATTGTCTCTTCTGTATTTTGAGCGTTAGACATGACTACCTCACTGCCTTAGTTTATGATTCCACTTTTAATATCATCATCCTGTGACTAGTAGGTCTTTTCCGTTTGGTTAGCTTTCTCCATTTTAAGAGCTCCTCTTAGCACCTAATTGAAAAAAAAAAAAAACAGAGAGAAACTGATTTTAGATTTGGGTTTAGTGTCCTTGCTTATCGATTAAAATCTGGTAACTCTAAAGCTGATTAGAGCTAAGTTTATTCATTAAGGACTTACGATCACTCGGTCACATTTCAATGAAAGCAGTTAGAGAATTACAGATCTAGTTTCAGTAACTCCATTTATTGGTAAGTTTCAGTTCTTGTGACTTTAATATTGACATAAATAAAGAAATAACGTTGAAATAGCTGAGAGAAGCTCTAGGTTACCCGAATTGAATATTATGGTTCTTGAACTTTTTTTCAGTGAGCGTGGGCCCGCGTTCAAACTTCGTAGGGGCCTGAAGTTTCATGCAGTACTTCGTAGCCAAGTTTATCAGAATCTGTAGAAGTCGTCCTTACAAACTCACATATTCGTTAGTCAATAATTTAATTAGTAAGAAGAATGAGATAGATTGTTACTAATACCAAATGGCCATATACAATTCCCATTAATCTCTAGTAGAATGAACAGGGAGTTAATATTGCCTGCCTCAAAGAATGTAAATGGGAAAGGGGGAAAAAGACAAAGTATTTAAAGAGAAATGTATCACCTGAGCTGACCAAGAATTTCCTTTCTTTAATAAAAAAAATTGACAATTCAATTTTGCCTTGCTTTTACATTATCAATAGTTATTTTTCAATTAGAAAGTTTTATTTTATGCATGTCGTTTTACTGAATTCTACTGCAATTGCTCAGAAAATGTTCTTTAACGTTCACTCAGAAAGACTAACACATAGTTTTATATAGTGAACAGATTTTCCTAACGTGTAAACATGTAAAATAATTATATATATACGGTTTACCCAACATTGTTAGGGTCGTCAAGTCTAGGAGGCTTAGATGGGCAGGTCATGTAGCTAGAATGGAAGAAAGTAGAAACGCTTTCAAAGTCTTGACTGGAAGACCCATAAGAAAACGACCATTAGGAAGACCTAGGCGCAGATGGGAGGACAATATTAAGATGGATCTCGCAGAAATAGGAATACAAAGTAGAAACTGGATCCAATTAGCTAAGGATAGAAGTCAGGGGAGAGCCTTTGAGAACGCGGCATTGAACCTCCGGGTTCCATAGGCCATAGAGTTAGTTAGTTTATATATATATGGTGTTTCAAAACAATACCGACTACGTTTGGCAGCTAAATCCTGACACCAAGAAAAGTATAGACCAACCTGGGTGCACAAATGCTTCCTTTCACAGTTATAAGCTGTCATAAACATGAAAAAATGAACTTTAAAGATCAATAGGTCAAAAAATTATGTGACCTAGCGTAGTCGGATCAAAACTTTATTTAGAATCTATTTAGAAATTTTATAGAGGTAGTTGGTGAGTTCTTCATATGCCCGTAGCTAAATTGCCTCTATAAAAATTGTTGCGTGAGTACCTTAGAATTCTAAAACATGTATTTTTGGATAGCGCACTATTAGTTCCTAAGTGAATTCTTGACCCGACAATGGTAGGTCCCATAGTTTTGGAGCTATGAACCTTTAAAGTTCATTTTTTCATGTTTTTCGCAACCTATAACTCCGAAAGGAAGCATTTGTGCACTCAGGTTGGTCTATACCTTCCGTCTTATCTTGGTGTCCGAAATCACCTCCCAAACGTTGTCGGTGTTGTTTCGAAACACCCTATATATATATATATATATATATATATATATATATATATATATATATATATATATATATATATATATATATATATATCAGAGCGAGAGCGATCAAAAAACCTCAGAACTTCCATATATATATATATATATATATATAAATTCAGAGTTGAATTGAAAACCTATGGAAAGAAGTTCTGTCTTCCTTACTAAAACCAATTTAGTACCTTAAAGTGGATTGTCGTGATCGTAAATTTGCTGTGGATATGGTTTTGGGAATAGTGAATTTACTGTCTGGATTTATAATCCGATTTTGGATATTCTGGTTTATACCCGCATTTTCTTTCTAGCCTTCCTCGAACTCCGTTTAACAGAGAGAGAAAAGTAAGCTTTGTTTTACTCATCTAAAAAGGACAGCACGAAGACAACAACAAAAAATTCTTTTACTGTATGTATATGCAGAAACTAGATCGAATATTGCAATAAATAAATAAATAAATAAATAAATAAATAAAAAGGAAGCATTGGTATGATAAGTATACGAATGCAGTGTACTGGAGTAGGAACTACAACTGAAGCTGAGACGGCAAAGTATGATACATATATACGGAATGCTCATACTCGCCTTAGTTCGGATAACACAAAAATCAGATCGGGTTTTAGCAGCTAATAAGTATAGTAATCACGTCATCTCCTTGAACTGCGGAGGATAATTCTGTGTTCAAGTTATTTTCAACTTCCATGGACCGGATTGAAACAAATAAACAAAAAGTTTAACGAAAGCCACGCTTTCAATATGCTTCCTTGAATCTAATTTAAACAGAACGAGTTGCCAGTATGATAGAGGTCTCTTTACCTTGAAACAAATGGACCGATTGCTGCTATGGTCCATATAGTGCAGTAAATGAAGCTCAATGAAGAAAAAAACAAATTAGTAACAAGCTGAAAATTGGTACAGATGTTGGGAATGGTGTTCTAAACAACATACTAAAAGTCCCCTGAAATCCCACGTGACCTTCGCCGCCATATTGGAAAATGGCCGCTGGAAGTGACAAATAAACAATACCCAGTTAAAAATAGCAATATCTTCAATATGGTTGAACACAAAGAGAAAAACTTAGAGTCGTTTTATAGAACATAAATAACATAATTTTTATAGAGGAACAATTTTTCATAAAACGCATAGTTTTAGAAATATTTAGCTCTAAATTCTGAAATTCCGAAAACTATCGTCTAACTGATTTAAAATTTTATTGAACTTAGAAAGTGATTATTAACAAATTTAAATTTCACACAGATGTTGGTAAAGATTATTTAAATAACACTAAAATCCCACAAGTTCTTCAATCGCCATATTGGAAAATGTCCAAATATCCAAAGTAATTGAAAAATAATATTTTTTTAAAGTGAAACACAAAATTTGGACCTGGCTAAATATTTGAGAAACTATAAATGCAGTCGATCCGAAGTCAATTGCGATCAAGTTGGTGCGAGGGGCGAAACATTACGATTTGTTTAAGGTTGTCGTCCGACATCTGGGTGGCCGCAGTCTTGGAATCAACTTGTTTATTTTAAATGGTAACATAGTCGTGTGACATATTAAACAACATCCCCGTTCAAAAAGAAACTCAAAAGTAAGGTTATTTTTCCAAACCCTGCAACGTTTTTGAAGTTGTGAATAGATTTAAGATATGTTATGTGTGAAACGCTGTGAAATGTGCTGTGTGAAGTTTCGAATTAAAAGATAAAGATAAAAACAAACTTTGTAACATCTCACATTATCTATTCTTTAATGACCAAGAAAAGAGAGAGCTAACACACATACGACAAATATAATCACATGACATGTTCGATGTGCCCACCGTTCTGTTCTATGCACATCCTTAACCGTGCGATCCACTGCTTGTGCACTCTGCGAAGCATAGTTGGTGATATTTGTTCACAGCCCGTAATGATTCTCCTTTTCAGGTAGCCAATATCATTAATTTTACACTGTTAGACAATATCTTTAAAGTGCCCCTAAAGTTAGAATTCCAGCGGAATTAGGTCGAGGTACCTTGCTGGCCACTCAACTGATCCATGTCAACCTATCCAGCAACCGAGAAAATGTTCATTGAGCCATCAATTACATTATGACCAATGCGGCGGTACCCCCATTTTGTTGCCAATATTTATGAAATCACCCTTCCTCGTTCAACAAAAGTGGCCTAACAGTGTTTCCAAGCATATCTCCATATTGTGAAGCATCCAAGGTCCCATCAACGAAAATAGGTTCAATAAGTTTTTCGACCCATATTTCACACCACAGCGTTACCTTAGTAGTCGAGTCAAAATGCGGTTTGACCTGGGCAAAATTGCAACCTTTAGTTTTACACTTGTATTTTGTTTAGATACCTCACCTGATGAAAATATCCAAAATCCGACAAAATCGGACCACGGGAACATCCCCAAAAACGGTTTCAAAATGGCCGACCATGTTTTTCTAAAAAAAATCGTAGACCTTTACGTTGACGGCTCTAGTAGCCCTCTTAATTGACACAGAGACATGAATGATACCTCGTTGGAACGCTCATAGACCACAAATTCCAACGAAGTGACTTTTGTACTCATCATGCCCAACCCGTAAAAGAAAAACAAGAAGAAAGTTGATTTTTGTTTTTTAATTGATATTTCTTGGACCCTGACAACACTGTACGTCCTCATACGCCAGCAGAAAAATTCCCACGCGTAGACCAGACATCGGTAACAATAATATGAAAAAATGAAGGACGTAGGTTCAACAGTAAGGGAGATAAAAATTCGGAACCGCGGACAAAGAAGGGTCACTGTGTATATTTTTTACTGTGGTCTAACTTCTGTTCCTTAGATCTAGCATCCTCCCTAATTGTCACAGAGACATGAAGCATACCGCGTTGGAAAGCTTATGGAACCCCCTTGCCAGTGACGTATCGTTTGTGCTCCCTGTGACCAACCTGTAGAAAAAGAAGAAGAAGAAACCTTGAAAAAATTGGGAAAATCTACACTTTTACCTTTCTTGGGCTCTGGCAACCCTGATAATCGTTCTACGCATGAAAAAATCTTGTTTCTTTCTTTAAATCAAAGGTCGCTTTAATATAAGTACTATACATAAAACAAAATTATTCTTAAGCAAAAGAATGGGAATAACGAAAGACTTTGGGAGGCAAATTACACATCGACATCGTCATTGCCTACGCTAACACTGTCCTCACCATTTTCATTTAAACAGTTAAGACATTCAGTTTCTTGGCATACGCCATAAGCAATAGCAAATAGAAGGTCATATCATAATACAGTGTACAAGACAATTCGTTTTATAGAAACATAACACCTATATATAAAGCAAAAATATTCTAAGGCAAAAGAATGGGAAGACGAAATACTTTGGGAGGCAAATTACACATCTACATCGTCATCGCCTACGCTAACACTGTCCTCACCATATTCATTTAAAGAGTTAGAACATTCAGTTCCTTTGCACACACCACTAGCAATAGTACATGGAAGGGCATGCTTTCTGCAAGTATAATACGTTCTTGCACACCCGGAAGCACAGTTGCAATGAACAATGGTGAGCAAATTCCATACCCATCAAACACGATGGTTGATGTGCCATATTTACGAACCGTATACTCAGCAAATGATGCAGCGATATTGTCGTACGAACTGCCTTTACACCATGGTAGTCTATGAAACAGAGATCCTCCGTCTAAGACATACAGAATATTGTCTGGCTCCGTTCACTCAAACTGTGCGCTCTGCTGCTTGCTGAACTCTCGTATCGCATAGGCCAGTGGGGCTTTGTCTGCCTTACGCATCATGCTGGGTGACTCAAATAAAGCCGATGGATAGGCACATAATTCATGCGCTAAGGTCTCCTCTAAAGATGTGCTGCCTGCATTAGCGACAACTAACAGTCTTTGAAACAAAAGATTCGAATCGACGGAGATATCACTGCTGATTTTAACACTACTCGGGGATGCTAGAGTTTTGACTTTATCTGCACGTTTCCCCTTCACAGTGAACAGGTCTTTACCAGATAGTTTCTTCGCATGGTCTGCCCCAACTGAAAATAAATTATGAACGTTGACCGAGGAATCCGGTGTGACGCCAGTGGCAATGTTTCTCAACGATTTGTCTCCGTCAAATGGTGAAATGGCTGCAGTCGTGCAAGCATGCGACGTGTGTCACTGATATCACGTGACATTCTTGACGTTTCGGCTCCTTTATGTTGTTCGCTAGTGACATATGCTGTGTGAGTAAGAGTTTGCATCGCCAGATTGTACTCGGAGCATGCTGGCATTGAGAGCACCCACAAAGATCGTTGCATCTCCGAAATTCCACTCCCATGGGTTAGACCTCCAGTGGATTTTAGCGATCTCATCAGAACCTGCTCTCTGACTAGATCAGAGGACAACCCAGCCCAATAACGGTTGTTTCTTCTAATAACTCCGAACCCATTTTGAAAGCTTTCGTGAACGTTGGATTAACCGATGGCAGCGTTAACATTGTTTGCAGTTACAAGCAAGTCGACTTCAAATAATTGAAGTGTCCTGCTGCAGCGAAAATGGGAATGCACTCTGCTATAGCATCAAGGTGATCCTCCCAGCTTCCTATTCGGTCTGCTGCCACAAGTTTCCTTGCTGTAGTCAACATGCGCTGGTATGCAAGAATCAACTGACTTTTTTTATGTGTTAATAAGTTCTGACTTTCGTGCTTCTATTTTTTCTCGGGCTTCTTGAAGAAGATGTAAAGAACTAGCTCCAGTTACAGTAATTTCACCCGACATCAGACTCTGATAGAGAGAGTAAGCATCGTTGATAGTTCTGTGTGTTCCGTTATCGGTCTCCAGAAAAACATTCTCCACAAGCAATGCACTTAATGCGAGGTCAACCATCATGTGCGCACGGAAGGCTCTTGCTACGGACTTGCCACTTAACATATGTACAACCGAATTTTCTCCATAAAACCTCATGCAAGATTTCACGTAAGCCTGAACCATCTATCAGGGAACCAATTGCTCCTAGAAGATTCATGAGAGTATGAAATAAGCAGAACAGGTGAACCGTGTCCTTAATACTGGTGTTATGTGCTCTGTCATGCAGGATACGTGAAGCTTTCCTAAACAGTGGTTGGTCTAAGGTGATGATTGGTGTGACTTTATATTTTCTCGCAAGAGTATTCAGGTACACTAAAGTGGAATAGATGCATGGCATATAAGATGGATGGAGTTCAATAATCGGTAAGCAGAGAACAGTGGATTTCCCTGGATGATAAAGAGATGGATCTGCGTGAATGGCCTGCATCATTCCTGACCAGTTTGGTGTGCGTGACGGAAAGTGCCAGGAAGGTTTCCACAAAATATCCAGGGAGCTTTCGTTCGGTGATGGTGCTGTTACCAGTTCACAGTTGACCTTTTCAAGAATAGCCCTGGCTTCAGTGTATGCGTGAATGGGAACACTGGCAAGAGACTTCACATCAGCATCAGAGACGGGCTTCCGAAGAATGGTTAGACTGGTAGTAGTGGATGGAGTAATGTCCGCCAACATTTCTATACCATGGAATGTGCCTAAACCACTCAGCGTTTGGAGATTATGGTCTACATTATCCGCTGCAAAGAGGAGAGTCTGGTCTGCTGGCATTTCGATCACACGATTACCAAATGTACTTACAGCACAGCGTTCAAACCGCAGCACTTCCGCATATGAAGAGCAAAATCCCAGGTGATGCAGCCTGTCAACCAAGTGTTTCGATCGATAGTGGTGGTGCAGCTGCACAGCAACACCTAACTGCAGAGGAGCTAACATATCTCTTGGTCTGGCTGCTTGCATCAAACACTGGCCAATCGATGTTATTTTGGTTTCATTGCCCTTTCCTGCAAAAAGTATGGCATAGAATAGTTTAAGGCTAGGTGGAATGTACTGAAGAAATTCCTGAATGCTCAAGTCGCTGGGTGAATGATATGTAGTTTGGATTTTATGTCGCTTTTGATCAGTCGAGCTACGGTTTCTATTATTCTATTTTTTCCTTTTCTTCATAATACTCTCGTGGTAAATCACGATATGCCTCTAGAATGTGATTGGCAGTTTCTCGAAGTGTAATGAAGTCGTTTTTTCCACTGTCAATAGAAATTATATTTTTTTCAGCGAATTACTCCATTAGTTGACGCTTCATGCGTCGTCCGTCATATGCAATGTGAGCAGTCCCTACAAGAAATGTGCCCATTTCTGTAACAAGTTCTCCCACAGTTAGTTGCTCATCATCGTGCTCTTCCAAATAACTACAAATGCGCTGAAATGCTCGGATTCTCTCATCATTTGTAGGTCGGCCAGCCCGGAATTTTTTTGATGCTGACTGATTGTCGGTGCAGTATTGTTGAGGAATTGATTTACCTGTTCGAAAGTTGATACTACATGATCTGTGATAGACACAATATCCAGCATGAAGATCAGATGAGAAGTACTCAATTCGACCTCGGACAGTTTATGACCCGGTATCGTTTCGTTCATTGCAACACTTTAAAATATTGTGTGGCAATGCTTGTATTTTCACTCGCACATTTTCTGATTTCAACACGTGACGGTCATCAAATAAGACAGGCGTTCCGCAAAACAGGCAGTCACTGTTGCTGTTGAAGGACCCATCCGACAAGCGAGTAACTCGTTTTTGCATCGGCGATGACGTTTTTCTTTTTAGGGCAATCGCAATATCTTTTTTATCAATGTAACGTTTGCGACAAGAGACATGAACCACCATACTTGTAGCGGCGAGAATGTTACTACCGCGAGCCTTACTGGCATTGTTCACTCCTTCAGCTCCCTTTTCTTGAAGTGTGATGAGGTTATCGTCAGGATCTAGGCTTCTGCAGATGATACACAAACGTGTAAGGGAATCAGCCATGGTTCTTCAGTGCCTAGCTTCATGCAAGACTATGATATGTAGAAAAGCTTATGGAACCCCATTTCCAACTACGTATCGTTTGTGGCACCTATACCCAACGATTATCAGGGTTGCCAGAGCCCAAGAAAGGTAAAAGTGTAGATTTTCCCAATTTTTTCAAGGTTTCTTCTTCTTCTTTTTCTACAGGTTGGTCACAGGGAGCACAAACGATACGTCACTGGCAAGGGGGTTCCATAAGCTTTCCAACGCGGTATGCTTCATGTCTCTGTGACAATTAGGGAGGATGCTAGATCTAAGGAACAGAAGTTAGACCACAGTAAAAAATATACACAGTGACCCTTCTTTGTCCGCGGTTCCGAATTTTTATCTCCCTTACTGTTGAACCTACGTCCTTCATTTTTTCATATTATTGTTATCGATGTCTGGTCTACGCATGGGAATTTTTCTGCCGGCGTATAAGGATGTACAGTGTTGCCAGGGTCCAAGAAATATCAATTAAAAAACAAAAATCAACTTTCTTCTTGTTTTTCTTCTACGGGTTGGGCATGATGAGTACAAAAGTCACTTTGTTGGAATTTGTGGTCTATGAGCGTTCCAACGAGGTATCATTCATGTCTCTGTGTCAATTAAGAGGGCTACTAGAGCCGCCAACGTAAAGGTCTACGATTTTTTCAGAAAAACATGGTCGGCCATTTTGAAATCGTTTTTGGGGGTGTTCCCGTGGTCCGATTTTGTCGGATTTTGGATATTTTCATCAGGTGAGGTATCTAAACAAAATACAAGTGTAAAACTAAAGGTTGCAATTTTCCCCAGGTTGAGGGTAAAATTGCTCTAGATTTCCTGGACTATAGCTGCACCTTGCATCTTTGATACATCAATCCAATTAAAATTTGTATTATCCCACTACCGGATATTTTTGTTCTTAATCTCATCTGTTACATAGAAATTTGCCTCATCACTAAAAACAATGTTACGAGGGAACACTGGATCACGAGCTATCTGGGCCAACGCCTACTCATAAAACTCCACTGGTCTATCTGAATCATCCCCTGACAGTTTTTGTTTCAATTGTAATTTTTAAGGGCGTCACTTTTCCCTTTTTAATAGTCTTTGAACACTTATTACACTAACATGATGTTCACTTGATAAACGTCGCACATTCTTCGTAGGACTTTTTCACCAATTGATCCAACACAGCTGCTGATGTGTCTAGATCAGTTGAATTTCGTGGTCGTCCTAATCGAGGTAAACCATCAACATTTCCCGTTGCCCTGAATTTGCTGATTGATTTTCGTAAAGCACCGTCTGTCACCAGCTAGCGATTGGGATGTCGCTCTTTGAAGGCTGTTATTATTGCTGAACTGCGTCCTCCAGCCAAAAGGATAATTTCGATTCTTTCCTCTCGAGTTAGCATTCTGTCCTACCGTCAACAAAAAAGGAAAGAGACAGTCGGTTCCCGTCTATACAATCTTCCACACGTAACAAAATTTAAGTCTAAATGATAACATAATCTATCCTAAATCCATTCACAACTTCAAAACCGTTGCAGTTTAAAAAAAAAAAAAACTTACCGTAGGATTTCTCGGTACTAGGCTAATACTACTCTTAATTAGATAGATGCATCAAAGATGAAAGGTGGAGCTAAGGTAATGATGTGGCGTCGAATATCGGACGAAAAACTTATTGACCTGTTCTCATTGATGGGACCTATTGGACATGCTTTCATTGATTTGACATTTGATGCTTCACAATATGAAGATATGCTTGAAAACACTGTTAGGCCACTTTTGTTGAACGAGGAAGGGCGATTTCATAAATATTGGCAACAAAATGGGGTACCGCCGCATTATGATCGTAATGTAATCGATGGCTCAATGAATACTTTCCCGGTTGCTGGATAGGTCGACATGGATCAATTGAGTGGCCAGCAAGATTCCTCGACCTAATTCCGTTGGATTTCTAACTTTAGGGGCACTTTAAAGTTATTGTCTACCAGTGTAAAATTAATGACGTTGGTTACCTGAAAAGGAGAATCATTACGGGCTGTGAACAAATATCACCAACTATGCTTCGCAGAGTGCACAAGCACTGGATCACACGGTTAAGGATGTGCATAGAACAGAACGGTGAGCATATTGAACATGTCATGTGATTATATTTGTCGTATGTGTTATAGCTCTCTCTTTTCTTGGTCATTAAAGAATAGATAATGTGAGATGTTACAAAGTTTGTTTTTATTTTATCTTTATCTTTTAATTCGAAACTTCGCACAGCACATTCCACAGCGTTTCACACATAACATATCTTAAATCTATTCACAACTTCAAAACTACTGCAGGGTTTGGAAAAATAACCTTACCTTTGAGTTTCTCTTTGAACGAGGATGTTGTTTAATATGTCACATGACCATGTTGCCATTTAAAATAAACAAGTTGATTCCAAGACTGCGGCCACCCAGATGTCGGACGACAACCTTAAACACGTCATAATATTTCGCCCTTCTCGCCAACTTGATCGCAATTGACTTCGGATCGACTTCTTTTACAGTTTCTCAAATATTTAGCCAGGTCCAAATTTTGTGTTTCACTTTAAAAAAATATTATTTTTCAATAACTTTGGATATTTGGACATTTTCCAATATGGCGATTGAAGAACTTGTGGGATTTTAGTGTCATTTAAATAATCTTTACCAACATCTATGTGAAATTTAAATTTGTTAATAATCACTTTCTAAGTTCAATAAAGTTTTAAATCAGTTTGACGATAGTTTTCGGAATTTCAGAATTTAGAGCTAAATATTTCTAAAACTATGCGTTTTATGAAAAATTGTTTCTCTATAAAAAAAAATATTGTGTTAATTATGTTCTATAAAACGACACTAAGTTTATCTCTTTATATTCAACCATAGTGAAAATATTGCTATTTATATCTGGGTTTTACGAGTAAACGCAACAGTCACGAACTTAGCACAGGGAGTGTATTAATAGTGATAACATAAAGATGAGACTGAACTCACAATTAAATGCCAAACTAAAACGTAATCAACCAATAAGTTTCCTTTGACAACAAAATTGAAATATTAAAAGGAAAAAAAAAAGAGGAAGACAAAAATCTATATTCTGAATTATAAACTATTATAGGTCATCCCATAAGTAACATCGTTCGCTATCACCACTAAATAATCGCCAGAAAAAAGCCATGAACGGAATTGTCAGGTATCATGATAGCCTCCCTCTATTTTCGGAACCATCTGCCACACGTCAGCCAGATGCTAAATGTCCTGCCGATAGAGGTCATAAGATTTTGATGTAAAGAATTCGGGCGCTGTGTGCTGCACATCTTCAGCATCACGGAATATCTTTCCTGGTGGCTGCGAAGCAGACTGAAATATGTTTGAGCAAGATCCAGTAAATACGATGAATATAGAAAGTTTCAAATTCTGCTAATTTGACAAAGTCATTCTTGTAGAGTGCAAGTAAGTCTTGTTCTGGTGAATGAGTACACACTCTTGATTGAAAACCGATACAGGACACCGATAGAGCCCATAACCGTTCCAAGTGCTGACAGTGTGATGTGAAGGTTTAGTTCATTCATAGTTTGCCAAAGTTCAAAATAGACGGTGCTATGCATATCTTACCAAACACACAATATCACTCTGCAGGATTGGAGGCTTGTTTTGTCACTGTTACTGCCGCAACCCCATCCAACAGCCAATGATGTGTTCGTTTAATATTGTGCCAAAGGTTCCGGTATTCATCTCCCAGCACCATTTTGTTCAGAAATGGCCTCACTTGTAATGGAAGAACAAGAAACTGAAAATATCCACAGGTTGCTGCTTTTGATGAAGTGTCATCTAATAGGGTACCCACTTCCTAGTTTCAACACGTAACCGAGGTCCTGCAGATGCCGGAATGAAATGGATTATGTGACTAGTTTTTTCAGCGTATGATGTGAGTTGGCTTTAGCAACTGCTCCCAGAGCATTGTTATTCATCTCAATAGATCTCCCGTATCTTGGCATGTTAGTGAGTCTAATGTCTCACAATCGGAATTTCTGGACACCATCTCTGACATTTCTGCCCATCGAGAATTTCCTTCCCATATATGGCGATGATGTTTCTCGGTGATGCTATTTGTGAAAATCTCAAGCAGCATTAGATAACGCTCATTTTACATTGCCATGTTCTAACGCAAACATCTGTTACGTAACTTGTCTTAGAGCAATCTAATAGTGCTGCACTAGGAACTGTTCTACGCTATTCAGTGATATCAAGGTAACATCCATATGCTTCGTCATTTACCTGTCATATGACGCTGTTTCTGCTCGCTGTCAGAAAATCGTGTTGCTTATGAGGTGATACATAAATTTTAATTAAAGTACTATTCATATATTAATTTGAAACAAATTAAGGAGATATTGCTTACTCTTAGGTACTTTTGGGCGCGAAATAGATTGCAAATTCCACCTCAATTTCTAAATAAAGACGGTGCTTGTATGGTACTATTATTGAATCAAGCAGTGCATACTTAAAGTATCTCGGTTTAGCTTTTTAGTTAAAGTTTATAGAACCAAACTCCTGATTTGATAATCATAATATCATTAAGAGATCACTGATCATATTGCACTGCAGAGTAACAATCAACTTTGAATAAATACGTTTTTATAAACAAACAGTAAAGGAATTATATTTCATTGCTATTATGTGAGGTGTGCAGAACAGGAATGATAAGTACAAAATTCCCATTTTTACCAGGATTACGTGTTATTGGGCTATACATTGTTATTAAGACGGATTTAGTAAACAGTGACACATTTTTCTCATTAGATTCATTACATCTAAACCTTACTTTGCTGCATAAATGTCTGGTCTTTCAACGTCTTCTAGTTGGACTTTACTCTCAATTTCTCATACATAGTATCGCAAAATTTCCAGAAATTTGAAAGTGCCTGAAAGATACTTTTTTCTGCTTAATTTCTTTTCACTTATCCTTAAGCTCGGAACAGACTGAAGCAAATAAATGTATTATCTTAATAAATTAAAATGTCATACGTGATTAATGCGGGTCTGTATACCTACTTTTGGGCCACCCTGTATATCGTTTCTCTTAATACACTTTGTCTTTATTGAACTTTAAAATTTAATATTTACTGCTTCAAATTTGACAACTATGATTAATGTAATGCTCCTAGCCAATAATAATGGTATTGAATGAAGAATAAATACTTTTGATTCAACTTTCAGATCTATAAGGTTAAAAATTTAGTCATTACTAGATCTTCGAAACTATTAAAAGTAAAATCTTCAAATTTTGCAGAAATAATCTTGTTAAATGTTAAGTAAAATGCTGTGTGTATTCATAACATTTATGTATTGTGTGAGATACTATATAAAGGCGATTTTTACTGCAATAGAAAAACTAATTACTAGTTATTTAAATAATAATGACGATTGGAAAACTGAAAGAAACTACCTGTGCACTGGGCACAAATTGTATTCCTTAGGCCACACAGTCAATCCTTGTGCCAGAATAGCAATTAGCAATAAATTAAGTACAGCTTCCAGTTACAGTTTCTCAGTTTAGTGTTTGCGTCAGTACCAGTCAGAAAGTAATCAAGTTATGGTTACTATACGAAGCTGAAACTTTGTCATGTTAGTTATTTCCTGTACTTAATAAATGGTAAATAATAACTGCAAAGCATTATTTCTAGAGCGACCAGAGGCGTGCCAAAAGGAACATTCGAGCCGCTTTGCACCTAGCTCCACCAAGTAGAAGGGAAGGGGTCATATTTTGTGAACTGGTATGTTTTTCAAATCAATTTAAAGAATATCATGTACAACTTTCTTCAAAGAAACCTGATCACAAGCTTCCCTTTAAAAGACTGTATTCTCAGTCTTCTATTTGTAATTATTATAACATTTTTGTTTGCAATAAAGATACAAGACTACACTTGAAGTATTAAGTAATTCTAGCGTGTTGTCCATTTAACGCGACTAGCCCTAGGCCTAACATTTTTTTTTTCAAATTATTTCTATTTGACACAACTTTTAAAGTGTGTGAACAAAATTGAATCTTTATCACATCATAGGCGTAAATTGCACCCCCTCAACCCCCTCGGCGCGGAGGGGCGCACAAGTTCCAGGGGCGCAAAACGTATAGAAAGTAGGAGCGCATAACTAAGGGTTGCGGGAGGCGCTGAAGCTTCAAGTTACTCCAGTGTTTCACGTGTTTTTATGTTTCATCTACAAGATACATAAAAATCTTTGAATTCTGTTAAAGTATTTTAATTTGTAAACAAAATGCCTCTAATAACGCATTAGCAAAAATAACTAACTTACGGTGACAAGAGTTAATCAATTTTCATGCATATAAACTTTAAATAAATAGGCCCTCAGTTCTCAGCCCTTATGGATATACGTATCTCTGCATACAAGAACAATTTT